>NW_026294584.1:95973282-96544147 GCF_007827085.1 Peromyscus californicus insignis | reverse complement strand
GTTATGGGGTAGGAGGCTTTCCGCTAGAGCTGCCAGAAGGTTAGATAGGAGCCCCAGGGGATGCAGCTTTCCAGAGTGTTCACTGACGCTGGGTAGCCTTTTCAGTAATGCAATTGCCATAAAGCCACATACGCTGCGGTAAGTAACTCCAATAAGCTCACTGGTTAATCAACTAAACTTGAATGGGACCCAGTTTTTGGGTGTGTTATTGGTGTCCTACCTGAAGTAAACAGGTGTTTGTTCACATCTATACAGGAAGAGCCTCACAACACTAATTTAAATGAGATAGAAATGTTAGATAGCCAGGTGAGGTGGCACATGCCTTTAGTCCCATCATTCAGGAGACAGAGGCAGGTTGCATCTCTGTGAGTTTAAGGCCAGCCTGGTCTACAGAGTATGTTACAGGACTCATTACAATTCTCTGTCTCAAAAAAATGTTAGAATCGAAAAGAGAACTGGTAGTAGTCACTGGTCGATGCAGTTCACAAATGTGGCACTTAACAGGCACTACTTTTAAATCTACAGGCACAGGAGTGAGTGCTAACAAGATGCTATGTTTTAACTGCAGTTTCTTCTTTGGTAACTGGAAGATAAAGAAAATAAGAGCATTGTGATCTGCAGGGCACCAAGCTATATGGGCCCAGCAGGGTAGAGATATGGAGTGATGACAAGACAATCAATCTCTAACCTTCAGGACTAACACTCTTTATGGGTGAAGGATAAGGTTCTTGCTAGGCATAGGCAACTGTAGTGGTTTGAATGAGAATGGTCCCATAGGTTCATATATTTGAATGCTTAGTCACTTGGGAGTTGAACTGTTTGAGGATTAGGAGGTGTGGCCTAGTTAAAGGCCAATCTCTCTTCCTTTGCCTGCTGCTTATGAACCATGATGTAAAGCTCTCAGTTACTGCTCCAGCACTATGTCTGTCTGCCTCCCACCATGATGATCATGGACTAACTCTCTAAAACTGGTAAGTAAGCTCCCAAATTAATTTAAAGGAGTTGCCTTGGCCATGGTGTCTCTTCATAGCAGTAGAACAGTAACTATGACACAGTTATTACCAAATCTTTGGACAAGGTAGTGCTATAGACAGGGAGGGATCAGAGTTCAGAGGACATTTGCTGAGATCTCTGGATTCTTGTGTCTTGGAACAAAGGCTTATACAAATAATTTTACATTTCATAGGTGAAACCAGCAGCTTCTCTCAAGAAGAGGGTAAGGGGGCTAGAGAGATGGCTCAGCAGTTCAGAATGCACTTTACTCTTCCAGGTGACTGGAGTTCTGGTCCCAGTACCCACATTGTTGGCTCACAACCCCCCTCTTCTTGCCTAAGTAGGCAATGCATGCACATTGTACTCAGAAATTCACACACACACACACACACACACACACACACACACACACACACATAGAATAAATAAATATTTATAAGATGGGGATGTGGTTTTCATGTGCTATTCCCTCTTCCATGAATGAGAGCTGCCCTGAGAACAGGCCAGCACTGCTCTGATGGGTACCACATTGGGAAGGAAGGCTGACAGGTGTTATAATCCCTTATTAGGAAGACACAGACACATCCAACACAGCTGACATCAGAATTTCATATTTTTGGGAGAATTATCCCGAATATTCTTTAAATCAGATGTCATTTTGAAATTCCACATGCCCTACTGGCTTTTGAAAGTGAGGTATAATATGAATTCTTTTTTCTTCCAGTTTAAATGTGTTGACAGTTTTATACATTGATATCACGAGTTTCACTAATTTTTACCCCTTGCTCTCCCTTATCCCCTTCCCTCTCTCATTGGCCCCCCTTCTCAATGAGTCTTCCTCTTACTTCCATGTCTTCTTTGTGCGTGTGGCCCAATGAGTTTAACTATTTTGTTACCTTATTGAGGGTGTGACATTATTCAGTTGAGCAAGGGCAACTTATCTGTGGCTACACCCCTGAAAAAGTGATACCCCACCTTCGACAGTAATTAACTGATAATAGTCCTTTTGGGAGTGGTGGGGCCTCATGAGCCCTCCCTGGTTCCTGATGAAATATTGATGGACCCAATTTTGTGCAGCCATAAGACTAGTTACTCCAATAATTCTAGAAGAAATCCTAAGACCAGAGAAATCCATTTTGTTCTTATTGTTAGGCTGATGATTCTTCTTTCAGTAGCTTTTGGTACTGAGGACTGAATCCAGAGCTTGCTCATGCCAAGCAAGCTCTTTGCCTCTGAGCCACACCCTCAGGCTTCTCTCTTGCATATTATCTGGGGAACCCAAAGGCTCATGATTAGTGGGCAAACACTCAACCAGTTAAATGTCTACAATCAGCCTTCCATATTTGTTGGTTCAATTGACTGGGGATGAAAAAATTCAGAAAATGTACTGAACTGAGCAGATGTTTTTAAACCGTTGTCACTGTTCTTTAAATAACAGAGTTTATGGATCATTTACTTAGCTTTTCCTTTTGTGTTTGGTGTTATTAGTAGCCTGGAGAAGGTTTAAAGTACACAGCAGCATGTGTGAATGTATGCCATTTATCCAAGAAAACTTGGTATCTGCAGGCTTACTGTGAACACCTCATGGGTGTAGACTGCCAATAGTATTTAGAATAGGTAGCACTTGGAAAGCTATTGCTTTTATAGGTGTAGTTGATACTTTGCTATAGAAAAAGGAATGCTACCTCAGACAGATGAATAAGAGGGGTGTGTGTGTGTGTGTGTGTGTGTGTGTGTGTGTGGTGTGTGTGTGTATGTATGTATGTGTGTGTGTGTGTGTGTGTGTGTGTGTGTGTGTGTGTGTGTGTGTGTGCACCAGAGTGCAGATACAGAGGCCAGAGGAGGGTGTCAGGTGTCCTGCACAATCACTCTCTACATTATGCCCTTGAGATACAGTCTCTCACTGAACCTGGACCTGCTTTGGCTGTACTCAAGCCCCAGCCATCCTCCTGTCTCCCTCCTCGATGGCACTGGGGTTTCAGGTGCATGGGTCATGCATGGTTTTTAATGTGGGAGATGGTCACCCAAATTCAGATATCCTTGCTTGCTCAGTAAGCACTCTTGTCCATGGGATCATCCCTCCAGTCCAAAACAAAAGGTATTTTGGAGAGGAAAATATGTCATGTATAATCCAGAAATGTTATCAGGGTCTGTGGAGACTAGAATTATTCAGGGAAGATTTAAAATTAAGATTTATAAGTGTATATTTTGTTTTTAATGGATCCACAATAATTGCCTGTATTTAAGAGATGTAATATGACATTTCAAAGCATGTATGTAGGGGACCGAGAGATGGCTCAGAACTGAAGAGAACTTATTGCACTTGCAGAGGTTCCAGATTCAGTTCCCAGAAACCATATTATTGCTTACAACCCTCCACAATCCGAGACTCAGGAGATCTAGTGATGTTTTTTTGGCTTCCTCAGGCACCAGGCACTCATATGTTACACATACATACTAGGAGGCAAAACACTTACACACACACACACACACACACACACACACACACACACACACACAACCCTCAAAGTTTGTATGTAATGTGCAACCTCAGGTCAGAATAAGTGCCATATCCACCAGTTTCCCCTCCCACATTTATTATTCTTTGCATTAGGAACATCAAAAATTCTACTGGCTGTTTTGAAATACTTAAGTAGTTGTTATCAGCAATATTTATTTTATTGTTCCTCAAAACATAGGAAGTCCAGTTTGACCCTTGAAGCCACTAGCCACACTCTCTACATCTCTCCACCCATTTTTTTCTTCCCAGGCTCTGGTAACTATTATTAATTCTTTACTTCTTTTAGTTTCCATGTATGAATGACAGCATACAGCATTTGTTCCCAAATAAAATCACATATATTAGAGAATGACCTAAAGCCAGCAGTACTTCGTATTAGTTCTCTTGTATAAAGCATTCATTTATTATTATTCAAAGTTTTAGAAAATAAGTGTTTAAAAGAAAGTGTGATTTAGAGGATTAAATTCACTTATAATACCCCAACCAAGAGAGAGCTATGATTTACATTTGCTCTGTTTTCTTCCGTAAATTTTCTGTATAATATGTAATTTTAAATTTAGATGAGTTCTACCTTCCGCAAAATTAACATTTTTCCCTTGTAAAAATTGTTCTGTAAAAATGATCTTATGTTTGTAATATTAATCCATGGTCCTTTGAACAAACATGATATTCTCAAAAGGCATCTAAGCCTAATCATAGGTCAGTGGTCAGTAGTTGAAGGTGGCATAGATTAATCAGCAAGTATAATTTCTGTCCTTTGTCAGGTCTATCCTTCTCAGCATCGTGGGAGATGGGAAAGTCTGTCTACAAACACATGGATTTAAAGTGGACCAGGGTAGCAGAGGAGACCTAGCTGTCTGGGGTAGAAGGAGATGTATGAATATCTACAAAAAAATGAGAACTTTCTTGGAGTTAAATTCAGTCCAGCATTTACAAGTTGGTATCAAGTTAAGTGAATCTGGCTGAGATTTTATGTGTTAGAAGCATGGCTTGACTGGAAGGATTTTGGACTGTTAAGAATGGGGAGTTTCACAAGGAGCGCCAACTTATCTTAAAATCATGTAGTGGGGCTAGCTCCATCATTAAGAGACTTGCTGCTCTTGCAGAGGACCAGATTTTGGTTTTCAGCACCCCCAGCAGGCAGCTAATGGCTGCTTGCAGCTTCAGTTCCTGGGGATCTGTCCCCCTCTGCTGGCCTCCGATGAGTTCTCTCTCTCTCTCTCTCTCTCTCTCTCTCTCTCTCTCTCTCTCTTAAAAAGTAACTATATAAAAGTAGTACAACTCAGTAGTGTTACAACACTGATCCCTGTGTTGTAGTCACAGATATTAGGGGTGAGGTCTAAGGTCATTCCTTTTGAACAATCTCTTCTTGTTGAGATGCACAGTTCTCGGCGGAAAGTCTTCACCAGCAGACTAAACCTTACAGAAGGTCGTTTTATTTAGAATTTAACAAAAATGGCAAAATTCTAGGGTCTTGCCCCAGTGGTTCTTATTTAGCCACTCTTGGGGAAGGCCTCGCCCTCTTGGGTTGTAATGAACATCCAAGACAGGATGGTTGTGTTCATTTTCGGGGCACGTTCGCCCGTTTTTGATGGTCCCCATAGCGCTGATAAGCAGGGAGAGGGATTTTTCTGAGGGCTTTTCATTGCCTTGTTACTCTTTCTTTTCTTGCCTTGTAACATGGACTGCACTAGACTTTTAGAGGAAAAGAACATACAAAGAAACTATTTAAGCTCCTGCTTTATCTGTAGAGCCATCCAGAATGGCTGTAACTGCATGTAGGGAAGAATGACTTTCAATGGGCTCTGTGGCATCTTCTCTTGGCATATATTGGAAAGAAAGGCAAGTATGTTGACAGAGGCCCATAGACATCACTCTCCACCGACTCCTCACCGCCACCACTGTACAGAAGTCAACATTGCCTTTTAGCCTTCAGAGGAAATCATCTGAACATGAGGCCTCATGATCCTTCACAGATTCAAGAATTATTTTCTTCATAAGAAAGGAAATGCTTAAACATTTCCACTAAAATATTTTTGAGCTATCAAGGCCAGGGATCTGGCGGTTCTTGCCATATAGGCATTGGGACTCGGGTTCTATCCCCAGTACCTGTATTGAAAATCTAGGTGTCATGGCACATGCTTATATCCCAGCTCTGGGGAGGGAAAGAGGGGAAGATTCCTTGAGACCAGTCAGACAGTCAAGCAGAGTTGGCTTGTTGCAGGCTGTTAGGTTTTGTCTCTAAAGATACCTGGAGCTTGATTGATGACATATGATGCCAGTTGCTGGACTCTACACTCTACTGCTCACATGTGAATATACAATCCCCTTACACACACACACACACACACACACACACACACACACACACACACACATGCACACATGCACACACACACGCACGCACACACACACACACACACACACACACACACACACACACACACACATTCATGCATACACACACCACACCCCATATACATAGAGTTCACACAAATGTGAGCTCCTGCTTTGTTAGGGTGACTAGTAGTCTTTACGTTGCCTGGAATGGATTGTCTCCTGAACAAATCAGGAGCCCATATATCCCTCATCAAACTTGTTCACCTCTCCCTTTTCTCTTCTGTGGTGATATATTGTGTACACTAATAGAATTTGCCTGAATACCAGAGAGACAAAGGAACAAGTCACTGCCTTGTCTTACTTCTAGGACTCCTCAGCCTGGAAAGACTTTAGTTCCTGTCTCCTCGTGCCTTACCCTTCATCTCCTAGAAGTCCCCACCAGCCACAGTTTCCTTGCTATTCGTTTTCATAGTTCAGAAATGGCGAAGCTCATTTGACCACTTTCCTTTGCATTTTACATTTTGTTCCTCTTCTTTGTGATTACAACAATCATGGCTCTCTTAAAGCACAGGTGTCTGTAACTTCTGGCTTTAGCTTTTGATTTTTAAATAACTTATGTGAAGGACTTTCTAAAATACATTATGACAATCAACAGAAGCTGTGGATTATTTGAACTTTACTTGTAACTTTGATAGCAAGTACAATTATAGTTTTGATGCGTGTACTGTGGGCAGATGTACATGTACTTAGTGAATATTTACACTTACTGTGAATAGTCCTTTTGAATTATTATACTCCTTATGCCATGAATAGACTCATGTAATGAAAAGCCAGCACAGGACCTGTGAAATTAACCAATACAATGCCCTTCTTTTATAGATTAAAATTCCCCTAAAGTTATATTTGACTGTGGGGGGAGATCTGACAGAGCTGGGAATCTAACCTAGGTCTCCTGGGTCCCATGCTACTTCTGGCTGTCCTTCTCACAGCTAGCTAAGCTCTCAGCTAAGCTTCTTGTGCCCCTTGGTACCACTCCCTGGACTAGCTTGATTATTATCTTCTTACGTACAGCCCATTTTGTGTGTGATAATGCCACTCTTTAGAAACAAGTTTGTTCTAAGTGACAAACAAAACTGGACAAATCAAAACCAAAACAAACCCCAAACCAACCAAACAAATGCACTAATTAATAAAATGGAAACAAATGGTTTCTTCAATGGACGGGGGCTTTGCTGTAGGTGAGCTCTCTGCAGGCCTTCATCCCTGTCTTCCCCTCAGAGCAGCCATCAGGATGACTCATGGAAGCAGTGGGGAGGGAGAAGGTTCCCAGAACTTCCACACTCTCTTCAGACTGTCTGGAGGAGCTAATTGGTTGGTCAGGATGGCTCCTTCAGAACCGCGGGGGGCCTTTGTCCTGAAACCCCCATCAGGAGTTTCCCACTGACTCACTGATGAAAATTGTGACTCACATCCTCCTGAGTGTCCCTGAGAAGGGAGAAAAAGGTACAATACATTGGCTTAATTTAACTCAGGTCCTCTTTGGGACTGGAGTTAGGGTGAGAGAAAATGTAGGTGACTTTGATGGCTGTGACCTGCGGGAGGTGGATGGGCGTGCTGCACAAGAATCCATGAACAACATTTAACAGAGATAGACAAAAGGAGAAAACACACGGGTGGGTTCTAAGGACCAAGATGACCATTCTCATCCATTAGTTTATGCTGAGAGATTTTGTGACTTACTCTACCTCTCAGAGAGCTTTTTGAAAGCTGTCGTTTGTGTGCTATTATTCTGCACAACTGGGACTTCTGGGCCAATGAAAATGGGCAGTAAAGTTCTTCCTAAAATTTAGTGACAGAGTCCAGCTGTCTCTGAGATAGACTGAGACACAGAGAGACTGGAACTATGTAGGAACTGTGGATATCTTCTGCTATAATATTCCAGGTCTTTGAGAAAATTTGGATGCCAGCTTTCTACTAAGTGATTTCCGGCCACTCAGGGACTTCATTGCTCTTTGATTAGTTGAATTCAACTCATGTTAAGGTTTAATAGAACCTTTGAAGTCATGTCATCCAACAGAAAGCCAAATAATCCAGAAGGCCAGAATGGATAATCGGCGTAAAGATGGCAGAAAGGTATTCAAGTAAAGTTCTTTGCAGTCTTGGGAAAGGCTGGAAAATTGTCCCTCACAAGTTTTTCCAGACTGGGATGTGAGCCACAGTCATGTGACTCCATGCAGCTTTGTCAGTGAAATGTGAGAAGAGATATGAACTACTTGCAAGGGAAGGTATGGGAGCCAGAGTGTGACCCTGTACATTTTCTCCATGTTCGCTGTTTGTCCTGTTGATTTGATGAAATACCCTGACAAACACAATTTGAGGAAGGGTTTATCTTGGCTCCCAGTTCCTGGATGTAGTCTATCGTGATGGGAAAGTCACGGCAGACAGAATTTTAGGTAACTGGTCACATTGCATCCATGATTAGAGAAGGGAGGCATGGGTGTGGGTGCCCAACTCATGTTCTTTCTTTTTTTAAATCATTATTTTATTTTTGAGATTATAATATAGTTACATCATTTACCCCTTTGCCTTTCTCCTTTGAAACTCCCCCCATGCCCTTCTTTGTTCTCTTTTAAATTCATAGCGCCTTTTTTTGCTAATTGTTGTTTTATACACACACACACACACACACACACACACACACACACACACACACACACACATACACACACACACACACACACACACACACACACACACTCCTAAATCCATAAGTTCAACCTCTCAGTCTGTACATGTTACTTGCATGCACATTTTCAAAGCTGATCATTTGATATTGAATAACCAGTTAGTGTGCTCTTCCCTGGGGAATCCCGTTTCTCCTGCTCTCGGCATTCCTGAGTTTTCTGTAGTTCTCTGTGTAGGGCTGCAGCCTCTTGGGCTTTCACTTGTCCACTTTAGTATGTTTATTCCTGATGTGCTTGTTCAGCTCATGTTTGGGCAGTCATGCTGGTGAGACTTGATGGGTGTAGTGTCTGACATTCCTAGGAGACACAATCTCACAATCTCATAGCACAGGCCTGATCCTCTGGTTCTTAAAATCATTCCATCCCCTCTTATACAATGACCCCTAAGTCATAGGTGCAGAAATTATTTCGTAGATGTATCTACTGGAACTGGGCTGTATAACTCTGCATTTTGATTGGATACGGTTTTCTGTAAAGGTCTTTGTCTGTTATAAAGAGAAGTTTCCTTGGCAAAGGGTGAGGATGGCACTAATCTGCATGTATAAGCATGAATATAGAGTGTAGTTATGAATTATATTGGTTTAGTTAAGTGGTGGTTGTAGGTTCTCCTCCAAGATCCATGACCTCACTAGCTCTGGGTAGTTAACTACTTTTCTGGTACCATGCATGTTTTCCCTCTTGTTGAGCAGTCTAATCAGAGATCTTTAAGTCCAATTAGAGAGCTATTGGTTACCACTATGATAGGCATACCACGAGTGAACCCTTAGGTTATTCTGCTATGCTGGTCCTTGTTATGGTTCATAGACATCATAGTTGGATGGACTGTTGGTTGCTTCTATCTTTGAGAAGCTTTTGGGGTGTTTTCTGGTAACATGAATGCTAGTTCTCAGGAAGGAGGTTTTCAGGTCAGACTGGCTCAGGGGCCTCTGGACCCTGAGTCTGAAGTATAAGATGTCTTCAGCAATAGGAATTTACCTTCTATTATGTGCTCTTTTATTTATTCTAGGACCCCAGCCTGTGGAATACTGTAGTCTAGAGTTGAGGTGGGTTTTCCTGCTGCAGTTAATTTAAATTATACAATCCCTCCTGGGAATGCCCAGAGGCTTATCTCCAAGATAATTCTAGATTCCGTCACATTGACCAGAAAGATTAATCATCGCTTTTTCTTCCTGTCTTGGTGCTTTTAGGGTCATTAAATAAAGAAAAGCAAAGAGCCCCTTAACCTTTATGAAAGGCTCTCCCTGCCTATCAGAATGGATGAAACTGAATTTGTCTTACTCTACCAGTGGCCTGGAAGCTATGCAGGGTGTTTGCTGACATCTGAGTTAAACCATGAAGATTGGGGACATTGGGCACTGGAGTGGAACCTTGCTTATTTTGACTCACATAAATTCAAACGAAGTATTTTCTCAGAAGTGCTACTAAAAAACAGTGAAAAAGTATACTCAAAATAATCTCTCTTTTCAGTAGAAGGCAAACCTAGAATGTTACCTTGTGTGTGTTTGTGTTTATGTGTGCCGTGCACACACACATGTATGTGTGTAGGTCACAAGACAACCACAGGTGCTATCTACTTTGATTTTGAAATGGGGTCTCTTGCTAGCCTGGAACATGCCAAGTAGGCTAGGCTGGCTGGTCAGTGAGCCCCAGGAAGCCACTTTTCTCTGCCTTCCCAGTGCTGAGATGACAAGTACAGGCCCCAGGGCCCAGCTTTTAAATGGTATTTTTAAATGACCAAACCCAGATATTTGTGCTTACAGTGTGAGCACTCTACTCTTGAACTATCCCATCTAGTATCCATTTACTGTTTTTAAACCTCTTGAGTTATGTGTTCAGAACAGCTTATACTATACTTGGGCCAGATGCTAGTTTGTATTTGAGAGTTGAATTTTTAGAAGAAATACACAATTTAAGGTCTTAACCTTCTTTCTTTGGCAATCTGAGAAAGGAATTTCAATTGAAAGTTTACCTTAATCAATTGGCATGGGGCATGTCTCTGGGAGATTGTTTTGAGTGTGAATGAATGCAGGTATCAGCCCATTGTGGAAATTACCACCCCCTAAGTAGGTGGTCTTGGGCTTTGGAAAAAAAAAAAAAAGCAAAGCATGACCCAATGTACAGGCCAGCAAGCAGCATTCTTCCTTGATTCTTGTTACTTCCTCGGTGATGAATCATGACTTGGATACATAGCCAAATAAATCTCTTCCTCTCCAAATTTGCTTTTGGTCAGAGTGTTTTATCACAGCAAGAGAGATCAAACTGGAACACACCCTTAAGGAGAGATCAAGGAAATAATATCAGGAGATAACAAAGTGGTCTTCTGTCTTCCTCTTCACTTTTCACCCATACGCGATGCTAAAAATTATGACTAAAATCACAGGGCTCTTCATACTTTTCTAACTTTCCAAGAGCCTGTGAGTTGTGATAAATAGAAAGAAAACATCAAAAGTGACAATTACATTGCCTTTTCCAAAATAGACACGGCCTTCAAATTGGAATCAATAAAGCTCCAGCATTTCTTACTCACACTTTTGGGTGGCAAAACAAGATTGATAAAGGGGAAAAGACAGAGACGTTCAAGAAAAATAAGGCTTCACACTCCTTGCCACCTACTTGGGAATATTCACTCCTTTTCTCGTTCACTTCTTTAGAGATTTTTAAAATTTCTAGATTTCCCAAGACTGAGTGGTTTTAGAATTGTTGATCCATTCACCTAACACTCCTGTGGGAGCTGAGAGAAATATCACTTGGCCTAGCTCTCCTAAGGAGGAAATGAGAGACCTGGATGCTAAATCCATATATTCATCTTCTCACCACGTGATATGTCAATCTTCCCTTGCTGTGGTTTTTCAAATACCATGAAATAAGGAAAAAAGAATCTCATTTCACTGTTAGCTTCGCTATCCCACTCTCCTGCCCTTTCTCTCCTGTGACTCTGTCTCATACAGCCACCATGGGTGTCCACGTTAACGGAAACACCTCACCCCAGAAGTCTGTGCGGACCCTTCCCTTCCCTCTTCCTGATGAAGCCTGACCTGAGCTCTGCTCTAAAATGAAGGGGTAGTTTATCAGAGACCTTTCCTGCACATCTGCAGACAGTGGAGGGCATTTTTGTACCGCTGCCTGGGAGATCAGCCTCCAGCAGCACAGAGCTTGAAGGGGATCCATGGTGTTGGAGGCACACACTAGGACTTTTTATCTGAAGGGGTTAAGGGAAAAAAAGACACTCACACACTCTTTTGATGATTTCCTTCTTTATTCTTCTGTATTCTTCATTCTGTGTTCTATAGTCTCTGTTTTTAACCTCTATCCAGAAATGTTCCTTCTATCTCTCTTGATGTTTTCCTACTCCTTTCTCTTTATTCTTCCTTATTCTCTAATTCTAGATATTTTCTTTCTAACTCTATCTTTATTCTTGATGTTTTCCTTTTAAATCTCATTCTTGATGCTTTCCTTCTAACTCATTTTAACTCTATCTTTATTCTTTTCCTTGCAGCTTACATACCCCAGTAAAATCTTTCAGGCAATATAAAAATGACAATGTGATTATATTCTGTTTTCCAAGTGAATGATTACAACAAATACAAGTAAAAAACAGCATGTTTTCCATATCCCTTATAGGATTAAACATTTTATGTATTACATGTGAAAAACAAATTATCCCAAAAACCCACATCCATTCACTCCCAAGCAACTTGTAGATTAACAGTATGTAAACAAACAAGATATTCTTTAACTGGAAGGCTGCATTTTGTGGTTACAAAGAAAAGACCAATTACTTTATTACTTATCTTGAAAGGTAATTTTATAAGGAATCTTAAAGGAATCACAAATCTAAACTTTTATATATGAAGAAGAATCAGCCAGCTCTACTGTAAATCTTTAAGGTGCATACTCACTCATCAATAGTTTTTTAATAGCAGGAGACTGAGGGTAAAAATGGGTATAAGGAATTAATCATCACCTTTGATCATCAACCAAACCTAACAAGGAAAGTACATCAGCTGGTAATAATTGGGCTGCTTTACGTTTGTTCCCAGACCTTAATGAGTTCACCATTTAACTAAGTGCCTTCCTAAAACTTTAGATTGTCTTCTTGGGTTTTTCACCTCAAAGCTATTTGACAAAAACATCTTAGTCTAACTTTAAGTTATTTTCAAAGCTTTGTTTCAGTACGATGCACTCTGAAACCTGTGAACACATCTCCCAACATTAAGATTAGAAGAATTTAAGCTAGTTGGGCTACTGATACTCAATTCTTTTTCTTAATCATTAACCTAAGCCACAGTCTATATGACTCTTCAATAGAAACTTAAGTGTTCTAGCTGTGTGACACTTTCCTGTTTTATTTTTTATCATCAAAACTCTATTTAAACTAACACTATTATTATTATCATTAGATAATATAGCTTAGGAAGAAATTATCTTCATAATAGTCCACAAGTAAAAATACTCAGTAGAATGGAATATTTCCATGAGATAAACATGCTACATTATAGGCAGTGAGGATCTCCCCACACCAACTCACACCCTATCAGATACCAGAGAAAGAGGGCAGCAGCAAACATGTGAAGGCACAGCAGAAGCAAAAGCAATTCTGGAGTCTGTGGTCTCGGGACCTTGCTTATCTGAGATTCATCTATTAGGGATTTTTCTCCTGGTGGGCTGACACCCTGAAGTCAATTGCCACCTGCTGCTTCTCTGACATGGCCACTGGCATCTTTTGTCTGTTTTCTTCATTGAGGAGACGATATGCCCAGAACAGTGTCAATATGTAATAGAAACTTTTGTTGAATGAATAAATGGTTGTATCATAAGATGCTATGTATGAATCAAGTCTCTACATGATTAAAAAGAAAAGGACCATTATTAACTTCGAATGGTTACTAGGGTGTGTGAGAAAGACTTTTCATAGGGAGATACAACACACACACACACACACACACACACACACACACACACACACACATCCACTCACCCCAGATATCAAACGTACAACAGACTACAGTAATGAATGTTGTTAGGTTTTTTTTTTTTTAAAACTCTTTGGGGGCCTACCACCCAGCTCCCAAATAAATGCATACTTATTCTTTCTTATGAATTCATGGCCTTAGCTTGGCTTGTTTATAGACAGCTTTTCTTAAATTATCTTGTCTATCTTTTGCCTTTAGGCTTTTACTTTTCTCTATTCTATATAACTTTCTTCACTTCTTACTCCGTGCTGGCTTGCTGTGTAGCTGGGTGGCTGGCCCCTGGAATCTTCCTCTCCTTCTCTTTTTCTTGATCCTTGATCCTCTCTTCCCAGATTTCTCCTTTTATTTATTCTTCCTGTCTGGCAGCTCTGCCTATCCTTCTCCTCCCTAGCTATTGACCATTTAGCTCTTCATTAGATCAATCAGGTGTTTTAGACAGGCAAAGTAACACAGTTTCACAGAGTTAAACAAATGCAACATAAAAGAAAGCAACACATCTTTGGATCATTAAGTGAATGTTCCACAGTATAAACAAATGTAACACATCTTCAAGTAATATTCCATAGCAAATGAATGTACCAAAGTCCAACTTGGTGCCTCAAAGAATTTTTATTTGAGCTACTAATGAGAATATAGGTGAGTGGTTATTTGTAGGAGCCAGGATGACCCAAAGTATGCATCACCAAATCCCACTCCTGCACCTGCACAGGTATGTCTGGAGCTCTCTGCACAACTTACCAGCAGCTCAGTATGTCCTAGAAACATCCTCTATGCAGCTGGGATGGCCAGAGTCCTCTCCTTCAGCAGCTCTTTTGTGATTTTGTAACCCTGGGGAGAAAACTCCTGACTCCTGCAAGTTTAAGCTTTGTCAGACATGTGGGCTTGTTTGCTTCTTGATTCTCATGAGCCTCCCTCTCTTTCCTAGAGGGGTTGTTTCAATTCCAAGAAAACTGATGCAAAGGGCATCCTCAGTGTTTGCTGCCCAAGCTTGTTCTTCTGCTACCCCTCCAGGCAGGAACAAATGATACTCTTTTCATGCTCAGAGTATGGGATGGGCCTAGGAGCTTTGCATATAACATCTAGTTTGATTTCATAAGCACAGAAATTATATTAGTCCATTGTCTGTTTGTAGTTGGAAGTTTTCCTGTGTCCCGGCTGGCCGGTGGTCAGGACAAATCTCTCCTACTTTTGTCCCGCATGGTTCCCCCAGATCTGTTCATGTAACAAAACACCTGAGGCTGGATACTTAAAAAAATAAAAGAGAGTTTTTTATAAAGTAAATAAGATCATTATTCTGGAGGGTCAGGGGCATGGTAGCAGCAGCATCTGCTGGCTTCATGGAAGATGGCATCACAGTGAGAAAATGTGTGCAAGTGGTATGTAGTGAGACTGGAAGCCAGAGAGCATTTAGGGACTAGGGCTCATCCTTTTATAACAACCCTCTTAAAAGAATTAATCAATGTCCCATAAGAGCAACACCAACTATTTGTGAGTGCAGTGTCCCAGTGTCCTAAGCACCTTTCATCAGGCTCCATCTCTTACACTGAGGGCTAGACCTCTGATATAGGGAAGATATCAGAAATCATGGGGCCCTTAAGATTCATCGTTTACTCCCATTTGTAGATGTGAGTTACAGCCCAAGGTTTAGGTGGCTCATACAAAGTACTTCAGCTGTGAGAGGTGGGCTTGTGCTCACATCTGTTGACTGCAGATGTAGCTCTTTCCACTTGATTATGGAGGAGAAGAGAAGGTAAAAAAGGAGTAAGGTATGACAAATCCTTACAGAAGCTCCTTTCTTTTAGACAAAGAGCTCACAAGGGACTATAATATACTTTGGAACCCAGAAAAATGTTAGCACTAACCTGTATTCTCAAAGTCTTCATTTCTTTACATTAACCCTTCCATTACTTTTAAAGTCATTAATTATGCCTGTTGTTTCAAACCCACAATTTTAATTCATTTAATAATACTGGTATTTGCATATAGTACACATCAACTCACGCATATTTTATTATTTACTTCATTTTCTTTTTTGTAATTTTAACTGTGTGTCTGTGCATGTATGTCTGCGTGAAGGTGTGCACATGTGTGCAGGTGTTTGAAGAGGCCAGAAGAGGGTATCATAGCCCCTGGAGCTAGCATTATGGGTGGTTGTGAGTCACATTGTGGGTGTTGGGAACTGAACTCAAGTCCTCTGGAAGAGCAGTATCTACTCTTAATCACTAAGCCATCTCTCCACCATTTTGTAAATAATTTTAGCTGCTGCCTTTATTCCTCAGCCCCAAATGAGGAACTAATAATCCCTAGATAGATAACACATGTTTCAGATATTAGTTAATATAGTGCTAGAGATAAAAGAAGGGGAAAAAAAACCCGAACTTCTTGGGATAAATTCCATGAACAATTTAACTTTTCCTGCTGTGTGTGTGAGGAGAGCTGGCTTGCTGTGGAGGTGGACAGTCCAATGACCTTTGTTTTTCAAAGCTGCAGTCTGCAGAGCAAGGAGCTGAGGGGCGAGATGACACAGTGCACTTCCAGGCATCACTTGCGTGGGCTTTGTCTCTGAATACACTCCAGGGCTCCTCTTGCAAGTAAGGGAAGCTCTGCCCACTTAGTAACAGGCTGGCAAGAAGCGTGATGACTCCACAGGATGGAGCTTGTATTGGTATTCTGAAACAAAAAGGTGTGTGTTGGGGGGCTTTGAAGGCAGTTCAGAAATTTAAGATTTAATTTTTTTTGTATCTGTTTTCTCATTTGCAGAATTAGTGCAGATCAGCTAGGAACAAGCTTTGAGTCTCAGAAATAAGAGTTTTCCAATACTTTTAGCTGTCAGGAAGTTCTCAAAAAAGAACAATGAGCTCATCTTTAATATCATTGTAGATACAATAAGGAAGTGTTTCTGTGAGTGTATGGATATCACAGTTTTTCCCTCCTCTGAGTCATACAACATATTATTTTCAAGAGTTAAGAGAAACCATGTCTGTTTCTTTCTAGACAGAAAACGGATGGCTTTTAACGTGTTTGAGAAAGCAATAAGCTGGAAAGCCCAGAGTTTAGTGAAGCAATGTCCATGTCCATACTACACATGAAAATGGGTGCAATTGCACATATTTAAAGGAGTCTCTAATTTCTGAGAGTCTTCAACTCATAGCAACCACTGGGTCGGCAAGACAGTTCCAGTCAGTAAAAATGCTTTCCTTGCCAGCCTGACCACCTGAGTTCCATCCCCAGGACCCACGGTGGAAGGAGAGAGTTGGGTCCTGAGAGTCATCTTCTGATCGTCACACATGTGCACACACACAATATTGATAATAATAAATATTTTAATAAATAGTAAATAATTAAATGATGATAATAGATAATAATAAACCATTAAAAAAAGAGGTGGTGACTCCTTTGAAAATAAAGATTAGAAAGTCAGGGGGCTACGTCCTAAGAGACAGATCCTCTTCCTCTCTCTGTCCCCAAATACAAATTGTTCTGTGCACAGATGAGAAGTGGAGACAGAGAGGCTTTGCTCACAGTCTGTGCTATTTCTCTGATCTCCTTTATAAAGCTCTATGGCTTTCCATTGTTCATTGGACTAAAATCAGTTAGAAATTATGAATTGAATTGGTAGGAACAAACTTATCCTTAACAGCCAGGTATGACTCAAGCAACATACTAAAAAATAATCCAAGTGCATGTTGGGGTGGGGAGTGGGTGAGGAGTGGGCAGTGTACTGGATAGATTCATTCAAGGAGACCACCTAGATACCAGCAGACAAGTGGGAGAAAATGTCCTCCAGCCACAGAGAATCCCATTGAGAATACTTCCTTTGGTAAACCAGACACTGAACAGTCTAGAAGTTAGGTTTTTAGGAAAGTTCAAGCATCTCCTGCCTCTTCACAAGGAACCAGGAATTCATTAGCAAACTATGAAGGGGGCGGGGGACGGACGCAGCAGAATTAGGAAAAAGTTTGGTGACCTCCCCTGACCCAGTGGCTACAAAGAAAACAACCGATGTCAGAATTAAAATGTTTTGAGGCTACAGAAAAGGCAGGCATATGGGGGAGAACAAAACCAGGGGGGTAAAGGGGAAAAGACAAAGATAAAAGAACCGAGAGAGAAAAACGATGCACATGGGGAGCATAGCCTATAAATAATAGCTACGCCAGAAAGACAGAACAAAAAAAAAATAAATGAATTTAAATGAAAAGCATCGCACAAACTTGCACATGAAGATTGAGAAAGGAAAATCTATTCTAGGCAGAGAGGATGGAAAGGAACCAGGCATGGGAATTTCATTACAAAGACATTTAGATTTTAAAAATAAAGAAAAGAATTTAAGGAAGAAAAGCCTGTTTCTTTCAAAGCATAAAGTGTCTCGGTTTTGCAGTACCAAAGCTGAATGTCAGTAAGTACAGCAATACTTAAAGCATTTCAATGGGCAAACCCCACTAGTAATTTAATAATTCAATATATATTCACAGAAGCACACATACCAGTAAGTTAGAGGGTAAAGGATAGAATGTGTGGGAAGATAAGCTCAGGGATGGAGAGATTAAGAAAAATGGAGATTTGGTGGCTGATGCTCTTGGAATGATATTGTATTGTAGACTGGAGACTTCAGGGCTTGACTTGAAAGTACAATATTAAAAGGAAGCTTTGAGCCAGGCATAGTGGTGCATGCCTTTAATCCCAGCATTCGGGAGGCAGAGGCAGGGGAATCTCTGTGAGTTTGAGGCCAGCCTGGTTTATAGAGTGAGTTCCAGGATAGCCAGGACTACATAGTGGAACCCTGTCTGAACAAAACAAAATAAAAATACCCCTAAAAGAAGCTTTTATAGGAGAACAATATATTGATGTTGGATCCTGTTCTGGTTAGTTCAACTGTCAGCTTGACAGCCTAGAGTCATCTGAGAAGACAGCCTCAATTGAAGGCTTGCCCAGGTTAGATTTGCCAGTGGGCATGTCTGTGGAAGACTGTCCAGAGTGTTAACTGATGTAAGAAGGCTCAGTCCACTCTGGGTGTCACCATTCCCTTGGCAGTGGTCCTGGGCTTTATAATTAAAACTTTAGTGATCCAACAAGAAGTGTTCCTCCATGGTTTCTGCTTTAGTTCCTGTCCTGACATCCCTTAATAATGGACTGTGACCTGGAAGTGCAAGGCAAATAAATCCCTTTTTCCTCTAAGTAGCTTTTGGTTAGTGTTTGATCACAGCAACATAAAGGAAACTAGAACAGAGCCACTTTATTATTAATTATTATTATTATTATTATTATTATTATTATTATTATTATTATGCAGGGTTACATAAGCTATATTCAATGTTTATTATCCTGCACACCCCTTACTTTCTCCCATCTCCTCCTTTCATTATTTCTGTTTATTCCATCAGACAGTTTCACTTCTACTTTCGAGCTGTCTGTACATTTATAGTTCTATGTGCCTATAAAGTCTAGAATCCGCAAATGACTCCAGAAGTAAGATATCTGTCTTATTAGCATTGAGATTCAACCTCACTCAGATCAGAATGACAATCATCAAGAAAACAAACAACAAAAAAATAATAGTGAGAATGTGGACAAAATCAAACCCCTTTACCCAATTGGTGCCAAGTTAAACTAGCCCATTACTATGGAAATCGTGGAGAGGCCTCACGAAATAGCAAAGTATTTACTATTGGACTCAGCTGTTCCACATATTTTTGAGACGAACTATCTATGAGAAATAAGATTACAAAAGTGGCCCTTTGTTGGAAGCAAAAGTGGGGGAGTAGATAATGGCGCAGCTGCCTGTGCATCAGATTAGGTCAGAGTTGATGACTGAATAAAACAGGCCTCAGGAAGAGAGCAGTTTTGTAAGACGGTGGGGACCAGAGACCCAAAGCAGGTTTACAGGGCAAAAAGAAAGCACACCCCAGCATTGCAGCCTGCTGTTATGTGAGGTCGGTAGAGGGAGGAATACTTACTTGAGGAGATTGTCAAAGAAACTGCATCTTTAAGGAAGAGCCAAGATGATGGGGGAAAAGGTAATTTCAGACTAGAAGTCTTTAGGGCTTTGGAGCGCAATGTAAACAATTAATTGGAGAAATTAAAAACAATTCAATCTCACTTAAGAGTCAAAGGAACTCAGATTACAGTAAGATAGATTCTCTTTTTAACCCTCCCCTACCTCCTGATTTAGAACATGTCTTAGTATTGTTGGTCTGTGGCTCAACCCTCTCATGAGTTCCCTGAAGAGACTTTTGTGTGATCTTTTTGGAGGGCATTTTGGCCATATAAGCCAATGTGTTCAGTTCTATACACTTCCGCTGCTGCTGCTGTCTGTCTGCTCTTCACAGCTGAGCTTCCAGCTCAGATACTGTGTAACAGAGGGAACAGAACTTATGTTTCTAGCATGGTACTGCACACAGTATGGCTCTCTGTGCTCCCATAATGTCCAGTGCTTTACATAACCGTTCCTTTAAGTTATATTCACTCGTTTGTGTGTGTGTGTGTGTGCGCGTGTGCGTGTGCGCGTGTGCGTGTGCGTGCGCGTGTGTGTGTGTGTTTGTGTGTGTGTGTGTGTGTGTGTGTGTGTGCGTGTAATGGACATGCACATGTGGAGGTCAGATGACAACTTGCAGGAGTGAGTTCTCTCCTTCCACCATGTGGACTGTGGGGATCAAACTCAAGTCAACAGGCTTGGTGGCCCGTGCCTTTCTCCACCGAGCCATCCTTCCAGCCTTGGATGTCAGTTTTGATAATCTATCCTTATTCTATATTTACTGATTTACGTGCATGCTTAGCAATCTAGAGATGGGGAGGAGAGTGGAAGGCCCAAGGAGAAAAAATAAAAAAGGGGAAATTGAGAACTTTTAGATTACATTTATCAAGACAATAGAAGTCTTTACCTGGGATCTACATGTTTATATTTTTAAAAGTTTCTCTTACTTGTATAGCTTTTATATTATGCTAATCATTTTAATAACACTATTTTGAAAATGAAATAGACTTGAGGCCAATATCATCCCTTATGTCTAACTCAAATGTCAGTGAAAATAATTAAGCAAACAAACAAAAAAACAAAAAAAAAACCCTCTACTTCAGAATTTTCATCTGGAGACAGATATCTCAATCAGAGGGCTAGATGAACTTGGAGCAGGCAGTCACATGCACGGGCAATAGCAGAGAGGGAATGAATACGCACATCCTTCTGCTCAGTTCACCTCCTCTACTCTTACAAACCAGGGAATGGTACCATTCGGTATGGGCTGGGCCTTTCCTCATCAATGAATGCAATCAAGACAATCCCCCATAGACAATCAGCCACCCACAGGCTGACATGATCTAGACAATCCCTCCTGGCAAGTCTTTTTATAGTGGTTCTAGATTGTTTCACATTGACAGTTGCAGATACAGTTTTCTTCCGTGTACAACTGACCCAGTGAAGAGAGAATAATGGTGTAAGGCGTATGGATACACATACACAGGCTTGTACGTGGTTACACACACATATCCACACATGGAACCAGATATGCACCAGCTATAGAAAAGAGATTAAGAGGAATGAGGAAGAGCAAAGAGAAAGCCACACACTCAGAAATAATCCCTGGATGAGACACTGACCAGTCAAGCTGCCTCGAGAGAGAGGAGATTTCTCAGACCTGTTGAGCTGCCTACGAAGATGTGCAGAGAACTCCAGGGTTGAAGCTTTCACGAATGTCACTAGTGCTGGGCTGGGCTTTTTGGTGATGCAGCTGCATTCCTGCTCCTGTAAGAAAGCCCTCACCCATACCTGCTAGTAATCTCAGTAAGGAATCATTGGTTCACCAGGTTGGACTCTGGTGTGGTCTGTCGCTTGTACTCTCTGGGATGAGTAGACTCATGTGTGCCTCTTCTCCCCAGGAAAAGGCTCTCATACGACAGTGTGTGAGTTCAGCTCTGCCAGGTTTTGAGGGAGAATAAATCTCTTCTGAACATGGCCTTACTGTCAGCCCATGGAGCACTCACCTGGGAATTCCGACAGCTCATGTTTCTTGTGCAATGGGCTGTTAACTCCAGTGTGGATATTATGCATATCTGCTAGGGCTCAGCAAGGCAGCGTCTGTTTATAAACAGTGTAAGCTCACATAATACATCAATACTGAATTAGATAAAGTTTTACTTGAGTAATATTTTTATGGTGTCACCTGAATAAATAGTATAAAAATAACGATCACAGAAAGCCACCATCCTACCATCAGGGGCAACATCTGATCATCTCACTCATTTGTTAATATTATTTGGCATCTCTGTAATAGAAAGATCCAGTGTTTTATGTAAACATAAAGAAAAAAATAAGAATCTATAATTGTCTTTTCTCACCAATATCCTTTAACGAATCTTAGATATTTGAAAAGAATTAGGTAAGGTTGATACTTCTGTTCAAACTATTCATGAAATGCTTAGAATTTTAGGAAATTACAATGACACATATTTATATGATTCAATTGTACAAAATATTAAATTTCTGAATAAAATTCTTTTAGTTATGAGCCTGAGAAGAAATGCCTTGTCTACATATATCAACTTTTCATCCACATTTTGATAGTTACTTATATTTTCTTAAATTTTATCTTCTAATTTTTTCTTCAACTCTCCATTATACTTTTATTTTTCCTTTCCTCCTTCCTTCCTTCCTTCTTCCCTCCCTCCCTCTCTCCCTCCAACCCTCTCTCCCCCTACCTCTCTTTCTTTCTTTCTTTCTTTCTTTCTTTCTTTCTTTCTTTCTTTCTTTCTTTCTTTCTTTCTTTTTCTGTGTGCATGCTATAGCTTGCTTATGGACAACATGCAGTCATTTCTTATCTCCTGTCATGAGGGCTCAGGGATATAATTCAGGTCATCAGTCTTGGCAGCAAACACCTCCACTAGCCATCTCACTGGCCCATACTATAGTTTTTATACTGTCCCTCTTCTGAAAGGATTACTTGTGATCATTAGTGACTCTCACAATGTAAAACCCAAAGAAATTTGACAATTATCAACCTTAGGCTAGGGCAAACTTGTGATGGATTTTGGTTGCCATTGATATAGAACTCAGGAAATCCTCTGTCTTTGCAGGAACCCTCTGTCATCATGACTTCCTGTGGGTGTTAGACGTACAAGGAGAGATGGCAAAGAGCCATTACAGCCATTCTCAATCAGTCATCTAGAACCATGGCAGGTCTATGAGAGAAGCTTAAAAGGGAAAAGTCATCCTTCATGAGGGCATAGACTGAATTTCAATGGAACCTTTTATGGAGCCTGAACTGAATTTCAAGCTGAGGTAAAAGCTTTGCCAAAGCTGCAATGAGTTAGGATCTGAACCAGGGGAAAACTGTACCCCACACTACATCTCCTCTCCATCGTGAGTATGTATTTATTTAAGCTACACATGTCAAGTTCCATGAAATGAAACCTATGGATGAAACATAACACGGGTTGGGGAGAAGGCTCTGTGGATGGAGTGCTTGATGTGCAAACAGGGAGATCTGAGTTCTGATCCCTAGCATCCTGCAAACAGCTGAGTGTGGCAGCATGTGCCTGCAACCTCAGCTCTGGAAGAGGCAGACCAGCATACCCCTGGCTAGCCAATTTAGTAGAATTGGTGAGCTCTGGGTTCAGTGAACAGATCACGTGTCAAAAAGAATGTGTAGATCAATTGAGAAACACTTCTTATGCTGACCTCTGTCCTCCACACATGCACACATGGGTTCATGTACCCACCATATGTGCACACATGTACACACCACATAATCACACACACACACACACACACACACAAACAACAACAACAACAACAAAAACCAAAAACCGTACTGCAAGAAAGAATATGCAGTCCTTCCCAGCAAAACACTGATTTGTTCATCGGTGTCTGGGGTGATAGATAGCTCAGTCGGAATATTTGCTACACTAGCATGCGACTCTGCATTGGATTTCTAGAATTAATGTATAAAAATGTCAGCATTGGTGATGTGCTGGAGAGGTAGAGACAGAAAGATTCCCCGGGCTTTCTGGCCAGCCACAAAAGCCTATTAGATGAAGTCCAGGCCAATGAAAGAAAAAATAGAGGTGCAGGGTACATGAGAAACAAAACCTAAGGTTGTCCTCTTGCCTCTACATACACATGTACACAGGTAAAATGCGCAACCACTAATGTGCACCTGACATAGGAACACACACACACACACACACACACACACACACACACACACACACACACATGCTGTGGGATGTTCTGTATGGCAAATGTGTTGCTGATTAGTCAATAAATAAAACACTGATTGGCCATTGGCTAGGCAGGAAGTGTAGGCGGGACAAGGAGGAGAATAAAGCTGGGAAGTGGAAGGCTGAGTCAGAGAGACACTGCCAGCCACCACGATGACAACCAGCATGTGAAGATGCCAGTAAGCCACGAGCCATGTGGCAAGGTATAGAAATGGTTTAATTTAAGCTGTAAGAACAGTTAGCAAGAAGCCTGCCACGGCCATACAGTTTGTAACCAATATAAGTCTCTGTGTTTACTTGGTCGGGTCTGAGTGGCTGTGGGACTGGCAGGTGAGAGAGATTTGTCCTGACTGTGGGCCAGGCAGGAAAACTCTAGCTACAAATGGCGTCCAACGTGGTGGCAAGAGTTTCCACCTAAAAACTGAGAAAAAAGATTCTAAAACGAAGCTAAAAACAGCTTCCTAATTGTCTCTCTCAAATGAGCGGCAGCTGCCAGTTTGAACTGGTGGGTTCCTGGCGTGCCTGCTGTATGGCGGGAATGAGGCCTTTGCAAGTGGCACTTTGAGCTGCATGGTGGATTTAGCCTCTGCTAGTACAAAACAACAAAAAAAAGAGATTTCTGGGCTACACGCTGCTTGGATAAAAGCATAGACCCATGATAGCTCCCAGAGCTGGTGGTAAAGTACCACGGCCATGTTGGGAAGCTGAGGTGGGTGGAGCCAGCAGCCACAGCTGCTGCAGTTTAAAGCAATAGATTCACAATAAGACAGATTCAGATGTAATAGTTTACAATGTGTGTAAAATATACGTAGGCTTGAAAGAGAGAGAAAAAGGAATATATACAGTTATATAAAGAAATAAATAGTTTTTTAAAATAAAGTCTTTAAAGAGACAGTAAAGGTAGTATAAAAAATAAGCCACATAGAGATGAATATTACACAGAGAATCTGGATTGTGTTATCTTTGGGATTTTTAACTGCAGAAACACATTTGATTGTAAAAGCTGTTGAGTTATGCCAAAATGTATATTTTAAAGGTACCTTGACTTCAAAATTTGGATATAAGGATATGTTGCTTTGGAAAAGAGTCTCTGCTTTTGTTCCCACAGAAAGCCAGAGGCTATGGATTTGTTTCAGATTAAGATACATCAGATTTGACCAGCCAAGACCCCCTGAAAGGTCTCCGATGACACCATGGCCCAGATGATCCAACATCCAGAATGGTTTCAAGGCAACTGGCTCAGACGATACAGCCTCATGGACTACTCCATGATCCTAAAATTTTCTTTGTGTCCCCATAAGATGCAGCGCCCCCCTCCAGCAGGAAGTCGTAAGAGAAGCTATGCCCAAATTCCCAAATTATATGTAATTTTATTTTGTTAAGGTTAAAACCTTCCTTTTTGAAAAAAAAAGGGGGGGAGTGCTGTGGGATGTTCTGTATGGCAAATGTGTTGCTGATTAGTCAATAAATAAAACACTGATTGGCCATTGGCTAGGCAGGAAGTGTAGGCGGGACAAGGAGGAGAATAAAGCTGGGAAGTGGAAGGCTGAGTCAGAGAGACACTGCCAGCCACCACGATGACAACCAGCATGTGAAGATGCCAGTAAGCCATGAGCCATGTGGCAAGGTATAGAAATGGTTTAATTTAATCTGTAAGAACAGTTAGCAAGAAGCCTGCCACGGCCATACAGTTTGTAACCAATATAAGTCTCTGTGTTTACTTGGTCGGGTCTGAGTGGCTGTGGGACTGGCAGGTGAGAGAGATTTGTCCTGACTGTGGGCCAGGCAGGAAAACTCAAGCTACATACACACACACACACACACACACACACACACACACACACACACACACACAGAGCTTTTTGCATGTATTTTTTGTTGTGAGATTAGTTGCTTCTTCCCTGGTGGAAAGCAAGCCAAGGCTGATCTTGATGTAGAAGCTGCATGGAATAGAAGAGAGTTAAGGAACAATTCAAAAGGCTTTTGTTCAACTGATCTTTGACAATTCACAGTAACATTTCTTTTATGAGGTCGGATGGGAGGAGTGAGAAGGAAAAAGGAATACAAGTAATAATACATGAAATGTGGATAAATGTATAACGCTGTTCCCGGGAACACATAAACACATATCTACTTAACCCAGGTAGAAAACCAACAGCGACAATACCACCAAAGTCCAGCTTAGTGAAGCGATGACTCTACTGGGCGTATTTATAGGAGTACTGGTTAGGGGTTACTTAAGGAGCATGGAAATCCAGAGACAGCTGTGTCACCAAAAGCCCACTCATGAATACTGGAACCCTGATATTCTCTGCATGACTAGTGTGCAGATAAACAAAGCAGTTTCCTCTCCTTAGCAGTCCTAACTACTTACATGAACTCGAGGTTGGGAGTTCTTGTGAACCTGCTAAACTTGAGGGACTTTGTGAGACTTGTGAGTTGCTTACTTCCTGGGTCTTAGTGAGCCTCCTTTCATACCTTCCTAACTTTCAATGAACTTCTTTTCAGGGTAGAATGTTTTAATTCCAGAGGCAATTGTTACACTACACTCCTATAAAGTAAAGATCAATACTCTTGATACCCAAATGTCCTAATGTACTCTAAAACCTGCAGCTATATACCAAAGAAGTTGAAAAAATTAAGAGAAAATATGACTCATCTAGCAAATAGCAAAATAGCAAAAGGAAGCACCGGGTTCTTAGAAGGCAAAATGAAACCAAAGCAACAAGGACATGGAAAGCCTTAGAGAATGTAAGACACAAATAAAAATTCTATTATACTTCATATAGTTAGACCAGGAAGAAATGAGAATAATAGTGGCAGGGTCATTTAAAAGCACGCCTTTCAATTTCAAATTGAAAAATCTGATAGTCAAAAATGAACATATGGAATATATTCATAATGTAGTTTAGAGGCTCATTAATTCAGTGCATTCCAAACTTTGTATACTAAGGAAATGACACTTTCTCTTTCAGACCACATAGAACATTTGTACAAATCTATTTTCCTCTAGGAAAAATAGACCATGAATTCCAAATAGCAGAAAGGCAGTTTTGTGTATCTATAGGAAATACCAAGCTGAAAGAAAAAAATCGCAATCTACTAAGCTCAAATCTAAAATGTCTGGAGGAGGTGGAAGTGTGTATACTAATATTCTCATATTTAATTGCCGAAAGCCCAGGGGTAATGTGTGAAGACAGGAAACTGAGAAATAGAGACTTGGATATAGTATCTAAGTTCACCCAAATCATCTGAAGAGCATAGTACGCAAAGCCCCTATGTCATCAAGAGGAACACATTACAATTTCAGAGATGGCTCAGTGCTGAAGAGCACTGGCTGTTTATAGAGGACCAAAGTTTGGTTCTCAGCACCCACATGGTGGTTCAAAACCATCTGTAACTCTAGTTCCAGGAGATCTGACACATTATTCTGGCCTCTGTCCACATCAGGTGTGCACACAGTACACAAACATACAGGCAGGCAAATACCTGTGTACATAAAAATAAAAATAAATAAATACAATGATGATGAATAAATTCATCTAAAGAAAAATGTCTTGGCACTTTGTACATATAAACAGGGGCTAAGAAACACCTCCTGATACAAAAGGGTAAGAAAAAGAACCAAAAACTAAAATTAGAAAAGTGTATGCAAGTGGAGTCATTTTCTATGATAAAGATCTTCATGTACTCAGAGTTCATAACAAGCCGACTCAGAATCTTTTTGAACCAAACTAGATAGCATGCAAATTCATAGTTTATAAGGTAGAACATATGTACATTGGTATGAAAGCATGCATATATGCATATATTCCTAAAACAGAAACTGTAGCTTTTTAAAGCACAGAGGAAACATTTGCAAAAGTTAAAATAGATTCTGTTCTAAACTACAAAGAAAGCTCAAACAAATTGCAAAAGTATAAATAATGGAGACTGTGTTCTCTGAACACCATTCAAGAAAACTAAAGTAAAGTAAAAAGAATGTATGTGTCAATTGAACAGGCAATGCATCTTGAGGAAACAAACCTGAATTTTCATCTATAAAATAACAAGAAGAAGCATATAAATAAATATGTAGGTTGTCATTGAAGCACAGGTCAGAAAAAAATTCATAAACCTATGATTTACCTTAGTAAAGAATGGAAATCAATAAACACTCAACTCAAAAAGTTGAAGACTCAACGAAGTAGAATTAAAGAATCAAGAAACATAGGCATAAAATAATGACACAGAAGACAGGAAAAATACTTGAGTTCTTCAGAGTCAGATGAGGAAAGTTCAAATTCCCAAGATCTGTTTTTATTTAATTTGTTCTTCTTTTGTTTTTTAAAAACAGAGCAGGGAGCTTGGGCATGGCTCAGTGGTTCAGAGTTCTTGCCACTCTTATAGAAGACCAGAGTTCAGTTCCTAGCATACATGTCAGCTGCCTCATAATCCCTGTAACTCTACCTTCCTTGGCTTGTGAGAGCACCTGTGCATGTGCATGCATGTGTACACACACACACACATACACACACACACTCACACTCACACACACACCCTAATGAAAACAGGTCATGAGAACAACCAACTAAGCTCCCTGCCAAACAGAGTAGAGTAGAGATCTGATAATCCTAGTCTGTTTCAGAACTTCTGGAAGGCCTTTTGTACAAATGACTGGGAACTAAACTAAGGGATTCTGATTTAGCAGGGTTGGGGTGACTCTCAATTCATTTGTAAACTTTTCCGGATAAAGCTGGATACACTTCTGACTGAAGAACTACTGAAGCCAAGCCAAAGCGACTGTAGTGTAAAGAAAGGGAACCAGAAAGCAGTGGAGGAGCAAACAAAATCCAACTGGGTAAATAAGCACAGAAATAAAGGAAACATCTTACTCGTGTTTTCAGCTCTGACTGCCCTGGAGTCTCAACACACTGGTACTCAACACTCTCCTCTGATGGGCTGAGTCAGGACCACTGAGGCATGGCTCTAGTTGTGGGTACCTTCTTAAAGCTCTGATAGGATTTTGGTGGCTAGTACAGAGTAAGCATTAGAACAGGGGATTAGCTGTGTCCTCTTATTTAATTTAGAAACTAAAATTGTAGCACTAGGGGCCAGGGAGATAAAGATTCTTGTTGTCCACCTGATGACTGAGTTTAATCCCTGGGATACACATGGTGGAAGGAGAGAACTGGCCCTAACAAGCTGTCCTCTGACCTCCACTTGTATGCTGTGGCGTGGGTCCCACACCCACACAAAAATAAGCAAATGTAAAAAAAAAAACAATAATGTTAAAAAGTTTGATGTTTCTATAGAATGGATATTCTAGGCTGTGGGCAGCATTATATGCCAGTTTCTCTTGCTTCTCAGCTCACTCTCTGGAGAACATTATTTCTCTTTAATGGAAATACAGGAGCACTTAGCCCGAAGGTTGAACTGTCTCCATCCCAGCCATCTCTTGGTGTTACAGGATTCATAGTTTCTCCTTCATTGTTTTTAGTTATTATCTATCATCCCTTATTCTGCACTGAAAATGTCAAATAAACAGTATGTTTTAAATTGCATGTTATTCTAAGTAGCCTGATGAAATCTCACTGTATTATACTCTGTCTTGCCCTGTGTGGTCAGCTTTCTGGTGTAGTCATACTGTGTATGTATGCTACCTACAGGGTAGGCATTCTGTAGCCATCAGATCTACTGTGGAGGTACTGGGGTGCTTGGGATTAAGTTACCCTTACACAATACTAGCTTCATGCTTTGCCATGACACTTAAGCCATCCCCCTCATGTCATTTTTTCACAAGGTATTGTGTCAGATGAAATATGACTATGACGTAATGAAATATTTTCACAGGGGAAGAGAATATATTCTTTCCCATAACTAATTTTTAAAGGAAGTATTTTATTCTTATTTTGGATATATGTATATATATATATATACATATATATGTGTGTGTGTGTGTGTGTGTGTATGTGTGTGTGTGTGTGTGTGTGTGTGTGTGTGTATGTGTATGCTTGTATGTGTGTGTATTTCATATATGTGCAGGTGCCTGTAAAGGCCAGGAAGGTGAGTCAGATCCCTTGGAGCCGGATTTACAGATAGATACAAAGCAGCCTATCTTGGGTTCCGCGAACCAAACTCTGGTCCTTTGCTAGGACAGCAGGTGTTCTTCTTAACCACTAAGACAC
The DNA here is from genome assembly GCF_007827085.1 of Peromyscus californicus insignis. Classification (NCBI taxonomy): domain Eukaryota; kingdom Metazoa; phylum Chordata; class Mammalia; order Rodentia; family Cricetidae; genus Peromyscus; species Peromyscus californicus. The sequence goes on along the minus strand of NW_026294584.1, from coordinate 96,514,197 downwards.
CTTTCCAGCCCCATTTTTGTTTTTGGCACATGTGTGTATGCTCATTCATACATGTATGGGTGCACCTGTGTAAGGGTGGTGTGTGTGTGTGTGTGTGTGTGTGTGTGTGTGTGTGTGTGTGTGTGTGTATTTAGGCCCAAATGTTGATGTTGTGTTTCTTCCTGATCCCTCTCCACTTTATTTATTGAGATAAGGTCTCTCACTGAACCCAGCTTGCAATTTGCTAGTATAGCTAACTAGCTTGTACCAGGGACCTCCTGAATCACATCCTGCTGAGTACAATGCTTGCCTGACTTTTATATGGACTGTGAATGCCATTTATTCATGCTTGTATGAAAAACAGTTAATCCATTGTGGTATCATTGCCCAGTCATTTGATCATAGTATTATTATTATGGCTATTGATTACTATTATTGTTGATATCTTTGTGTGCCTACATCTATAAATTAAACATTTTCATAAGTAAATAAAGTAAAATATTAATGTAAAATATGTCTTTAAAGGTACTGTTTCAGTCATCCAGTGGGTTTGCCTCCTGCTACTAAGGGTATCCCACAATACATGGTCACTAATTCCATATAAAAATATTTATATTTCTCTAGAAGTACAACACTAAATGAAATAAATTACTTCTCTGAGGAAATGTTGTCTCAAAAAAGTACAACATTATGGGGAAAATGTTAAAAAGTCATAAGATAATGATGAAAGTGAGGGAGTGGATATGACCAAAATACATTGTATACATGTATGAAATTCTCAAGGAAATAAAATACATTATTTTCAAAAGGTGGTTAGTAGGGGGAAAATTGTTCAAAATTGTTGGAATTGCAAAGATCCAAAGTTAAAGAAAGGGCTGTCTTTTACATCTTGCAAAGATTTAAGGAGGATGCTCATCATGTTGGTGCAGAAGACAGGAAATAGAAACACATGGTGGGGAAAGATGGTTACAGAGCCTATGTAAGTTGATTTGATAACTTGAAACAATTAAAAAGCATATTCACAACTCCATACTTTGAACTTTTAATGGAGTCTTTTAATTTAATTTTTGATTGGGTTACTAAGTCTCAAGTTTTCCTTCTTCTCCATACTTGAATTTTAGTTATTTTTAAAGATATATTGTAGAGACTCTCCTAGTACTATTGGAGGTTTTGATGGATTAAGCCTTTGTTTTAGCTTCATAACTATTTCTTTCTTTCTTTCTTTCTTTTTTTAATGCCGAATGCCATTTATTGAAGGAGGGAGGAGGTCTTAAATACAGGTTTACAGCACAATGGGAGAACCGCGGAGGGCAGAAATTCCCTACTGATGTTTTACAATCTTGCATCTGAGCTGTTAATGCCCAATATGCAGGATACACAGACAAGGAACTTCCCTTAAGCATTCAAGAGGGTGGAACCTGGCAGGGAATTAGCATACGGAGGATATCAAGATCAAGGTCAGCAAGCAAGGCAAATGTATTTTGTTTTCTGTAGTTCTTCTCTTGGCAAAAATGTTCCTATTAACTGAAGTATGACTCTGAAATGCAAAGGCTTGTGGTTTTTCCCTTTAAAAACCCTTCACTCTGAGAGTTCAGGTCTGTTCTCCTTCACCTGGCTAGCCAGTGTGTTGGACGTGGACCAAGCCTCTGGGCTTGCTTGATATTAATAAATAATTTTGTACTTGCATCAGAAAAAAAAATAAAACTTTAAAAAAAAGATATATTTTATTTTGATTATATGTATGTGTGTGTGAATGTGCACATGTGGGTGTAGTCCCCACAGAGGCCAGAAGATGGCATCAAATCCCCCTGGAATTATAGGGCTTAAGAGCCACCTGACATTGGTGCTGGGAACAGAACTCTGTTCCTCTGCACAAGGCAGCATATGCTCTTAACCCATGAGCCATAGTGCCAGTCCCAATATACTTGGGTTTTAACTACATTACTGCATACAATATATTCCTAGGTAGCCAAATCATAGCAATATCCATACAATGTTTATAATAAGTGAAATTTGGAAAAATCCAGTATGAAACAGGAGTAACTATTTAAATGTAATTGGAAATATTGATGTGCTGATTTATACAGTTGTTATTTATTGAAAGAATAGGAATCACTGAAATAATTTTAAAAAAATGAGTTTTAAAATTGCCCATGTAATTATCCATATTGGTGGCTGAAAAATGACAATCATGAAAGTTACATAACAAGCAGAAAAGTTCCATTATAGATTGAAAGAACTGAGAAGAAATGTGTTTTTGAACGTCATGACTGGATTTGAATTTTAAGTTCCTCCAGATACTTTTCGAGTTTTTCAAAATTTGTATTGGCCTGCCTTTAGATGAGAAAGAAAATGCATTTTTATATTAACTATAAATATGTAACCATGTCTACCAGAGGCCAGCTTGAACATTTCACAGAAGTCAAGTGATCTGTTTTAGTGACTATCAATTCCTATGGAGAGGGCGCTGACAGGAAGGATGAATACATGATTGGAAAAGAGAGAAGAGAGCTTGTGGCTGAAGGCTGCACCTGTGTTCTGACTTCTGGCATGCATACCTGCTGCATGTACTGAACTCTGCTGCACACAGCCTGACACACATCTACCACTAAAGGTGTCCACAAAACACTTAGGACATGTGTCTCTGACCAAGGTGATTAACCACCATTGTACCCATGACTTAGGGTGTAGGTCTCAGCAGGCAGATGCCCAGTCTTGTAATCTTGTCCCTAGAGATGGTCATTCAGTAGGCTGGGGGTCAAGAAAAAAATCAATGTGTAGATGTGTGCATGCATGCTCATACGGGTGCAAGCATGTATCTTTGAATACATGCATGGGAACCTAGGAAGACCATCTATGTCTTCCTTTACTTCCTTCCACTTTGCTCTCCTGAGACAAGATTTCCCACTGACCTGGGAACTTGCAGTGGTGTTCCCCATATCCCATTTTGGCCGTTTGGCCAGAAATTCTCAGCAATCCTCCTTCTGTCCCTACCCCACCTCAGTGCTGGGGTCGTAAGGACTTGTTGTCATGCCTGGCATTTTATGTGGATTCTGGGGATTGAAACTCAGGTCTTCATGCTTGTACAGCAAGTTCTCTTAGCTGCTGAGCCATCTCCCAGGCCCCAAATTCCTAAATGTGTGTTTTAAGTATTGTTTATCATTTCCTGTTGGGGCTCAGTTCCATAGGGTCTTTAGTTTCAAGAATTCTAAGTTAAATGAGGGGGGTTAGAGTTTGGAGAGGGAAGGAGAGGGAGAATAAATTGATCAGTTAGAGTAGGGGTTCTCAACTTTCCTAATGCCGAGACACTTTTCCTCATGTTGTGGTGACCTCCAACCATAAAATTATTTCATTGCTACTTCATAACTGTTGTGAGCTGTAATGTAAATGTCTTTTACACAATATATCTGATATATGACTCAGGTGAAAGGGTCGTTTGACTCATAGGGGTCACAACCCACAGGTTGAGAACCACTGAGTTAGCCGGGGGGGGGGGGGGGGGGGGATTAGGAATCTTGAAATTTTAGCTGTGATTTCAAGAATTCTAATTACTTAGAAACAGTCAGAAAGGAAATGTGTGCATTATATGCAAACCTGTTCATGTGTGCTCAAGAGAGACAAAGAAGAAAATCAGCTGTGGAGAAAAGACCTAAGTTATCATCATTAATCCACTTCTGATGAAACATGCCTAGATTTGCATGAGTTGTGTTATTTATATTGATAAGATAAATAATTTTGTGACAATTCTGTTCATTTTTCAGAAGTTATCTTTTTTCTAGTTTTAAGGCAAAATGATCACGCTGCCTTCTCTATTGTTTTCATGTTTCCAGTCAGCACTGATTTTTTTCTTTAAACTGACCAAATAGTACTTCCTCACTTGACTACGCATGCCAAGTACATTACTGTTAATACACTCAGGAAGCCGCTGTCAGAGGGTACCAGAAGGCTTCTGTTTGAGGGTGAACAAATCTAGTATATAATGTGGCCGGAGAGATAACAAAGGTGCTGACAGTGTCCAGAGGGCATACTGGTAAATTGCCCCTTTCAAAGATGACAGGTGTTAGTTAAATCCTGCCTGGCCACCATTGCATTGCTAAGTCCATTGTACCCTGCTTTTTGACATTTTAAGAATAGCCAGAAATCTCAATATCTATGATAATCCTCTCATTTTAATATTTTAGGCACTCTTTAAGTATTAAATAAGTCATAGTGTGGGCTGAGCAAACATGTCAAATGTGTTCCTGTGATAACGCTGACTTGGATTGGGGAATATATATATATATATATATATATATATATATATATATATATAAAGTACCACATCCCCTCCACCCCTCCACTTTCTAGTTCCTTCCTCCGGGGTTTATGGAGAGTACCACTAATCACTGCAAACAAGTTCTAATTTGGCAGCTTCAGAGAAAGATCAACATTTCCCCGGGCAAGATATTAAGAGATTTATGGGTCAAAGGACCTTAGTATGCTTCCCTCAGATGAACAGGAACAAGGAAGATAAATAAACTAGAACCACAGATGCATCTGCACAGGCTGTATTTGGAAAATGCTGTTTGACTTTGCGGATCCTTTCTTTGTTCCACATCAATACCTACCCCACCCCTACTCTCAGTGAAGGTGCCCAGCTGTCTGCAATATGTTTTGCATATGATTTGATGAACGTGGCTCAACAGTGTTAGAAAAACTGTACTTGGCTTAGACGCTACATCAAATCATTTGAATTGATGAATAAAACGAAAATTCATTATCTCAAAGCCAATGAGATGCAGCCTGGATTACTCAGTTTTCCATAACTTCAAGGGGAGTTTGCAGTATGCTCTTCTTTTGTAAATGTAAAATTTCATCAAAGAGTGATAAACAAATATGTGGTTGATGTGTCTGGATCGGTTAAAAGTAAGCAACCTGCAGTAGCTATAGAATGCCATAGATCTCTCAAAAGTGAAAAGAAAGATACTGCGGAGAAATACGTGACACATAGCTGCTTTTATTTTTATTTTTTGTTACATTATAGTCTGAAACCACTTTTAAATTTGTGGACAGATGGCAGTGGGTAATTAAAACGCTAGCAAAATTATGGAAGGTAAAAGCCACATATATATCTCTATAATAACAGTCATGGAAAATTGGACATGATTTACAATGAACCAAGGCAGAGATGGGGTTGAAATCAAGTATGTATGGGGGGCACAGATAACATCCATCAAGGTGTTCCCTTCCCCTTTGTGCAATGTTTGAGATGGGCACTGATTTATAGTGAGGACACAAGGCAAATTTTTCAAAGACAAAATGGATACTTATATATCTGAATATTTCCCAAGCAGCTCAGAAATATAACTTTCGATTGCTTGTTTTTATTATGAGAGATGCAAGTTGACATCCATTAAAACTGAGGGAAAATAATCACAATAACTTTAGTTCAAACTGATTAATGCCAACTTGGGAAATGACACTACTACCTCTCATCTGTTTGATTAAGTGTTGAGTGCAGAGAAAGGAGATATAAGCATCGCCTTTTGTGCAAGATTTCTTTGTGTCTGAGATTATTTGATTTTAAAATTATTAGCAAGGTAATACTTTGGAGATAAAATATTGAGGGCAATAGAAGCTAGACGAAAATGAAGATCTTTTGTACTGTCTTGATCCAGAACGATTATTGTTAAATACTTAAATTGTCCATGTTTGTAAATCCCTGAAAAGCAAGCAGCTTTCATATATTACACTATTATCTACCATTTAATTCATTTCCCCTATTTTCTTAAATAGGCTTTGGACATCTCATTTAGAATTATTGACCTATGCTGTGTGGCTATTTTCTTCTCCTGGAAGGTGGCTCTGAAGACCCAAGTAGTAAACTAAACTGACAGGATTGAGACATCAAAAAAACATTTAAGCCTGTGAAAATTTCTGAAACTTGAAAGATTCTGGAGGCCTCTCCCTGAGGTGATACAAGCAGCAATAACAATCCCTGGAGAGGAGGCTCTTTTCTCAAGCTTCCTAAATATGTTCAAGAAGCTCCAGGGATGCAGCTTTCATGAGTGGTCACCCAGGCTGGGGTGGGCTTTGCAGTGATTACAACTGCCTTTGAGTCACCCATGCTCCTGTAAGCGACCCCTCACCAAACCTCCTGAATGTAACCCCAACAAGATGACTTATTCAAGCTAGGCATGGGTGGAATCTTCTGTTTGTTCAGTTATTAATGTGCTATCTGTTGTGAATTGGTATTTGTTCACGTCTCCCCAGCAAGTCATGCGACAGTCCATTACTGTACTGTTGTGTGACAAATGCTCTTTTATGTCACCTGCCTTCCATTTTTTGGTGTAAGAAAATTGTTTTAAAACTTGAGTATTCTAATCCTGTTGTAAAATACCAAAAAAAAATGGCATGCTAGTATTTCTTCAGGATAGTATAGAAAGTAAGACTGACATTTAAGGGTGAAAGGATTTGTAGGATAATATGGTTTTTGATACATAGTCTTAAATTGTCCCTTGTAAAGGCCAGAAATTATTGAAGAGATTCTCACACAGCAGATGAGCATCAGTGTAGCCACACTAATATGAGTAAAACAAGTGAACAAATCACACACACACACACACACACACACACACACACACACACACACACACACATCCTTCTGATGGTTTCTCAAGTCTCCCTCTCATTCTATGAAGAGAAAAAATATTGTCTTTGTTTTCAGGGGTCCCCACCTTGGTACCATCTCCTTCCAGAGCTAAGAATTGGGTGAAATCTATGCCAGCCCCTGTGGTAAGTCTCTGAACAGTCTACTAAGAGGCATCTCCTAGTCTTTTCTGTCCCTTTCCAGAATGAAGCTAGGAGCTGAAAACTTTCTTTCAATTGTTGTGTTATGTCGTGGGAAGTGATGATGAGTCTTTTTTATTGTCTTCTTTCTCATATCAATGTGTATTTTTACTGTTATTTTTATCAACTTGACACAAACTGGAGTCACTGGGAAGAGGAAACCTCCATCAAGAATTGCCTCCATCAGATCGGCCTATAGGAACTGATGTGGGCATTTTCTTGATTTATGTAGGAGCGCCCAGCCCACTGTGGGTGGTACCATCCCCAGGCAGGTGGGCCTGGGCTTTTGTAGAAAGGTAGCTGAAGGTGAGATGAGGCGTGAACTGGCACGAGAAAGCTGGTTGAAGCAAGCCAGTAAGTAGCATTCCTCCATGGATTCTGTTCAGTTACTTCCTCCTGTTTCCTCTCTGAGCGCCTGTCCTGACTTCCCTCCATGATAGACTATGACATTGCCCAAGTTTGTTTTGGTCATGGTGTTTTATTGTAGCAACAGAGAAAAGAAAGTAGAACAGTGATCATATCTGCACTTGGACTGAGAGACAGACATAGAGCCCATGGGCTCCATGGGCTCTGCATATGAGGGCCCAGAGAACTGACTAATCTGAGAGCCATTACCTTAGCACTTGTCTAGTCTCTTCTAGCCACATAATAAACCTAGAAAAGGAAGTTTGATGTTTTTATCAGGTTTGGAAGCTCCCCCATCTCTCAGGAGTTTCTCTCACACTTCATTTCTCACTTTCCTTAAATTTCTTGCTTGTCTGTAATTCGTAATAAAGCTTGCTTTTTCTTTGTATATACCAATGAGAATGCACATCTTTAATCCTCATTGGCATGACACAACACACTTGGAGCCACTGTCCCGGTTCATCTTTGGTGACCATGACTTTTTGGTACCCTTGGGTCATATATAACAGCCCGGAAAGGTTCCATTGTACCAAAAGACAAAACAAAACAAAGTGAATATAGAATGCAATGATGTTTCTGGACAAAGGAAGGATTTGAGACTTCTTATTCTGTCATTTTGTTGCTGCTGGTTTCAATTTCAGGTATTTATTGAGTTTTCAAATCGATTGCAAATGCTACCACTTGTATTTTAGTTTTGTCTGTATACATTTTTTCCTATCTTTTAAGCAGTAGTCATACAGAAATAAATCGATTACTTCATTTGCAATTTCCACTCCCGTTTTCATGTAAACCATGGCTTTCTCCACTGTAAAGACAACATTTGAAGAATTGCTTTTGGCTTAATTTTCAGTCTGACATTGATTTGACTTGAAGTCTGCTTACATGTAAGAAGGACAGAAGGCACCTGCTTGTGCTTTTGCAGAATAGAATTTGGCAATAAATCAATTTCTTTTCTTACTTTATAGACTTAATAAGTTGTAAGTAGCATGCCCTGAAGGACCACACTTCCTTGGACTAATTCTGCATTTGTACTGTTTAGTATGAAGATGTCTCTTTATTACAAACACATGGTGCTATATTTTAATGCATATTTAAATATTTACTTTACCGTTTGAGTTTTGACTTTTTTTAACCCACAATTTCAAAATCTTCTATGTTCTTTCAGCCATTTCTAGTTTTAGTTTGGAGGAGATAGTGTGCCACTATGGAGTCCTAGATGACCTCAAACTCCTTCTGTAGACCAGGCTGGTCTCAAATTCACAGAGATCCACCTGCCTCTGCCTCCCAAGTGCTGGGATTAAAGCTGTGTGCCATGATACCACCCCTTTCTGTTTTTTTTTTTTCTGTTTTTGAAAAGTAATTTTTTTTTCAGTTGTCAAGAGGAATAAAGCAATTGGAACTCTAGCATAGCCAGACCTTAGCTTCAGGGACACTGGCATGCTTCATTGTGCAGTCTCCCTCCCAACAGGGGGATTTGACACATCTTCTTTCAACTAAAGAATGAAAAAGTATGTCAAAGTTCATAGTTTTCTTTGTAATGATAGTGTTTTTAAAAAAATGAATTTACAATCCATTGTTTTGTATTTTACAGTAAAACAAATGGGAAATTTCCTACATTTGCTCCTTTTTTTTCTGAAAAAGAAAGACATTCATTTTAATATTATATACATGAATGTTTTGCTTGCATATAAGGTATGTGCATCATGTATGTGCAGTGCCTCTAGAGGCCAGGAGAGGGTGTCGGATCCTGCTGGAACTAGAATTACAGATGGTTGTGAGCTGTCCTATGAATGTTGGGCACCGAATCAAGGTCAGGTCTTCTGCAAGAACAGTAAGGGTTCCTAACTGCTGAGCTATCTTTTCATTATCCACCAAATTAACACTTTGTGTCAGTGTTTGGAGTTATGAGGAGAGATGTCTGTCTATATTTTGCATAACAATCTATTTTATTTGAATATTCTATAAATTATGAGTTCATTTATTTAACTGCACTTCCACTAGATAACCGTCTATTCGGTAAATTATTCACAAGCATACTTACCTCTCAAGTGTTTTCAGATCCTATTTTCTTCCTTTTCCTGGAAGAAATTTTCCTAAAATTGGCTGGGTCGTATGGGAAAGTGTGTGTTGTGAACATTGTTTTCTGATGGATATGTTTTATCCTATGATCATGATTGTTCTGTGATTTTGATAGAAATTGTAATATTAAAACAATTCCATTATAGTATAAAGCGACTCCTACATGAGATTGTTTTATTTCATCAGTTTAGTGTTGTGGTAGTTTGATAAGAATGGTCTTCATACGCCCATACATTTGAATGCTTAGTCACAATGGAGTGGCACTATTTGGAGGAACTATTTGGAGGTATGACCTTGTTGGAGGAAGCGTGTCACTGGGGGTGAGCTTTGAAGTTTCAAAAGCCCATGCGAAGCCCAGAGTCCTGCTCTCTCTATCTGCTTGCTGCCTGTGGATTAAGATGCAGCTCTCAGCTACTTCTCCAGCACCAAGCCTGCCTGCCACCATGTGCTCCCCAACATGATGATAATAAACTTACCTTTGAAACTGTAAGCAAGCCCCAGTTAAATGCTTCTTCTGTAAGTTGCCTTGGTCATGGTGACTTTCCATAGCAACAAAACAGTGATTCTCATTTCATATGCATAGTTGATTTTTCATCTTTCTCCATAAAATATAAAATGGTCTCTGTTGGTCAAGTTTTAGTTGTGGAGTTTGATTTATTCATGATCATTGTTGAAACTATTCCCACTGAACTGTGAAAACTTGTAAATTTTTCTTGTACACCATTGTATTTTAGGAGTGTGCCCAAGAACATCTGAAAGAGGGGGATGGCTTAATCACAGATAATATGTATTTTCTTAATAGATAGTTAATTTGAGAGGGCATGGCCCTCTGTGGGTGGTGGCATCCCTAGCCATGGGGTCCTGTCCTGTGTAAGAAAAGTAGCTGAGCAATTCAAGAAGTGGTCTGCATCAGCTCCTGCCTCCAAGTTCCTGCCTAGAGTTCCTGCCCTGCCCTTCCTCAGTGATGGACTGATAAGAAGTCCAACCAAAATACTTCACCATTTTCAAAAGCTTAATTTTGCTGTTTGACAATTTCACACATGTATATAATGGATTCTGACTACTTTCTGGGCCTCACCTCCATTACCTTCCTCCCATCCCTTCCTGTCTGTTTCACCTCTTCATAGGCCTACAGTGGTTATTAAGTTTCAGTGGACTTTAGAGGGACATGGGTATTCAATCCATGCTCTTTGTGGAGCAGCCTTGAGACTGGCCTTACTCCACTCATCACCTTCATCCAAGTCTGCAGTTTGCCTCGGCATCCTCATGTCGTAGTAACCCATCGCTGTGGACTACTTACTCATGAAGTTAGTATGAATACGGCTTTATATGCAGCTCACAAATTCTCCTTTTTACCTCTTCTTTTCTCTGAGCCACAAGAAAGGAAGCTCTAGAGTCCTGGGATTTCATAGATGAATCTTTGGTCAAACTTTCCACTACATCCATGCAAATACTGATTAGAATTTTTATTTGCTAATAATGTTGTATTTAACTATCTAAATGAAGACTTTAAAGAATATTGTTGTTGTTAAATTATGGTAATAGGTACATTCATATTATTCCAGTTACTTTCTGTTACTATGATAAACACTATGACCATAAATAACTTGGAAAGGAAAAGATTTATTACTTTTTACCAGTCCATCACTGAGAAAGGGCAGGGCAGGAAATCTAGGCAGGAACTTGGAGGCAGGAGCTGAAGCAAACCACCTCTTGGGTTGCTCAGGTACTTTTCTTATACAGGACAAGACACCCTGGCTAAGGATGCCACCACCCACAGAGGACCACACCCTCTCAAATTAACTATCTATTAAGAAAATAACCCCACAGACTTTCCCACAGGCCAATCAGATAGAGACATTTTTTTTTCAATCAAGGCTTTGTCTTCTTGGTTTTTCCAGGTAACTCCAGCTTGTGTCAAGTTGACTAAACACAACACACACACACACACACACACACACACACACACACACACCAAAACAAAAACAAAAACAAAAACAGAAAAAACAAAAACAGTATACCAAGTGACTATACCCCCATACCTCCATATTCCTGTATCTAGGATATATCCTTAGAGTATGCCTCTAGCAACAGAATCCCTCCAGGAGAAGGCATGCATCATTTTAAGACCTTTTGATGGGTATTGCTAAAGCTTTGGCTTCCCATCCCGATATGTTTATCATTTCTTGACTTGTAATTTGCAGCACAGCTCTGTGATTTAGGGTGATGTTTCTCATATTCTGCCTACTGCATCTATCTGCTCCTGCCATTAAAAAAATGTTTGTCTAAGTTAATGGGAAGAGGAGTACGGTTTGTGATAAAATCCCATTGAGGTAGTGTCTGTTTTGATTAACCATTATGAGTAAATTATTAAATCCTACAATGAAAAAGGGGTATCTGCATCACCATGTACATTAGCTTAGAATATAAACAAGGCTTCAGATAAGCTGGGGAATTGAGAATATTTCATGGAACACATTCAGTCATCACTGTGGGAAAGGAAAAGTTTTTTTTATAATGGCCTAAATAAATTTCTTGTAATTGTTATGGGTTCACCCTGTGATATACTCAGACTTGTTTAGAAAGCATAAACATAGAATATTTAGTTTGTGTGCGCGCACACACACACACACGCATGAGACACACACACACACACACACACACACACACACACACATACACACACGCATGCACAGAGTTAGTAAATTTGTAGGTGCAGTTCAATACCAATAAAACATTCCCAGAGAATCATTTTTAAAAAGTGGAGTATAAAACCTTACAGAAAATTTCATCATACTAAGATATGGCTATGATATCAAATTTCATTAAGACAAAATCCAATGAGATGTGGCACCCCTTTTCTGTATTTTGTACAATCATGTTTAGCTAGGGATCTGGGGCAAGGGAACATAGCCTTCTCTTATAGTGGGTAGAGATTTTCATTATCCTGGTTATGAATGAAAGAAAATGTAAGAATCAAAAAACCTTCAGAAAGTTTCAGGCTTCCACGTGAATTAAGCTCAGACGACAAATGCTTACTTTTGCTTCAAATAGAGGAAGCAAAGCAAATAAACAAACAAAAAATCAGGCAAATAATGCCTAGAATTGTGTGCCCCATGATACTATTCCTAATGAGAGATAAACAGATATATCTGCTAGACAGGTTCATCTCCTTCAGGAGGCTGGTTAAATCCTCATTCACTCTTCTTTATCACTCATGACCTATTTCTTTCCTTCTCTTGTGTTATTAAGGTATTTGGCTCAAAAGATCAAAGACACATCTGGCGAACTCAATCTTATAAAAAGCTTTTCTTGGAAAAAGCACCATTTCATAATCTTATAAATATCACTTAACCTTCAGTATTGTGGTACTGATATGTGTGTATTATATTATATACAGATAGAGAATATTAAGAATATATATTTTTCTGCTAGATAAGATTTAAACTCAAATTCAACTATGTTGAATGGGGGGGGGGTGTCAGAACATCCAGACTTTGAAAAAAATACCATTCTGTGTTATTTATGAATCACTATAGGCCATTGTTTTAAGTTGCCTCTTGGATTTTTTCTTTTAAAAAGATGTATTTATTTATTTTGTGGATGTGTGTGTGTGTGTGTGTGTGTGTGTGTGTGTGTGTGTGTTTCTTTTGTGAGTTTATGTGCCTCATGCAGGCAGGTGACTAGAGAGGCCAGAAAAGGGAGTTGGCCCCTGGTATTGGAGTTACAGTTACAAAACCTTGTGGGTTTTGGAAACTGAATCTGTATCCTCTGAAAGAGCAGTATGGGCTTTACCTGCGGATCTATCTCTCCAGCTCCAAATATACAGTTTCAAAGCATATAATTGAGAAGAAAATCAATTAGCAAAAGATTGCTGCAGGCTTTCACAGGCACACAGAAAGCTTTCTGCTCTTAGACACATGGTATGGGTTATGGGCTAATCCAAAATATTATATAATATATTAAAGTCTATACATTACTGTCTTGTATTTCCCCCAATTACTGTCACAAAATATTCTCACAAGAACTATTTAAGGGAGGAAGAAGGGTTTTTCCTGGTTGACAATATAAGGCGCAATCCATAATGGCAGAACAAACACATCCACAGGAGCTTAAAGAACTGATTAGGTCACCTTTGCAGTCAGGATGTAGAGAGTGCTGAAATGAGGGCTAATGTTCAGCTCCCTTTCTCCATGTTACACAGTCCAGGATCCCCTGCACAGTGAATGGTCCTGCCCAACAGGCCTTCACATATCAGTTAATAAAAGGAAGATATCCCCACAGGAATGTCCACAGGCCCATCTCTCAGGAGATTTTAGAGTCTGCCAAGTTTGTAATTAATACTAACCATCATGACGATGTATTATGAATTTATTTAGTATTGTGTATTTAACTATCATGTATATTTATTAAATACACACATAGAGATTATATCATATGTGTTTATGTATATTTCATACAAGGACATTATACTGTATAATGCTATATATTACATATGTCTCTTGTAGTGTGTGTGTGTGTGTGTGTGTGTGTGTGTGTGTGTGTGTGTGTGGTTTAAAATATGATGCAGTACATGCTCAATATTGCTTATGGAACACATACACACTGGTGAATATTAACTGTTATTTTGAGGCATATTATTTTGTCTTTAAAGGAAAAGCAATTTTAATAGAACTGGTTAAATATAATAATGGAATGGTAGTATTTGACTCCTCCCATCTTTAAGAGTAAACATCAGATTGATGATGAAGTATATTGAGGACTTGACAACATTTATTGCTTGCTTAACAAGTGGGCGACGTTGAGGTGAAGCTATGAGGCAGGTGCTATTTAGGGCTCACAATCCCATCATTTTCTACACATTGTCATTTCACCTCCTGACTCCTTGTCAACTTGACACACAAACATATCACTATTTAGCCTTTGCTTTCTTATTCATCCCCAAGATCACATACTAATATCACTACACTATAAACATTCCAAAATTTAAAAGACCCACAGTCTTTAAAAATTCAAACATCCAAAATTCACTCTTCTTAAAAATATTTGGTTTTTCTGAAAATCTAATGTGTCTTAACTGTGGGCTCCTATAAAATAAAATTAAAAAGTAAGTTAAACAACTTTCCCTTTCAAGAGGGAAGAACCAGATCACATTCACAACAAAACCAAAGTAAAACCAAACTCCAACTGTGTAAATAACTCAATGCTCAATGCCTAGGATGCACCCATGATCTTCTGGGCTCCTCCAATGGGCTCGAGTCAAATCTCTGGCTCCAACTTCTGCAGCGCATTCAACTTGTCTTTGCAGTTCTGGCTGTCTCCACTCCAAAGCTGCTGCTGCTGTTTTTGGTGGTCATCCTATAGTATTACCATTTCCAAAATGTGGAGGTCTTCTGTTGCGACTGGGCTACACTTTCACCAATAGTCTCTTCTGGGCTCTTTTCATGGGTGCCAACCCTTAACTTCTCTCCATGACCTCTTCAATCCTGAGCCTTCAACTATTACTAAGAACGCACCTTCATCAATGACCTCTCTTGGCTTCTCACAGTGCCAAGTCTCAGCTGCTTTCCATGACCCCTTCATGCCTTCAAAACTACTACTACCTGGGTGAACCTTACACTACCAAGTGCAGCTAACATCTTGGACACCTTTGCAACACAGTTTCTTGTGCTGACTCTGAGGAAACACTTCCCAGAAGATTTCACCTCAATGATACTTGTCTCTTTAGCCATTCCTAATTTTTCTGCTCCAACTAATCAGCATCAATTGTTCCAGTAACAGAAAGATCTCACTTCAATGGTGCTGGTCTCTTGTTAATTGCAGGTGACTCTCCAGCCCCATATGACCACAACCACACATTCTTAATTCAAAATATGCAATGGCCCTGAGAGAGTCTCTAAGTGACTCTCAAACTTCCTCTGGAACTTCACAAGCCAGGCATCCACCCTCTGCATTTCTCTTAAAATTTTCATCTTCCACTCTTCCACAGAACAGCTCACCAAGGTTTGAAAGCTCAATGGCTTTTCCAACCAAAAGTTCCAAAGTTCTTCCCCAACACTGCCCCACCCCAGCCACATGGTTAGGTATGTTAAGGCAATACCCCACAATCTTGACACCAAGTTCTTCTGTGATTAAAACATCAAGACCAAAAATAGCTTGAGAGGAAAGGGTTTACTTGGCTTATACTTACACATCATAGTTCATCATTAAGAAGTCTGTATAGGAACTCAAACAGGGCAGGAACTTAGAAGTAGGAGATGATGTAGAGGCCATGGAATCATGCTGCTTATTGGCATGCTAATCATCGCTTGCTTGCCCTGCTGCTGTTGTATAGAACCCAAGATCATCAGGCCAGGAATAGCACCACCCACAATGGGCTGGACCCTCCCCCATCTATATTAATTTAGAAAATGCCCTACAGCTGGATCTTAAGGAGGCTCAATTTCTCAATTCAGGCTCCTCCCTTCAGTTGACTTTAGCCTGTGTCAAGTTGACATAAAACTGACCAGGACACCTCCCCAATGCATTCTCTTCCTTTCCTTTCCTTTTACCCACTGTTCTTTTTTCTGTATCTCCTTCTATTTGCTCAAAGGGCCCACAGTCTTGCAATTTATTCCCAGCCTTCTGGTTTTTAAACAACATTCTATCATTATAAAAGTTCATACATTTATCCAATGTATATTGATAATATCCATCCATCACTCCTTCCCTCCACCTCTCAGTGTTCCCAACACTCTCTTCCTCTCAATTCTGTTTTCTTTTTATACTGTTGTTAGTAACTCTGTGTCCAATTAGTGCTGCCCATTTGTGCGTGAGTGTGTAGCCATACTCTGGGTCATAAGATATTCACCAGTAGCCACATGTCCCAAAGAGACGGACTCTCTTTCCTTCAGCAGATATCACCTGTAAATAGCTCCTCTGATAGAGGACAGGGAGCCACTCCCCCATCCATCCTGGAATTTTTAACTGGCTTGATTTTGCACAGATCTTGTGCAGGCAACTACAGTTGTAGGTTGCTGCCCACAACAGCCATGCCATGTATCCAGATGTCAACTTCTCACTTTCCTTTTCTGTCCCCATCTTCCATGAAGTTCCCTTAGCCCTACATGGTGGGAGGCTGATAGAGATGATCTGTCCATAGATAAGTACTCAGCTATTTATACTCTGCATTTCGACCAGCTGTGAGTCTCTGCATTACCTACAACCTGCTGCAAAAAGAAGCTTCTATGTCCAAATTTGAGAGAGAAGCACAAATCTATAGGTAATTCTTATTTTCTTAAAGAGGGCGCAGCAGAGATATTTAGTAAGATCCTTCTCTAGTTTTATCTCCCCAGGCACAAAGATCTCGGGAAGCCTTCTTTGTAAGGGCTTTGGTTTCCTTTGGTAAAAGTAAAAGGGATGCCAGAGAAAGCTAGAAAGAAGCCGTTGCCTAGAGCACCTCTTTCTCAAGTCTAAGAGGGGTTGGGATAGAATTTTCCACTTGGGAGAATGAAAAGTCTAAGCGACAGACAAGGAAGGCACTTCCAAGCCTACTGAAGTCAATCCCAGGGCTGCAAAGAGCTCCGAGATGCTGCTGATGCTGCTGATGTTCACTTTCTTCCAAGCCAGAATGAGTCACTGGAGCTAGTTCAGCTTGTTGGATGCTGTCCTCATTTTCCCTCCATGGCCATTTGGCTTTAGGCAGCAGAGTAGGTAAGGAGTGAGAATTTACCCACTGGCAGAACCGAAGGAAGTTCCTTTACCCCGGCCAGAGCTCATAGACAGAGGAAATGCAGAGAAATGGAGGAAGCAATTAGAAAACCAAATTGGAAATCTCTGAGCCGAAACACACAGTAAGCAAAATTAAAAATGTGACAGCATCAGTAATCAGAGTGATCAAAGAGAAGAATTCATAAACTTGAAGATGTGATAACATGATCTCACCGGCTGACTCATGTTTTTCCCAAAATTTCCTCCTGCTGTGGCTTGGGCCAGGTGCACCCCCAACGCTGTGCATGTCTTTGTGAGAGTCAGGAGTGACCCAGCTTAGCACCAGTCATGGTGGCCAAGGAGCTGCTTTGTCATCATGTTTCAACCTGGAGCAATGTAGAGTGGAGCATGATTCTATCCTCTGAGGTTAGGGCAGGGTTCTTGGAAAGCTTAGGGAACATAACAGAAGATGAAGTGGAAAAGATTGTAAGGGCCAGAGGACCAGGACATCTGCTGCAAAAGAGGGTCTTCTGTATATGAAATGTTTGCAACATGGCCAGCTAAATAAGACCTGTACAATTACAATACCAGTTGATATCCCAACATGGATTAGGGAAATATCACAAGGCCCTACCTCTAGATAAAGAGATGCAGGATATTTAATGGCTACTGGGAGAGGGAAAGTCAGTCATTTCTGGGAATGAGTCCTGTGATAGGATATCTAATCCCATGTGGTTGGCCCTAAACTCATACACATACAAGAAACACTAAACAGATTCAGGAGGTTTTTGATATACAACATATATAATATATATTATATATAATACATATATGTAGCAATAATAATTAAGAGAAAGAGGTTATGAATCTGAGAGAGAGGAGGGCAGGGAGACATGGCGGGGAGTTGGAAGGGAGACAGGATGAGTTAAAAATTATGTAAACACACTTCTCACGTGAAATTCTCAGGAAAGAAATAAGACAAGGTAGCTAACAACTGACTTTAACTTAGAACTTGGTGCCAGGTTGGTGAAACTAAACACTGAAAAAAGGCAAGGCGATTCATCCCCAGCCCTGCCTGGAACTGAACCCCTAGAACATCCCTGGCACCAGGTGTTCTGGACACATGGTCAGTTTATTGGACACACAGATTCAGTTTATTAGATACATCATCATTGCTGGTGGCAGGCCACAGTGGCCATGAATTATGTGTCTAATCAGCCTTAGCTCTTTAGCAGTGTGGGCCTTTGATCTAACCTCAGTGATGTAGAGATCTTGGCATATTATGGGCTCAGGGTATGATACTGGGTGCACTGATGGCCACACATGTGGCAGAGGAGCCTGGGGTGGTTAGTTCTCTTCATGGTGACTATTCCCAGAGTACATTGCCAAAAACTATAGGTAAGACATCTGGGCAATGTTGTAAACTCAGATGATGCTTTGAAAGCATCTCCCTAGATTATTCTGTCTAACACAGAGAATGGGAAATATGCTTGGATTACCCTCTAGTACCAAACTGGTGGAAACACATTGACACTGAACTTAGGGCACTGCCTCATTCTGAAAGGGGAAGACAACTGAGACAATAGGTGGTCTTCTTAGAATTAATGGAGAGACAGGCGTATGCAAAGTATTCTGTGAACACTGAGTGAAAAACTAACTTTCAGTACTCAGACGATTGTGTATATCAACATATGTCAACAGCTTTCAGGACAGGTGATCTCATATAGCACGCAAAATAAGGTACCCCAAAGGAAGCAGAGGGTAATCAGTGTGGGGGATTCCTGGATGAAGGATTTGGGACAGCTGTGCTGTGTGTCCTCACTTCATTTCTGTTGCTGTAATAAAATACCCTAACAAAAGCAACTTAGGGGAGAAAGGGTTGGTTTTAACTTAACATTCCAATTTATAGTCCATCACAGCAGGGGAATAAAAGTGCAGGAGTTTGAAGCACCTAGTCACATCAGTCAAGAATGGAGATGAGTGAATGCATGCACATGTAGTCCTCAGCCAGCTCTCATTCTCGTTTTCTGCTTTTCAGGGCCTCAAACCAGGAAATGGTGCTGCCCACTTTCAAGCTGGGTCTTCCCACTACCATTAAAGGGTATAAGGCCACCCCCAGAGACATGCCCACAACCCAACCCATCTGCACAGCCTCTGACTGAGACTTTTTTCTCAGGTGATTCTTGATTGTGCTAAGATGACAATTAAAAGTGATGATCACAGGATCATTAAACACACTTCAAGGGAACACAGATACATCTTTGTTAAAATAACAAAGATATTTACAGTAAACTAAAAACAACTAAATTTGTGGTGACCTACACAAAAATTCCAGAGGAGCCAAAGCCATCTTGAACAAAAGGAACATAACAGGATACATCATAGACTCACTAGGTGCCCTTTTCCCTCTCCCCAAAGTCAGGCCAAGCCCTCCTGACCCATGCTTTCTTTTTGGGAGGGAGAGTTTATAGGAAGCTCTGCTGTGTGTGGCCATCCCTTTTCTCTCTCTTATGGTTGCAGGAGAAGCTCATTATTTTACCTTGTGCCTGTGACCACAACTCCTGGCATGTAGGCTAGGCCATGCTATGTCACATGCTGTCACCTCTTGCTCCTGAAAGAAGACTAAAGCACCTAGGGGTTCTTATATCTCCTTCATGGGCCTCTGATGGCTGCCTATGGTCATGGTCCTGGATTTCCTCTGATAGTCTGGGAAACGGAGGCCCTCTCCCTTCAAGAACCCTGTCATGCTATACAGATTGACTGTCTTTCCCAATGTTCTTCCACTTCAAGGGCTGATCATGGCTGCTCATGTTCACTAGACTGTCTCTTTCTCTTATAAAATCTCATCTCAAGGGTAGTTTCACCCCAGTCCCTTTCAGTGGGCTTGCAGTAAGTTGTAACAAATACACTCCCTGACATATAAGCAAATTGAGTTGGTGTAAAAATCAAACTACAGCCGGGCAGTGGTGGCGCACGCCTTTAATCCCAGCTCTCGGGAGGCAGAGGCAGGCAGATCTCTGTGAGTTCGAGGCCAGCCTGGTCTACAAAGTGCCAGGAAAGGCGCAAAACTACAGAGAAACCCTGTCTCGAAAAACCAAAAAAAAAAAAAAAAAAAAAAAACCAAACTACTAGGATTGGCATAAAAACAGACACACAGAACAGTGGAACGGGATAGAATGCCTAGAAGAGCCCCACACATAGATCACCAGTGGAGTCCCAGGGAAAGTCTCCCGAGCACACATAGGAAAAAGGATGAGCCTTTCAGCAAACAGCGTGGGGGGAAACCAGATATCTGAATGCAGAAGGAGGAAACTTCTCTCCAGCTACATCAATCAACTCAACATGCATTCAATCCCTACACATAGACCTGAAATTGAAAATACTGGGGGAAAATGATCTACAGACCCTAGACTGGACAGGCTTGTTTATGGTCAAGATCCTAAAACTATAAGGAAGCGAAGCAAAACTATGGAAACAGGATTATATTAAAAAGCTTCTTTTCAGTAAAGGAAATGGTTCACAGAGTGATGAGATATCCTATAATAGCATGGTAGAAAATATTTGTAAGCTATGTACTTGATGATGCATTAATTAATTCAGAATATGTAAAGAATTCTGAAGTGCTATGGTTAAATAAGGAATAACCAAATTCCAAACAGGAGCTAAAGATAAATAAGTATTTTTCAAAGTCAGGCAGGCATATAGGCCACAGATCTAAAAGACAAAGAAAGAAAGAGAGGGAGAGGGAGAGGGAAAAGGAGAGAGAGAGAGACAGAGAGAGACACAGAGAGAGAGACAGAGACAGAGAGAGAGAGAGAGAGAGAGAGAGAGAGAGAGAGAGAGAGAGGAAAAGCTCAACACAACTAATCCTCAGGAAAATAAAGACTGAATCATAAGGAGACCTCACCTCACTTTAGTAAGCCTCACCATTCTGAGGGAAAAAAGACTAAGTTTTCCTGTAAGGAAGAGGAGGAGCAGAAGAACAATGGGAAATATCCAACTGTAGAGCAGGAAATCCTTCGTTCGGAACAAGATGAATAGAAAGGCAGAGAATTATGTTAAACAAGCCAGACACCGAGATGGGCAGCTGCTGTTCCCCCTGTGCCCATTCAGAATCTCATAGGAGTTAATCTCACAGAAGTTTAGAGTATAAAAAAGTGGTTATGAGATGCTTGGTAGGGAGTAGGGGGCTAGAAACAGGTTAACCCATGTCACCTACTTACAGTTAGAGAGGAGAAAGAACTTCCTGTGTGCTATTGTACAGTATTGGGACTATAGACAACTATGTACTACACATTTCTTTTTGTTTGTTTTACATTTATTTACTGACAATGCTGGTGACAGAACCTAGGGCTTCACGAATATTGGGCCAGTGTTCTACCACAGAGCTACAACCTCAGTCCTGTACTATATATTTTAGAAAGCCATTAGAAGGGATTTTAGATATTTTGATTTGAACACCTCCATGCCAAACCCATCCACTAATATTCACAATTATATTGTTTTATTTTTGGTCAAAAATAAAAGCATTTCAGGTCTGAGGATGTAGCTCAGTTGATTAGCATGCACAAAATCCTCAGCTCAGGTTCAACCTCAGTACTGCATAGATGGCTGTGATTGGACACGTTAGTAGCCCCAGCACTTAGAAGGTGGAGGTAGGGGAGTCAGAAGTTCAAATTCATTCAACATCTATGAGTTAGTTTGAGGCAAACCTGGGCCACAGACCTCATCTCAAAACCAACCAACCAACCAAACAGCAACAACAACAACATGGAAAAGTAAAGTAACTTTCAAAAGATTTTTACTATACTCCTGGGCATAATTAGTGGTTGCTTTCTTTGGTGTAACCTCAGTGCAGTTCTGTGTCAGTTCCTTAATTAGTGCTTAACCGGTTGCTCTTTGTTTCCTTGGTGCTTTGCCTAGCTCAGAGCATCACTGTGTTAGAATTTCTGTGCTGTGGTGTCTTCGCAAAAGTTTCTGAGTGAAGACACTTTAAGGATCTAGACTGTATCTATGCCTGTAATGTGAACTTGTTGGATTGAACTGGATGGGGATACAAAAGACAGCTGATTGGACAGGTGAGCTAAGGCAAACAGTTGAAGATACCGCTTTCTGCTTTCGGGACATGGCTCACAGCCTTTAATAACTCAAAGAGCAGGGGCCTGACTCTCAGGACTCACCTACTGTCTGCTGAGATCTGAGGAGAAGGAGGGTTGAAAGAAAGAGCAGAAGGAATGGAGAAGCGTGCACCTGCCATGTCTTATCTAAAATTATCCACTAAGCAGCTGAGAGGTAGGAAACCCTGTTGGTATTGTGCTTAATGAGCTATGGAAAAAGACAAGAAAGAAAGAAATATGATCAGAGGAACACAGGACCCTGCGCTGTGGCTCACAAGACCTTTTCCTTTACCTGTGTGAACTAATGGAAGTGGAGGAAATGCAGAAATAAGCTGAGAGTCGGATTACATTGCCCCAAGTCACAGCAATGTCAGCCACAGTAGAATTTACCATAGGAAACACATTAGATGTGAGGGCAGACATTCGATGATGTGCACTTGTTAACTACATGTTTAGTATTTACAACTAATTATAAGACTTTGAAAGATTGAAGAGCAAAAGGGCTATCCTTGTTTTGAATTACATCTCCTTGGTAGTCTTATCCACAGAGAACTTTTCTAGACCCAGTAAACCACACACACACACACACACACACACACACACACACACACACACACATACACATATATACATATATGTGTGTGTGTTTATGTATATTTATACATATTTTCAACATGTGTATCCATATATCTATGCATGTATCCACTTATATAAGCTATATGCACATTCATGTATGTTATATTACAAATATAATATGTATATATATATTTCTTATTTGTATATATATCTACATATATATGCAAATATACATACATATGTTGTATTGAAAACATGTCTTTGATGGTTTAATTTATAAATTGATCAGAATAAGAGATAATAAATACCATTGAAACTATTTTTACTATGATAGGAAGTTCCACAAATTCAGTTTTTCTAAGTGTATCTTATGGTGCAGTAAATCTTAGCCACCTAGTGTACAAGAATTTCTATCCTTGTTAAGTGAGGAACTGCTTCTTTTTTTATAAGGACTTTGCAATGACTCTTTCATCACCATTCATGAGCCCCAGGGGCATTACTTAGTAAGATAAGGATTACTGGACACAAGCTCAGGGGTACCTTGATAGTCAGTCTGATAACAGGTTGTCACTAAGAGACAAGCAGACAGGTAACACACTGGGTGGGAGGGAGTTGCAAAACACATCTCATTCAAAATAATGTGAGTTAAGTTGTATGAGTGGCTTATTTCTGGAATTTTCCACTTAGTATTTTTGACTGACATTGTCTGTGGTTAACAAACAGTTTCATTCTGCTGCTGTGACAAATGATGACCAAATTAAATTTAGGGGAAGAAATGGTTTATGTGATCCTATAGCTCACGGTCTCTCTTTGAGGAAAGTCATGGCAAGGATTCAAGCAGGAACTTGAAGCAGACACAAGGGAGGAGTGTTGTTTGCTGGCTCTTTTTCGGGCTTATGTTTTGCTAATTTTCTTCAAATCTCAGAACACCTGCCCAAGAATGATGCTGGGCCATCCTATATCACCTCTCCACCATAAAGAAAAAAAAAAAAAAAAAGAAATTCCCCCATAGACATGCTCACAGGCCTGTCTGACCTGGGGAATCCCTCAATTGAAACTCTTTCTAGAAGATTCTTGTAGTTAAAGTTTTCCTGCCTGGCCCACAGTCAGGACAAACTCTCTCACCTGCCAGTCCCACCGTCACTCAGACCCGACCAAGTAAACACAGACATTTATATTGCTTACAAACTGTATGGCCGTGGCAGGCTTCTTGCTAACTGTTCTTACAGCTTAAATTAATCCATTTCTATTAATCTATACCTTGCCATGTGGCTTGTGGCTTACCGGTACTTTACATCTTTTTTGTCCTGATGGCGGCTTGCAGTCTCTCCCTCACCCAGCTTCCTGTTCTCTCAATTCTCCTCTCTGTTAGTCCCGCCTATACTTCCTGCCTGGCCACTGACCAATCAGTGATTTATTCATTGACCAATCAGCAACACATTTGACATACAGACCATCCCACAGCAGATTCTAGGTTGTCATGATAGTGCTAACTGTCCCTCACAGGTTCATGTGTTTGAACACTTAGTACCTGGTTAGTGCCATTGTCTGGGCACTTTGTGGAGTCTTTTTTTTTTTTTTTTTTTTTTTTTTTTGAGACAAGGATTCTGTGTAGCTTTGGAGCCTGTCCTGGAACTCACTTTGTAGACCAAGCTGGCCTCAAACTCACAGAGATCCGCCTGCCTCTGTCTCCGGAGTGCTGCGACTAATGGCGTGCGCCTCCACTGCCTGGCCGATTTTGTGGAGTCTTTAGGATGGAGAGCCTTGATGGCATATGTCACTGGACGTGGGCATTGAAAGTTCTTAGCTGCACCTCCCTTCCAGCTCACTCTTCTCTGCATGGAGTTTGTGGATGAAGAGGTAAACGCGTAGCTTCGCGCTTATGGCTTCTGGTTGCCATGCCTCCTCCACTATAATGGATTTTCTCCAAATAAACTCTTTTTTCTTACATAGCTCTAGTCATGGTATTTAATCCCAACAAAACAGGTAACCAATACAGATAGTAACTCAAACAACAGGGTGAAAATACACAAAGAAGAAAGAATACTGAGACATCTTGGCAAGGTATGGTTTATCTGAATGAAATATCTAGAAAACGGCACATGATTTTGTGCTATGAACACCATGTGTTGTAGTAATCTAGGGAGAAGCTCCTACCAAGAGCCAGATACTGTTCTTGGATTTCTATTAATTGCTTGTTTGTTTTCAATAACCAGAATATGAAACTCTTGTTTATGGATGAAAACCTTTAGGCTAGCAAAGAGTAGGTAAGAAAGTCAAGTCATATAATAATTAGATACCAAGTATCTCTCATTTGCTTACAAAGTAGCAGGACATGTATTTCTTATGAGGCCATGACTAACGGCTTAGTCATTCATTAAAGCTTTCTGCAGATTGTAAAGGAGGCTAAGATGTTCCTCTATCCAACCCTACTTATCCAGGGTCTCCATTCTAGGCCTGTAGTACTCACCTTTATCTTTTGACAAGTCACTGCATCTCTAGAACCCACATAGTGAGAGATACCTCACTCCCAGAATTTTTCTCTGATCTCCATGCCTGCACTGCACCACACATCCTCCCAGAATGATTAAAACTTATTTTTAAGTAGTGATAAATTATAAGAGTATTTTAAAAACTTAATTGAAGTAAAATTTACACAACCTAAACTTTGTCAACTTTACACAATTCTGTGGCCATTACTGTTTCCATAGTGTGGTGTTAACCTGCACCCATTAAGCATCTCTGTTCTAACCCTCTCTCCCTACTCCTCACAATTGTCACCCTGCTTTGCATTTTTATACATTTATATTTCATACAAATGGAATCATACAAAATGTGACTTTGTGTATGTTTTTCTCACTCTTACACTGTTTTTCAGATTTATCCACGTTGAAGTGTGTGTCAGCACTTCATTTTTTTGTTGTTTGTTTTTTTGTTTTCCCCAGCTGAATAATACACTCCATGCTCATTTCTAAGGCTGGGGAGACAGACAGCGTGATTGACAGTTGCACCAGGAACAGTGTGACATAGAGGAAGGGAAGCAGGTATTCAAAGGAAAGTAGAATTGCCGGAAGACAAGGTTAACAGTTATCTCCTACATTAAGCTTCGACAGTTTCTCTGCCTAGACCTGGATCCTACTTAAATCCAAGCTGGGGATTACTAAGATGTATATCACTCCCTTCCTTTGCCTTCTTGCAATTATTACTGGTGCTAGAATCTACCAGAAATAATTTGAAAGTATAGAGGAGCAGAGAGATCAAGGCAACTTCTTTTTTTTACTTCAGATGCCTGCAGGGTAGTTAGAGAACACATCCAGATGAGAGCTGACTTAAGGGAAAGGAAGCCATAAACAGCACAGTAGCTCTTAAGGAAATCAGACACCGTGATCCCCAAAATGTAAAAAGAAACTTTCTTATCCTTTAAACTCTAAACTTTAAACCGGAGTACTCTTGAAGGGGCAACTGTATTCCTTTGTTCATTTCAGCATTATTAAAATTAGCCCAGAGACGAGCTGTAGCTAGGTAGGTGTCCCTCAGTGGATGGATGGGTGGATGAAGACACAGTGGGGGCGTATTCCTTAGAAAAAGAGGACATTTGGATGGAGATGGTCCTGGAAACAATTGGGCTAAGTGAAATAAAGCAGACACGGAAATGAAAATGCCAGCTATTACTTATCTGTGGAATTGAATGAAGCTGAACCAGCAGAAATGGAAATGATGGTTGCAGGGCTGGGCAGTCTCAGAAGCTGGGTAGAAGGAGGGACCTGGGACCTATGGTTGGAAGGAACAGATTCTGAGGTGGCATGATCAATTTTTATATCTATTGCATGGACAGGATGGCTGTAGTCAATAATAATGCATATTTCTGGACTGGAATAATTGCTCAGTGATTAAAAGTATTTGTTGCTCTCCCAGAGGATCTGAGTTCAGCTTCTAGCACCCACTTTGAACCATTCACAACTACCTACAACTCCAGCTCCAGGGAATCTGAAGCTCTCTTCTGGCCTTAGGCATCTGCACACATGTGTGCACACACACAGACAAACACACATATACATATATGAAAAAGAAAGATAAAGCCTTATAAAATAATAATGCATATTTCAAAATAGCTAGAAGAACTTTGAAATGTCTCACCAAAGACATGGTAGGTTGAGACTAGAGAGATGACTGAGCAGTTAAGGTCATTTGTTGCTCCTGCAGAAGACCCAAGTTCAATTCCCTGGCCCACACTGGGGAGCTTGCAACTGTCTGAAACTCCAGCTCCATGACCAATGCCCTATTCTGATCTCTGAGGGCATCTGCTCCCGTGAATCCACCCCACATATACACATAAATAAAAATAAAAATAACACATTGAAAATGATAGGTAAGTGAGATGATGGCTATGTTAATTAGTTTTATTTACCCATTCTATGTCATATACATATATCAAAGCCTGAATATTGTACTCCATAAACATATATGTTCATGATTTGTCAATTAAACCACATAAAATTAGGATCTTTCATAATTAAAAAAATAATATGAATAAAAACTTAGGCAGTGAATAGACTCTTAAAACATAAACTGTAGACATCTCTGAGTGCTCCCCTACTCTCTGACTCCACAGCCCTGTAGCTGGACATTCCTGTAAGTTATTATTTGGGGGAGGATAGGACGTTAATTTTCTATAAGTTCCAGACAAGGCAATTCAAATAACAGAAATATATTAGCGTTTCTGGGTCTTGAAGTCAGGTTTCAAGAAACCAACAGGACTGACACCTGGGGCTTGGGTGGGGAAGAGTCAATTCCAGACTTCCTTCCTTGGGATGCACATGGCCACCATCCCTTTGTCTCTTTATCTTGGCCTTCCAGCCATGTTCACTATGTCATTATGTCCCCCCCCCCCCCTTTTTGTTTTGTTTTGAGACAAGTCTTCTTTATATAACAGCCGTGGTTGTCCTGGAACTCACTCTGTAGACCAGGCTGGCTTTGAACTCGCAGAGATCCACCTGCCTCTGCCTCCCAAGTGCTGGGATTAAAGGTGTGTGCCACCACTGCCTGGCTGTTCTCCTTTATGTAAGAATATAAATCAGAGCAAGAATGGTGGCTTGTGCCTGGGATCTCAGCACTTATGGGCTGAGGCAGGAGGATGAACATGTTCAAATCCACTCTGGGGCTACACAATGAGAGTTTCAGGTCAGCCTGGCTTGCTAAGACTATGACTCAAACATATATGTACACACACACACACACACACACACACACACACACACACACCAAAACAAACAAAAGGACACAAGTCATATTAAGCTAGGGGCATGCTAACAGCCTCATTTCAGTGCCATTAACTTTATAAAGACCTTACATCCAAGAAAAAGTACATTTTGAGGGGCTGGGTTTTAGGACTACGATATGTTTTGTGAGTAAGTAGAAAGAATCAAATACAAAGCATGGCATAAAGCATCACTTAAATTGAAACTTTAAAAATTATCTCTGCATGTGTATGTATGATATGTGATTCTGTGTGTGTGTGTGTGTGTGTGTGTGTGTGTGTGTGTGTGTGTGTTTGTGTGTGTTTGAATGCATGTGGAAGTCAAAGGACAATCTCAGGTGTTGGCCCTCACTCTCTACCTTGTTTGGAACAGCATCTCTTGTTCACTGTGGATGCGCATGCCAGGCTAGCTGACCCAAGAACTTCTGGGATTTTGCCCCTCCATGATTGTGGGAGGAGCTCTAGGGTTATGGATGTATGCTACTGTGCTTGGCTTTATGTAGATTCAGGGGATCTAGACTCAGGTCCTCAGGCTTTCACAACAAGTGATTCAGCCAAGGAGTCAAGACTTTTTTTGAGAGGCACTGTTAGCACTGAAACAGAGCTGCTAAGTATTAACTGGACTATTCCAAGCAAACAGAGAGCAGTGCTGTCTCAGCCCAAAGAAAGGCTCAGTCCTGGATGGAAATCTGAGCCAGCTTCTCCTCTTTGCCCCCTTTCCATGTGAGATGATGGGATTTAGCACTGTGCACGGATGCCCTGTTTCCAGACTGGTGTGGACTTGTCCCAGAGATTGGCCTGCAGTCAGTACTGAGCTCAGCCGCTACATGGGTGGGCAGCTGAGTCAGTTGCTCCTCGGTTACACTGGGCTGTATCGTGCGTACTGCATGTGTTACTTTTTCAAGTAAGGCAGGATAAGTCAGGTGTTGATAGCCTCTATGTCCTCCAGGGTTTGCCGTGAGCTAGCTTGGCTACTCAGCTCCAGCCTTATACTTGAGTTTCTATCCACAGTTCACAGGATAGGGTGTATATATAGGGCTGATGAGTCCTGCTTATACAAAAAAAAAAAAAAATGAAGCTCAGACCTAAAATGGGAAGAAAACCTGACTCTCCACAGCTGATATCCCAGCCTCTATCCAGGGATATGGCTCGGCTATCAGCAGACTCGAATTCATTTCAAGATTGAGTGTCCACTACAGTCCTCACTCTGTGGTGGGTGCTTTGATCCAGCATGGAGTGAGATGTCCATAATTCCTTGCTGTGCTACTAGTGCCTACAGTTTATCAGCCATTAAGGCAAAGATGAGAGAGTAACAGTGCCTCTCTCTGATGCATCTCCTGATTACACAAATCTGTCTTAATAGCTGATTTTAGATGCTTAGAGTCTTTCATCGAGATCGTTAGTTTTCTCCCCACTGCCATTTGAGCTGGGAAATTAGTCCACGTCTGTTTCTTTGGACCACATCCATGTGAAATAAATGATGCTTTCCTATCCCGGAATCCTCAGGGATAATGGAGTCAGGATAGGCAGGATTTCCCTTGGATAGTCTGCATCTGAGTAATTTACACACACACACACACACACACACACACACACACACACACACTCACAATGTGTGTGTAATTTAGGTTATAACCCTTACCATAACCATAACGATAACCCTAGCATTCCAAGATAAGAAAGGTTTAAATATAAATCACAAAGATAGAAAGATAGGGATGTGACTCAGTTGGCACAGTGCTTGCCTAGGATGCTTGAAGCCTTGGGTTTGATACCCAGCATCACAAACCAGGAGTGGTACCACAGGCTTGTGTTCCTAGTACTCAATAATAGGTGGAGGCAGGAAGATCACAAAGTGTAAGACCACAGTGAGTTTGAGGCCAACTTGGAACCCAGGAGACCCTGTTTTATTGAACTAGCAAATGAGTTCTTTTTTAAGCTGTCAAAGAAAATTTGAATTTCTAAACATAAAGAAATGATTTATGGCTAAGATAACAGATATGCCAGCCACCCGTATTTGATCATGAGATATTGCACAAGGCACTCAAAACTCACATTGTGCCCCACAAATATGTCAATTACTATGTGACAATTAAAATACATTTGAATTGAAAATTCAAACTCCCACTAGGAAAAATAAGACAAGAAAGAAAAAGAAACATACTGGATGAGTCTGTAACCGCACAAATTCTGGAAGGAAACACCCTAGGGGTTTGACTTTATTTTCCATCTTATACGGCAACTCAGGTTCATCCTTCTCATCCACACTTTCACCTCCAAATTGGCTCTGGAAAATACCAGCTGATATATTCAGGGAAGTCCCTTCCTAAACCTGCTCCACACAACTGCCCTCTCCTATAGCTTAGCTCTCTTTAGTTGGAGACAGAGCATGGAGCATCCCGAGGTCACTGGGATTCCGGTGTGTGTGACAGGGAGTCCTGGTGCCGCAGAGAGGGCTCAGGGGTTGCTGAACAAGCATGAGTACCTGAGTTCAAATCTCCAGAACTCTCTCATGAAAATATAAAGCTGGCACGTTCATGTAAAAGGCGCTAACCTGCACACTGTGGGAGACAGAAGCAGGAGGAAATCAATGAAGCTCCCTGACCACTGGCCCAGCTCTAGGTTTTGTGGGAGACCCTGTGCCAAGGACTCATGTGAAGAGTGATGGGGTAGAAACCTGATGTCCTCCTCTGGCTTCTGCTGAAGCATCTAGACTCCCTCATACACGCGTGCATGCATCAGTGGGAAGGTAAGAGGGCTCTGAAGTCACTGGGTCAGTGGGAAAGCTGATGATGTAGCCCTCCATTTCACACTAGTTTCTAATGGTGCAGAGACTATCAGGCTGAACTGTTGTCTACTTTCAGTAATTGCCTCCCTGTGCCCCTGCCAGCCCCCTGCCCCCACCCTGCACCCCTTTCCCTGCAGACTGATGCTTAAGAGATTACTTACAGCAAGCTTTGAACATTTTGTGTGGATGTTTCTACACTTAGGCATTCCTACTTTTTTAATGTGTTATTTATAGCATAAGAAGACCCTACTTAATTCCAGGTGTGAACTGTAGCTCATTTTCTTTCACCAGAACAGAAATTCTTCCTCCGAGGTTCATAAATTAAGGTATGTTTTCTGGGAAGAATTCACGAACTTTGAAATTTTATGCAAAGTTGTAAGCGCTGTGATTTTTTGGGCTTTATGCTAAAGTGTGGGGACTTTTTCCTATTGTTGTGTGTTATGAGAGGAGTCCAGACTTTTCAGTGTTATTATAGAGCCTTTTATGATATTGTGGAAGCATTTTTTACTTTCTATAAAACATTTTATCCTTCAGTTATTTTACATTTAAAGTTTGTCTACAACTTTCCTTTCCACACAATCACTATATTTATTGATTTGTGTGTGTGTGTGTGTGTGTGTGTGTGTGTGTGTGTGTGTGTGTGTGTGCTCATGCATATGCCTTGCTGGCATGTGGAGGTCAGAGGATGTCTTGAAGGAATGTTTTCTCTCCTTCCACTAAGTGGGTCCAGGGGATCGAACTGAGAATTGGCTTGGCAGCAAACATCTTTTTCTGCCGAGCTGTTTTGCAGTCACACCTTTCCTTTTTTAATCTGTTTAGTTTCACCTTTTTTTTGAATTCTTATTTCATATTTAAATACTGCTGAAAGCAAAAGAAAATGCAGGTCTTATTAAAGTGTGTTTTGTTGTATAGCAGATTCCTGACCCCAGCCCTTCCTCTGGTTCTCCATCATCCCGAACATCTCATTCTCCTGATCTGCATCATTCTGTTGACCACTGTATTAGTAAGTTCTTGGAGAACATTGACGGAACACTGTAAGACAAGTGTACAGGCAAGGGCTTTCTGCAAGGATTCTCAGGAAATCAAACCAAGAACTGACCAATGGGTTTGCTTAAATTGACAAGTTTCCACCCAGCAAGAGAAACAGGTATCAAGTACAGAGACAACTTACAGAATGGGGGAGAATCTCTTTTAGCTGCACATCTCAAAAAGGATTTGTGTCCTAGGTGTCGGGCTATGCACCACGTGTGGTCAGCCTTCCAGGGGCCACACCTTTGGAGAAAACTGATTCTTCTGAGGAGAAGCCATCAACTATCTGCAGCTTCTTAGAGGTGTAGGCCTATGAGCACCTCCCCCTTCTATGTTCAAGTGCTGATCAGCTTGGCCTTTTTCAGGTCATGTGTGGGCAATTGCAACAGCTATGAGTTCATGAATGTAGTGGTTCTGTCATATCTGGAGGACATTATTTTTCTGTGGTCCTCTCTGATCTCTGGATCTTAGTCCTTCTTCCTTTTTTTCTGAGATGGTCCCTGAGTCCTGTGGGGAAGAGATGTGATATAATGTCCTATTTATTACAGAGAACTCTGCAGACAATTATTTTCTGCATTTTGATTCATTGTCAGTTTCTGCATTAATTGCCATCCACTGCACAGAGGAACTAGTCAGGGAAGCTTTTGTAGCTTAGGTGGTAGATATCTTTTAGCCTAGTTTGCCTGAGATCAGATGCAGCTGTGGAGATAGCCGTAGTTGCAAGCCTAGTCCAAGGGTAGAGTCTGTGGGTCTGGTGGGAGAAGAGTTTTCTGGGGGTTGTGATCAAGATGATTCTGTAACTGGAGAAGTAGCTGACAGAAAGACGAACTATTCACTCAACCTTTGTTTCCTGAGCGCAAATAGCTGCAGGTTCCAAAGTGGTTTCTGTTCTGTCTTCCTAACCAGAAGTTTCACAGTTTTTGAGTGGAAAAAGTCCTTGAAGCATGTCACTGTGTATGAAGATTATCCGTCAATAAAAAGTGGTAGACTATAGTACAAAGAACAGTTCTTTTGTCTGATTATTTCCAGAGCCTCCATTCTGATGTTTGTCTGCTTCTCATCTGCTTGGAATCTGAGCTTTGTCGATGATTTGTGCATAGTTTTCCTTGACATTATTTAGTTCTACTAGAATGCATCTAGGTTTCTGTCTTCCATGGTAATCAATCAGGTTACATCACACTTAATGTTCATTTATCCCACCAGAGAAGTGAGCGTGTACTTTGGATGCAGCATGTCAGACCGCCACAACCTAAGTGTTTTATTTAGTTTTTAATCTGAATTTGATTAAGCCTTATGATAGAAACAGTGCTGTCCTGTCCCAAAGATGTTCACATCCTAAGCCCCGGAATGTGGGAGTATGTTAGGCTACTTGGCAAAAGAAATTAAGATTTATTATTCTGCCACTTTGGAACTAGGAAGATTATCTGGAGTACATCCGTAGTAGGTAGTAGTATATTGCTGGTTTGAAGACAGAGGTGATGACTAAGAGTCCAGAAATGTAACTATCCCTTAACAGCTGGAAGGTAAGGAAACTGTTTCCCACGAATCCTCGGCGGGGGCTGTAGCTTTACCACAATGTCTTGGGTGTATCCCACGGACAGCTTTGCCAGCCAGCCTGTGAAACTGTAAAACTTTATGTGTTGGCTAGTTTTGTGTCAACTTGACAAAAACTAGAGACATATCTGTGAAGAGGAAATCTTAATTGAGAAATGTCTCCAGAAGATAAGCCTGTGAGCAAATCTACAGGGTGGGATTTTTGGTTGTTTATTTCTGTTTTATTTTGTTTGCTTGATTAATGATTGATGCGGGAGTGCTTGGCCCACTGTGGATTGTGCTACCCTTGGACAGGTGGTCCTGGATTCTGTAAGAAAGCAGAGTAAACAAGCCATGGGGAACAATCCAGTAAGTATCCCTTCCTAGCCTCTGCATCAGTTCCTGTCTCCATGTTCCTGTCTTTAGTTGCTGTCCTGATTTCCCTTGATGGTGTACTCAGATGTGGAACTGTAAGCTGAAACAAACCCTTTTCTCTCCAAATTGTCTACGGTCACAGTGTTTACCACAGCAATAGAAACCAGAAGATGATTTCTCTGTCTTTACTGTGTTGTTAATTTGGTGAGAGACTCTCACAGGAGGTGGAGCTGCCTCAGGCCCCTCTTCATTTCAGCGTTGCCTTTGGTTATTTGTGTCCATGTATAGACTCCTTCTTGCTACTACTGATACTCGTTGATAGAAGAATCTGTGTATAGCAAAGGGCAAAGCCATCTTGCTATAAATTTGATGATGTTATAAGAATGGTTGGATCTCTGCAGATGCTCCTGACAGTGTTGTTACAAAGCAGAAGCTGGAGACCTACCTGTCTTCCCGTTGGGATCTCATAGGCTTCATGGACCACCTTGTCCTTTATTCTTGATCAGGAGGGAAATGAGAATGACCCCACCAATATCTATAGTTCCCAGTATACATTTTACAGTGGGATTGATAACTGTTTTGTTCCCTTTTGTACTCTGTTAGAATGCTTCTATGTCTTAAGGAAAGAAATGGCCTTTTCTATTTTTCTCATTTCATTTTGATTTTATCGGTTCTGGTAACCACAGGGGAGAGGCTTGAATGCATTCCTTTCTGAGTAACCGTTTTGCTTTGAAGCCCCTCTCTATCTCCGAATATGAGTTTTTAATTAACACTATCCACTTTATATCGACGATTCCTCCGTAAGGTGTTTTGACGTCGGCAGTTCTGCTCCCAGGAGCATATGAACAGAAAGCAGAAATCCTGTGTCTATAAAGAATAAAGACTGAACTTTGTCCCTCGAAACACATATGTTGGAGGCCTAATGCTTAATGAGGCTTTATTTGGAGATGGTCACTTTAGGGGATAATGTTAAATGCGATAATAAGGGTGGGGCCCTAATGTCCTAGGATTGGAACTGTTTCTCTCTCTCCTGCTCCACCCCCCCTCCTTCCGGCATTTCTCTCTCTTTCTCCCTCCTCTCTCTCTCCGCTTTATTCTTTTTCATTCCTTATTCACAAAGTTTGCAAAGAAAATTTCATATGGGATTATAACAAGAGGCTTCTTAGGCCTTCCCAGGAAAGAGATTCTTAGAGTTACGTTTATCCTTCCTGACACCTTGATCTAGGCCTTTGCCGTTTCCAGAACCACAAAAAACAAATTTCTACTGCTTGAGCTACTCAACCTGTATTATTTCACAATACTAGCCCTAGCCACCTGAGACAGGATCATGTGGGGTTGAGCTAGATTCTCCATGGATTGGCTTTGTAGGCTAAGGCTGTGACTGGATGGTGCTCAGTGGATGGATGGGAGAAAAATCACCCCCAGACTTCCTCCTAGGAACTCAAGAGGTCTCTGAACATGAGATGATTTAGTTTTCAGACTTCCACCCTCTGATTCTTTATTCCAAGAGAAGAATTCTTTCCCCTAAACTAGCTATTTTTCAGGATTTTCTCCTTCTGGCACTTTTGTACAATAGTAACTCAATTTTCTTGAAGATTGGGTCTTCAAGTGCACTCCCTAATGATTGCGCTTGAAATTCTTCTCGGAGAAGTCTTACTTCAGCCTTCACAGCAAATACAAGAAAGTGTTGACCCTGGGATGGCTGCTTGCCAACGTTTTTGGAGTGTAGGGCCAGAGAGCAGGCCAGGAACCTGATGGCCTTGGCTGAAGTTAGGGCATTGGTGCTTTTTAGTGTTGCAAAGCTGAGGTGAGCAGACGCTGCCATGTCACATCCATCATGTAAGATAACTGCTGCCTAGCATGGGGCCTGAAGGGAGAGGGTTCAGTTCAGATCCCTCACCACAGTTCTAGGTTTAAAGCAAGAAGTGAAGGTAAGTGGCATCTATGAAACAGCGAGGTATTCTGTTTGTTTTAATTATGTGGACATGCATGTACCTGTGACTGTATGGGGATATGTATGTGCACATGAGTGCAGATGCACATGAGTGCAGATGCCCACGAAGGCCAGAGGCATGGAATGCTCTGGAGAACTGAACTCAGGTCCTCTGTAAAAGTAGTAGCGCTCTGAACACAGAGCCATTCCTCCATCCCCATGGAGTTACTAGGTTTCAGGAGCCCTTCCTTCTCTGTCTTCTCAGAGGCCCTCCTCCTGCCCCTTACATGATAATGATTAATCTCTTTTTTCCTGATACTTAATGTGGCCAGACCTAATTCTTAGTTTTTTTGCCTGTGCTTCTATAATTGTTTTTGCCAGTTTTAGAGAAACTTAAGAATGTGAAGTCAGAAGACCCTGAATTTGCCTATGTTTCCACCAGTCCTGGTGGGGACCAGTTCTCAGCTCCTCAGTTTTCTTCATTTCCAATACAATCTCTCTCTCTCTCTCTCTCTCTCTCTCTCTCTCTCTCTCTCTCTCTCTCCAAAAAAGAACTTTTTCTTTCATTTGTCATCTAGCTTGCCATTTCTTTAATTAATGGAGCCCATCTTAAGCTCAATTGTGAAATTTCTTAATTATATGTTGTTAATATGATTGTAATTTAAAGTGCTTCAAGCTCACTCATGAAGTTGATTGTAGAGATTTTATGTAAAATTTCTCTATTTATTTCTCTATTAAATTCCACCATCAGAAGTTGAGAAGTTTATTACATAGAAAGGCTTTTCTAAATACTTACAGATTTCTCTTCAAGTTTCAAAGTTATACTTTTGATCATTGTTTCAAGGAACATTTTTCTTTCTCTTTTCTCTTCACTTCCCTCCCATCTCTTCCCCTCCCTTCCTCTCCCTTCCCCTCCCCTCTCCTCTCTTCCTTTCTTCTTGGTGTTCTATCATTTTCTGGACAACAAGTCACTATGTACCCAAGTGTTACTTTGTACTTGACTTGTGTATCCCAGACTCACATTGAACTTGGGACATTCCTGCCTTGTCCTCTGGAGTGCTAGCATCATAGTTATGCATAACCACAACTGACTTAGAAAGAAAAATCCCTAAAGTTCAATTAATCCCATCTTGATCTATAAAATGTAGTCCATTTCAGACAATTCAATATTGACCGAATAATTGTAGTTTTGTTGTAGAAATCAATTATTTTAATGGCTACACTTGGTTTGTTTGTTTGAGACAAGGTCTTCTAATGCAGACCAAGCAGGCCTAGAACACAGAGAGATGTGCCTGCTTTTGCCTTGTAAGTGCTGGGATTGAAGATGTATGTCACCGTTTCAACTCTTCATGGCTACTTTGATAGACAGTTCTCTTTATTCACTAAATTAATCTTCAAGGGCAACAACAACAAAATATTTAAGCAAATGTCTTGACTGGATGTGGAAGACTCTTTTCTGTAATCCCAGCTCACAGGAATCTGAGGCATGAGGAATGACACAACTCATTGCCAGCATGAGCTACATAGAGAACATCAGGTCGCAGAAAACTGTGTGAGATTTGTCTTCAAATAATGAAAAGAGGGTTTTCTTTTGCTACTTTTATTGATTCTTTTGAGGGTGATGATATACAATTGGGGAGATAGGGAACTTTGGGGGAAAGAAACCTGCTTAGTTTTCAGAGAAATCCCAGAAAGGAAAGGTCTTCCTTATCCAGGCATCATCAAAGAGTCCATGGCTATGGGACTTTGCTGGTTGGTGGCAACATGTGGCAGATCCTGAGAATCTGCAAAGAAATGGAGCCAGGATGAATGCTGTTCTAGTTGGCAGATTTCACACTTTGCTCTGATTGTTACTGAATTAACTTAGAAAATAGTTCCCCTCCCCTGGTTCATCTGATATAAAAATATTTCTCACAGGTATAATTCAGATAGAATGCATGGAGTTTGAGGCGTGTATTTTAGCTGCTTGAAAAGTTCACTTTGGTGCAGCAGGATGACTCAGTGGTTAAAGAAACATGTTGGACAAAGTTGAGTTTGAACCTCAAGACTCACAGTGTGGAAGGAGACAGATCAGGCTCCTGAAAGTTATCTTCTGACACTCACTTGCATGTTATGGCTTTTGTCCCTCCTAAATAAATAAATAAATAAATAAATAAATAAATAAATAAATAAACAAAACAAATAAGTTTACTTTCTGGGCCTTAGCCAGTCTATAGTGTCATGGAACTGTTTATTAAGTGCTGGGTTGTCATTGTGTGTATGATATTTCTTCTTATAAATTAACTTCATAAATAATTTAATTTTGCCTAGATCCTCTTTGGAATTTCCAATAATATCTCTTCCTATAAATGCCCATTAGAAGACGAGCAAAATGATCATCTTATGAATCATTAATGGTGTTATCTAAATAGTGATCGAAGAGATAACACTTTCCAATTAACTTTGCATATTGCATTTGTTCATAATAATTCTTGAAGGAAGGACTAAAGATATATACTGTCTAATATCTAAATAGAATGTAGTATATAATTTCTAAGCTTATTTCTTATATTCCAACTGTTGTGAATATCAGCAAAAAAGGAGAAATGTATACATTTAGAAATTCTTTGTGTACCTACATGTTTATACCTGTATGTGTGTATATGAATGTGTGTGTGTTGCATGTGTATATATGAATGTGTGTGTGTGTGTGTGTGTGTGTGTGTGTGTGTGTGTGTGTGTGCGCGTGCACAACAGAACTCTGAGAAAATCAACAGGACCATGTCTCTACTGGCTGGCTGAATCTTATTCGTTATAGCTCCAGTTTTGAATATCGTAAGACATCTTATGAAAGGTTAATTGCATCCTAAGCTCATCTTAAATTTCATTTCAGAAGAACAATGGACAATCTTGAGAAGAAAAAATTAATGCCTAAGTCTCTCTGAAATATTCATTAGAGGGAGGTAGGTTACATTTTTCCCAATGATAAGTCTATTGGTACTCAAAGTTTTGATTAAGCACTTAAGCATATGACTTAGATCCTTGTTAAAGTAGACATACTCCTTGGAAGCATGTGATGTAGGTAAAAATATTTCCAGCATTTTTATGATTTCTGGTGATATAAGGATGCTGGAAATGAAAGACAAATCCTGTCTGCTTATTTCTTTTCTTTTTTAACATCAATGGTTGGATGCTTTTGGCAACAACTGTGTACAAATTTGAAAACCTGTGAAATTTAGCTCAATATTGGAAAGATTGCCAATGGAGTAAGAAATTAGAAAAGACAGACTGAGTTTCCTACAAACACACTCACACACACATATACCCACACATGCATGCACTCACAATTAGGATGGTCTTAGAGTCATGGAGCAGAATTATTTGTTATATATGTGGGGATTAACATTATGATAGGATTTCTGTTCAATGAATCCTTAGTAGCATCATAAACAAAACTTGTTTTATTTCTATTTATGTGTATGAATGCATTTGTGTGCATATATGTCACAGGTGTGCAGGTGGTGTGGAGATCAGAAAAGGGCATCAGATCCACTGGAGCTGGAGTTACAGTGGACATGCATGCTAGGAAACAATTTTAGGTTTAATGGAAGAGCAGTATGTTCTCATAACTTCTGGATCATCTCTCCAGTCCTACCTACAGCATCTTTAAAACTATCTTGAAAAATGAAGTTCGAATAGATAGCCTAATATTCCAAAGAGTGAATGTGGTTTACTCGGTTCAAAGGAAAAAGCCCTCTGTTCTTCAAGGCCTGAGAATCATTCCCACATTCCAGAACGACTGATTAGTCGAACAATAGCCTCAAAACTTCTCTATATGTTATCTTGTATTAGTTACTTCCCTCATTGCCATAGCCAAATACGTAACAAGAAACAATTTACACAAAAAAGGATGTATTGTGGCTCACAGTGTGAGGGATACTGTCTGTCATAATGGAAGATGTGGTGGCAATCTCTCATTGTTGTTGGGAGCTTGTGTCTGAGACTCCCTATCTCTGCATGTCTAAGTAGAACAGGAAGAAGAAAATAGGCAGGAAATGTGGCCAGACTAAAAACACAAAGGTCCAACTCCCAGTGACCCACTTCCTCCAGCTAGGCTCTACCTCCTGAAGATTCCACAGCCTCCCAAACCGTGTAACAAGCTGGGAACCCAATACACAGAAACAAAAGCTTGTAAAGGACATTCCATATTTGGAACATAACACAGCTTAAGGATAATGGTCCTGCTGGTACTTACTAAGTCAATGGAATGGTAGTTTTAAGTATTTTGATGCCTTCTGTCCCTTTGATGGCCAGCAAGTTAAATACCTACTTTCTCACCCCTGGTAATCTTTAGCAGGCTTTGTGAAAAGATCAGCTTGCTTGGCATACATTTCATAAACATCTGGCCAGCCATCATTCTGAACCATGACAAACAATAACAAGCAATTGACACAAATTCAATTGTCATCACAATCCTCGTTGTGGTAAGTTCCTATAAAATTGTAAAAATGCACCCATGACAGGCTCAACAGAAGGATGAGCCAATACAGGGTCTCCCTTTGGATTGAATGTGCTTGGGATAATAAAGTGCTGGGCTTGCTTCATTGAGCAGATCTTGCTGGCACCGAATGTGCATAGCTCAGCAACACAAAGCGTTAGGCATCATTATTATCAATTTTGTCAGTTTTATTGCCTAAACATTTTCTGAATCTCATTCTCCCCGTGGCATGCATTTCTGCAAGATAACCACCTTCCCTCACCTGTACCACAGCCATGGCCTCTTCATTTGTTCTGGACGCTCTTGTAACTACCTTTCCTCACCTGTACCATAGCCATGGCCTTGTCTTTCATTCTGGATGCTCTTGTAACCCCCTTCACTCACCTGTACCACAGCCATGGCCTTGTCATCTTGTCATTCATTCTGGACACCCTTTTGCCCTCTTGAGTCTGTTTCTGCTCTGAAAGCTAAGGTGATTTTTTTCTTTAAATAATGTAAGATGGGTGTGTCAACCTGGGGTTTAACCAAAACTATCCACAAAATCTCACCTCTTCCTGAGTGCTTTCTCCTGCTTGTGGGCCTACTGGGGGGATTTGATGCTGACCTTCCCCTGTGACTCTGTCTTGCTTCCTGTGAACACAGCCACCTACATTTCTGTCACACAGAACTGTGATGTCTTGAGTATACCGTCCTGCTCTTAAGATTTCTGTTCCTAGAGCACAGTTTTCCTTTTCCTCCAGTGCCATTGTTTTCTTTTCCTCTATCTGCCTCCTTGGTCCTCAAATCACTGTGTTCAACTCAAATGTCATCATATGTTTTCTGCCACTGTAGTTTACATCGGGTACACCAGCTAGACTCTGTACTTCTCAGTTCGTGATATCTGATTTATTACATTTTGTTTGCTTTTTATCTTACCTCATAGACCCACGGATGGTTGCAACATAACGTCAATGCATGCAAAGTACCAAAGGCCAGATTTCAGTGTGTCTGTCTTCCAAACAAAAGCACAAGCAGATGATGGACAGTTTTGAGAGCAGCTGATACCTGGAAGTCAGTGATTTTCAACCAGGACTGACTTTTCTCCTCAAGGATGCTTAGCAATGTTGGCACACTATTTGACAGTTGGGAAGTAGAGCTGGCATACGGTGTGTAGAGGGGCAGGGATAGTGCTTACATATTTTCTGATACAAAGAACAGACAGGGCTGAGAAACACTATGGTAGAGTGAACTTTCTCTGAAACAAAACTCAGCCAAAACACTTTGAGAAATTTAGTAAGTTGATTGGAACTTGAAAGTCTTCCGTATTGCCAACCCTGTCTATCTAGTACTCATGGAGATATTCATACACATCAGAAAGAAAATATTTGGATTATTTTACAACTATCATAGGGTCAGTGACTAATCAGAATGGATATTTGTTAAAACACACACACACACACAGAGCAAACAAACATGGTGTTATTAGCTATTATTTCTGGTTATATACTGCTTATTTTATTGTAGCTTTCTTTGATTGATAAAAGTGTTTAAAGCAGTGGTTCTCAACATTCTGAACATTATGACCCTTTAATACAGTTCCTTATGTTGTGATGACCCCCAACCATAAAATTATTTTATTACTACTTCATAACTGTAAGTTTGCTACCATTATGAATCTTTTTTCCTTTTTCAATTTCAATTTAATTTATTCTTAACATGTAAAAATATAATTGTATATCTCTTAGATACTGTGTCATAGTGATGAAAAATGACTTGCACAAGTAATAAACAGTCTACAAACAAGAAATCTCACATAGAAAAGCTCATGTAATATAAACCATGAAACATCCTAAAGACCACACTGATACTGCATCTAATAGCTACAGAAGAATATAAATCATAGGTAAATGATTGACAGAGTAATAGGTAGTATTTCTACTTTTCATTGGCACAAGAACATCAAATATAGATGATAGGTACCAGAACTTATAAAATTGCTGCTTTTTTGTTTTTATGATTATAGTAGAAATTATCAGAACTTAAAGTGGACTTGGGAGACAGATAATGCACATTTTTCAAAAGTTCTGAGGTATGTCTCCCTTTTTTCTGTTTATTTATTTATGGCCAGATTAGTTGGGGTGGCCTAGGATTCACTGTGTAACCTAAAAGTAACCCTGAGCTCCTGATGCACCTATCTTTACTGGTTTAATGCTAGTACTAAGGCATTTATCATCACACTTATATGTGTTACATTTTTTAAAATTCAGTCTTTACTTTCCCTTAACATTTCTCACTCAATTTCCCCTTAACATATTAAAATATATAGTATTTAATTTAAGAATAATTTACCTGTTATATTAATGGTTAATTAATTAGCGATGCCTTTTTTATTATCAATCTTAATGCAAAGATCGGTGTTTTCTGTTGTTATTAGGTGACCCCTGTGAAAAGGTTCTCTGATTCCCAAAGGGGTTATAACCCACAAGTTGAAAACCACTGGTTAAAGCATGAACGTCTATGCACAAGATGAAAACAAATAAATAGCTTTGTTAATGTTAGGTCATGTACGCAAATGTAAAGTACTTGGTCATCTCATTGTGTGATGTTATCTCTATGATCTAGTTAATGGCTGTCACTGCACCTTTTCTGTAAGCACTGCTTCTGAAGCTTGGAGTCAAGATCACACGTAGCTCAGAGGACAGAATCTTCCCTCAAGACATTGATGCCTAGCTAGGCACTGATGTTGATCTTTCCTAGAAGCAAAGTGCAGCTCAAGAATGAGATTCTGGGGCTTCAGAGATGTTTCAGAGCACAAGAGCACCTGTTCTGCAACTGTGAGGACCTGAGTTCAAATCCCCAGAACCCATGTAAAGTGGACATGGTAGCACATGTCTGGAATTCATGCTCTTTCCAGAGGCAGAGACAGGAGAATCACTGGAGCTTACTCTCTGTCAGCCTAGCTCCAGGTTCAGTAAGAGGCTCTGTCTAAAGGGAATATAATGAAGAATGACAGAACAAGACACTTGATGCCCTCTTCTGGCTTCTGCATGCCTGTCTAGGTGTGTACTTCTGAATGCACACAGGCATGTACACCATACACAGCCCACCCATACACTCACACCCACATATTCACACCCACATAGACACACACAAATTAAGAAGAAAATTCTAATAAAAGAATGTGAGTCATCCAGTAGACAGATGCCTGCTGCTAAAGCAAAGTCATGTGAAAAGGCAAATGCTTTGATGATAGAAAGGTCCCTTTGAAGTGGAAATAGAGGGAACCATTATATTTTGAATTATTGAGTATTATATTTTGAATTATTGATTGCAAGACACGGTGATCATAGAACATACATACTGAAAGTGAGTCAGGAATAAAGTTTACCGCAAATACAGGTAGACTCATTGTATGATGCAGAGGAGAAGAGGGTGGGGATGTTTGGAGAGGATAGGTGAATCCCAGCAGCTCTGAAAGCTGAAACACATTAGGTAAAGAAGAGTGATGAGGAGAGCTTGGAAGCCTGTGCCCACTCAACTCCCTGGGTTTGTATTTTCTGCCTGGTGCTGGTCCATCTAGCTGAACTCTCCTCTTTGATACATAACTCAGTTTAGATAGTCTTGAGACTCATTCCCCCAAAGATGTGGAAACTACTGGGGTGAAAGGAAGAAAGATTAGGCTTGAAAAGTTACATCTCCATTACCACAACATTTTCATTTTTAATTATGATAGACATAGACAGATCATACAATCAAAAAGATAAATCTTACAGCAATGAACAGTATTCAAACTCCCAGTGCCCTCTTACCCTGAAGTCTGTCATCTCAGACATGTGGAAAGCTTCTTTGATGTCTTTAATTTTCCTATTTTAGACTTCATCTATTTACTTCTTACTTTAGAAGATAACGTTTAATCCTACATCTTGTCCTCCACCCTTACCACCCTCTCAACTATGTTATCCTGCTCTGTCTTTATGCTACTTTTGGGGGGATTAAATCTATATTTGACATGCCATTAAGTATTGACTGATAAATATAGCAGGACCAAGAAGTATATTATGAGAAATGTATTTCCTTTCCTGGACAACTTGTGCATATGTGCATGCTTGTTTGAGTGTGTGTGTGTGTGTGTGTGTGTGTGTGTGTGTGTGTGTGTGTGTGCTGTCAATTTTTTTTTTTTGCTTTGCTTTGAGACAGGGTCTTACTATGAGAAGCTCTCTGTGTAGACCTGACTTGATTCAAAATCACAGAGATCAGTCTGCTTCTGCCTCTCAAATGCTGGAATTAAAGGTGTGTACCACTATGCCTGGTGATGATAGATTTTTAAAATTAAGTAGTGATCTTATTTCTTTTTACATTTCATTTACTTTGAATCTTCAGCTAGAGAAGGGCTGTTTTATAAATATAATACATAATAAAAATAATGGACAGCATAAATA
The DNA here is from genome assembly GCF_007827085.1 of Peromyscus californicus insignis. Taxonomy (NCBI): domain Eukaryota; kingdom Metazoa; phylum Chordata; class Mammalia; order Rodentia; family Cricetidae; genus Peromyscus; species Peromyscus californicus. The sequence goes on along the minus strand of NW_026294584.1, from coordinate 96,469,714 downwards.
TAGTATATGCTAGACATGTTGTATTACTGATAAAATATATAGTGTTTTTTTCCTGTTCTTACTTTGTAAATTTATTTTTCATTTGTCAGTTCCAATTTTGTAAAACAGCTTCTTCTTCTTTCCTGTGACTTTCTCATCTTCTTCCTTCTCCTTCTCTCCGCCTGACCCTTCTTCTTCCTTTTCCTCTCCTTCTGTGCCTTCATCAATATATCCCAGTTTTTATAAACTTTTTATTCATTTATTCATATATAACGTATGTGTGAATATGTATGCATGTGTGTATGTATTTGTACATGTATGTGAGTTTGTGTGTGTGTGTGAATGCATATGCATGTGTGTAGGTATATGTATGTGAGTTCGTGTGTGTATGTGTGTGTGTATGCACTTTTTTGGCACTGAGCAAGCCAGAAGAAGACGTCTCAGGTTGCCTGGAGCTAGACTTGCAGGTAATTGTGAGCTGCCCCATTTTGGTGCTGGGATTCAAACCCAGGTCTGCAACAAGTGCTCTTAACCCCTAAGCCATTTATCCAGACCCACTGTCTCTCGATTGCCTAGTATTCTGTTTTTATTCTTTTAAAAACAATGTGCTCTCCCATTTTCACGTCCTGTAGCCCAGTCGTAGTTAGCCAACAAAATATGGACTTCATGCGTTTTGAGTGCTTTTTGTTTTATTTTTATTTTCTTATAATATTATAGTTTTTGTTGTTATTGTTTCTTTGTTGGTTTTAATTTTTATTTGTTTATTTTTTTTCTCTTTTTTGAGAAAGAAAAAGAACATGAAGTTGGGTGGTTAGGTAGGTAGAGAGGATCTAGAAGGAGTTGAAAGGGGAAAAAGTATATGATCAAAGTATGTTGTCTGAAAAACAAATTTTAATTAAAAATAAACAAATGAGACATTATGAGGGGTATGCATGTTTTAATATACATATATATGTATGTTATATAAGATATATACCTATTTTAAGACATTTATCAGATTGCTGAGGAAACACCAAGATAAGAAAAAATAAGGTGCTCATAGTTAATTATTCTCTACCATCCCCTCGACACTATTTGTTTTTCTATTACAATAATATAAACATTTCAATCAGAAATTTCTTCATATTCCAACAGTATGAGGCTACTTGTGATGTTATATTTGGAGTGATTCAGCAGGGAAATTGTTCTTGACTTTTGGGGTAAAATGGCTGAATTCTTTCTATTTACATACTGTCAGAGACAACTAAGACCCCCTTGGGATTTATGTCCATGGCAGGGGCTTGCTGAGTTCTGTGCTTTCAAATGTGTTCTCTTAAACTCTGTAGCTGAGCTCCCTACACTGGGAAATCTGCCTGTCATCACCTCCATGACAGAGAGTAGCCAGATGCAGTTGTGAGGTTACAAAAAAACAGGGCACTACGGTCTTAACAGCTCCTCGTGTAAGCTTCCAGAGGGTGTTACTTCTAGTCCCTTTTCAAGTCTTTGTGACAAGATTTAAACTGTCATTTCTCATGTGACTTTAACAGTTCCTGACCTCTAGGAAGTTAGGAGACTCCTTTGCATTTCCTGCTTTAACAAGGGCTTCCTCTTCTAGTTTGATCTCTGATGCATGATAAAACAGTCCAACCAAAAGCATCTTAGAAGAGGGGAAGACTTATTTGGCTCATACTTCCAGGTTCCAGTCTATTACCGAGGAAATCAGGGAAGAAATTTCGGCAGGAACTTAAAGCAGAAAACATGGCAGAACTCTGCTTGTGGGTCCACTCACTGGCTCATGCCTAGCTAGCTTTTAAATAAAGGTTTAGGACCACTCAGCCGGGGGATGGTGCTTCCCACAGTTGGATGAGTCCTCTTACATTAATTAACACTCAAGGCAACCCCTCCCCATGGACGTGTGAACAGGCCAATATGATCGAGGCAATGTCCCAAGTGGGACAGTTAAAGCTAAACAGGGCACTTTAGATTATTGCTAGCACTTCACCTGCTGTGACTAGTCCCCTATTGTGCTGCCATTATGAATTTTTACTCTGTCTCATACCATTATGTCTTTGAAAGGGGCTTTCTTCATTCAAATATTTAACCAAAAATCATTCTTTATTTAGTTAGTTTTCAATTAAGTCCCTGTCTGTTGTTAGTAATTTACAACATAGTGGAAATGAACCCAAGTAATTTGTTGATTCAGTTATGCACATTTCAGGATGAGACAAGGAGAAGACGTGAATATTGGCTGCACAGGTCATTATGCTGGTCTAGTGAACGCCCTAAGCCACACCCAGGAATCTCATGCAACGGAAGAAATATGAATCTTTTCTATCACTGAAAGAAAATCTACCCATCATGGATTTCCTGAAATAACACCAAGTTGTTCCACAGAATATTTATTGAGACATGTTTCAATTGGACAGACTTTCATTGAATCTAATCTCAGTGTATGAAAACTCCGTGTATACCACTGCTTAGGAAGAGATAGGAAGTCAGTAATATTTGTGTGTGTGCAGTGTTTAACAGGATAACAAAATATGGTATTTTTCATAAGACGAGATTCCGTTTGAGATTGAGAAAGGAAATAAATAAGAAAAAGGGAAAATCTAGTTTTGTGTATTCTATGTATATGAAAACTCAAAAGCTTGTTAAACAAATAAAAACAAAGACGAACATCACTGGTAAAATATGTGCAAAAATCATTTGTCAGCTCGGTTATTTCTGTTTTCCCTCTTCTCACTCTTCTCCCATGCTTCCCTGCCACCCATCTCCTCTCCTTGTCCTGGCTCCTATTCATCCCCTCCCTCTTCTCTCCTTTCCTCTCCTTGTCTTCCTTTCTCTTCTCTTCCTCCCCTCCCTTCCCCTCTGTCCTCCCCTCCTCTTCCCCCACACTACATTTGGCTATCTTTTGTGTCTTTAACAGAGCAAGCTCAAGTGTGGCTACAGTCTGATTGCGTACAGTCTGGAGTTTCTCTTGATCAAATCTCAGCATCCCTCAGTGTCCATATCCTCTGGAAAGCACCCTAAGTGGCATCTGATAAAGTCTCTGCCCTGATCTGAGGTCTTTCTCCCTCCCCACAGGAAACATGACTTTGATGCTAACAGTCACAATTCAACCAGCAAGACACCAGACTATTTAGAATATTGAAAACAAAACAAAGTCTTCATTCTGGATGGCCATATGGTGCAGGGGGTAAGACTGCTTGCTGAACAAGCCTGAGGACCTGAGCTTGAATTCCCAGTACCCATGTTAAAAACAAACAAACACAAAGCACGCAAACAAACACAAACAAAAACAAGCACCTACCCTGGATGTAGCACCGAGTGTACCTGTAACCCCAGTGCTGTGGAGAACTGAGAAAAATGATCTCTGGGACTCAGGCCAAGCTAACTCTAGACTCAGTTAGAGATCTTAAGAGAATAAAGTAAAGAGCTATGGAGCAGGACTTAAGTTGTGGCCTCGTGTGTGTGTGTGTGTGTGTGTGTGTGTGTGTGTGTGTGTGTGTGTCTACATTCGCACACACATATGCACATGTGTGTATACACACATACTAACACGCACACGTACACATACACACAACACATACACATTTTATTCCAAAGTTAAAAATTAAACTATTAGAACTATTAGAAATGTTTTTTTTTTATTACAAGCTTAAGTCAGAGCTGTTCTTCTTTATATTTTCTTGTTTGTGATAAGAAAAACCAAACACTTGATGTTTTCATCACTGTTAGAAGTGGGCAACAATACCTGCTTTCAACCTTTAAGCCACCCGCTGCCCATAGATGTAATAGACACTTGATAAGTTAGAAAGATTTCTGGAGGTCAGAAAGATTTATTTTTAATTAAAAGTATGAAACACAAGGAAGAAACACCTTTAGTAAATGTGTTTCTTTCTGTTTGTATGAAAGCTGTCTTTTCTCACAAATTCATCCTTTTAGTGTATGGAAAGTGGTGGACGTTCACAGGCACATGGTTTTTGAGATCTAATGTTGTGCTGAAAATTATCTGAAAATCAGCTAACTGACACTTTCCTTTCTGTCAGACAAAGAGTATCATGAGTTTAATGTGTCCTTTCCTTTTCCATTTATTTGTAAATCTTAACAGTCACATAAATATCCATAAGCAACATATGTACTTTTTTTATTCAATGTGAAGCCGAGTATTATACCTTACATGGAGTGGTGTGTTTTTCTTTGCTATGTCATCAAGCTTGGAAGGTCTACCAGTCTGAAGCTTGTAGCACAGGCTCATCTCTTTTATGTGATGAAAGGTAAAATGTCATAAAAATACAAAAATGTCCACCTCCTAGGAATATTCAAATTTCCACATGTCCAATTATTCCAATGATGAGATGAGGGTCATCAAGAGCCATGTTGCAGTGAGCATCTATGGGAAGCAAAGGATGGACTGTCCCTGGGCAGTATGGCTGGAGATAAACAGAATTCCTGAGCTTAGTCCATTCAGTATGTGTCTTGTCTGTCTTCAAACATACAGTAAGTCTGCATCTTCTCCCTGCATTAAAGAAAACCAAGAGATAGCTCAGAGGTTAAGAGCACTGGCTGCTCTTCCAGAGATCCTGAGTTCAGTTCCCAGCAACCACATGGTGGCTCATAACCATCTGTAATGAGATCTGGTGCCCTCTTCTGACATACAGGCAAACATGCAGGCAGAACACTGTATACTATACATAACAAATAAATTTATATAAAAAAAGAAAGATAGAAAACCAAGAATACCAAATTTGTCCTCTTAACTGTATTGATTCTCATGTTTGAAAAGTGCATTATCCATGAAACACCACAGCAGTGTGTTGAAAAATAAATATTTATTTTATTTTATGATATCAATGTTTGTCTATATATATGTGTGTGTACTACATGCACACTGTGCCTGTGAATGACAGAAGAAGGATTGGATCACCTGGAATTGAAGTTATAGATGGTTTTTGTGCTGCATGCGTCAAAATCTGTATAAAATGTAAAAGCCACTTGATATGAAGTATAAATGAAGGAGTGGATTCACCAAAAAAGATGAGATGGTTGTAAATATAAGTGTAACCAATATCAAGGAAAAAAAACATAACATAATTACTAAACATTTTGAAGATAGAGTTCAGTATTATAAAGTTGAGAACCTCGAGTTGTTATTTAATAGTTGACTATCTGCCCATAAAATGAATAAACAGACTTGCCTTTCACTCTAGACCAAATGGACCTGTAGTAGACACATTCAGAACATTCCATTCAATAGCAGCAGACTACCCATTCTTTTAAAACATTTTAGACTTATTTATTTTTATTTTTTGTGGATGGGTGTTTTGCCTGCAAGTATGTATGCCATCATGTGTGTTTTGCTGGAAGAAACCAGAAGAGGGCATCAGATTCCCTGGAACTGGAGTTACAGATGGTTGTTAACTGTCCTGTAGGTGCTAGGAATTGAACTCCTATCCCCTGTGAGACAGCAAGTGTTCTTAAGCACCGATCCATTGCTTCAGCCTAGACTGCTCATTTTTAAATGTACGTGGAATGTTATCCAGAATAGGTCATGCGTTAGACCATCAGACAAATTTAACAAATTTCACAGGTTTAAAATCTTAGCAAGTATCTTTTTAGATAAAAACCAAAATAAAATTAGAAATCAAAGTAGTAACCTGAGAAAATGCACAAATGTGTGAACATCAAATGTTATGCCTTTCATCTATCAATGGGTCACAGATGAGACTAGGAAAGGAAAAGGCAGCTTGAGAAAAACAAAACTAAAGCTAAAGGCTGAAGCAAGACCATGCTTAAGGGGGGACATTTGTAGTGATAATTGCCTGTATCATAGAAGACTAAAAATCACTGATGACTTAGTGTTACACCTCAAGGTGCTGTCTTGTGAAAGATTCATCAGGATGACTTTCCTGAGCAGCAAACAGAGCAATCTCAACATCTAACAAGCATTGCACCTTGCTTCTGAGTTTATTTGAGTTCCTCCCAAGGCATATATACTGTATGGCAGGCTTGACATTTTCTAGGAGGAGATTCTTTGGTTAGCTTAGATTTTACTGTGTTATTTGATGGCCAATCTCACTTTCTTCTCCAATGTCATTGTTTGCTCAGCAGGCACAGGACTCTCTGACTCATTAGAGAAATATCCCTTTATTTTAGCATGAATGCAGCATGCTGGGGCCCAGTGCTTTAGGCCAAATTGTTAGAGAAAGGTGCCTAGTGATTGCTCCTGCATTTGGATTCCCAGGCTTGTAAGAGCTGACACAGTATTTAAGATCTAGGGAAAACTAGTCCACGCCAGTTGCCTGTTCCCGGAGTCTGCCTTACAAGGAAGTCTCTCGGATAGGGTAAAAAAGTATTGCCTCTAATGGGCCTTATTATTATTAATAATAATTTATTTTATTTTCATTTGTGTGTGTGTGTGTACAAACACTTGCCTTCTGAGGCCAGAAGAACTCATCAGATCCTCTGGAAATGGAGTTACCGGTGGTTGTGAGCAGTTCAATGCAGGTGCTGGAACTGAATATCTTATGTTCTATGGAAGACCAGCAAGTACTCTGAACAGTTGAACCATCTCTCCAGCCCCTAATTTTTTAACACTATATTGATTTCTCAGAAAAATCCAGCATGATACTGTGTCTAGAAAAGTCCTTCATTTCCATCCTGTTTAGTGTCTGAATGATAAGACTGCCTGAAACCATACAAGGAGATTTTGGGTGCTAGTTTCAGGGCTCAGAGACTTCTTTCATTAAAAACCCAATTATTTTATGTCTATTTATGTGTATGTGTTGGTATGTGGGCATTTGCATGTGAGTACAGATGTCTGTGGAGGACAGAGGCATCAGATTCCTGTTTCTGGAGTTCAGGAAGTGGAGAGATACCCAGTGTGGGTGCTGGCAACCAGACTTGGATCCTCTGTAGGAGCAAGAAGTTCTCTTCATCACTGAGTCGCTTCTCTTTCCCTGTGGCTCATACGTTTCTGCCCATAACTTCTTCGCCTTTGTCTTCAGTTATTGGGAGTAGAGACTGGCAGTTAACAGAGTAACAGGCGGCAGTGACTAGTGCTTCCCCTGTCACAATTGCTCCTGGACATGCCTCTGATTTTTTTTTTTTTGAATGGGGTAGCCTGTCTTCGAAGGGTGAGTGGTAGCAGTCCCAAGTGTGCCTGTTGGAAGTTGTTTACTGGAAATGTAAATCGCACTGATGTAACAGATGAGACCGCCTCCATCGTGACACACAGACACAGCTTTTTGGAAACCGAGATTTTATTATGAAATCATAACTAAATCACTGTGTGTACATTTTTTCCAGTCCATGAAATGACCACAAAATATGTCAACTTTTTCCAGGAAGTCACTGTGAAATCAGCACAAATATTTCCATCAAAAAATGGACCTCTGTGTAGATTAGAGCTAGGACTGCTGCAGGCATTCTATCTGTGCTGCTCTAATTAAATGTTTCTTGTCAGGGGAAAAAGCTTTTAATACTTTTTTTTAGAGCTAATTTCATATCTGTGTGGCCTGGACATGGGAGATTTGCTGTAAAAATGGGAAATAAGGTCCTCTAGGGCCTGGTTACACTTTTAGTCTCTATCTTGTGACTGTAGGTAAAGACAACTGTAATAAACCATCATTTCAAGGAGAGAGCCTGCCTTGTGGTCCTATCATCTAATTTGTACTGTCTGTTTCCGCTTCCTCCACACAGTCTGTCTTATCATCCATGGGCTTCCTTCAGAGTCCTCACACTTGCAGCCCACTACTCCTTTGGTAGGAGAGCTTGCATGCTCCTAAGTGTTCCAAAGCAGATATGTGAGGTCCAGAAGGGGCGGAATGGCTGGTCTAATTAGCTGTGTTAAAGCATTCACATGTCAATCCATTTAGTTGTCTTTAAATTGAGATGTGTACATAATACATACTTAGTCCTCAGTGGTAGGCACTACCCAGGAGGTATTTGAGTTTAAGTTTCCAGAACTATTCCTATTCAAATTTCTTGAGGAAAATTTCATTTGAAAGGGGATAGTAACCTGCACATGTTAATAAGGCTATCCAACACTTGTATTTTATTTAAAATTCCAAACATTATACCTTGAATATAGATGCAACATGAATATATTCAACATTTAGTGACAAGTGTATACTTAAAAAAGAAAATGCCTGCCTTGGATCATGAGTTCAAAATCAACTTACTTAAAATATCTTGTATAGAAAGTTTGTTTTCCATTGAGTCCTACGTAAGAGTGATAAAAATCTGGAAATGTATATACCACCATGCTGACAATGCTTTTCCAGGGAAATGGACCAAGGAATGTATGTATATATGATTTATATATGTGTATATATGTTTATTTATTTCTTCCCTTTGTTTATTCTTAGTTCCAAATTTTCCCATTATAAACCTGCATTACCTGTGTCCCAAAATGTTAAAAGGAGAGAATTATATATAACACATGCACTTTGAAACATTTCTAATTTAAATGTGCTTGCTGTTAGCAATTTCACATCATTTGGCTTGGCTCGCTGAGCTTCTCAAGTGATACCAGGCTGTTTATATTAGAGAGTACTACAAATTGGATAACCAAAAGCCTCCTAGAGAGAGCTCATAAAATGACATGGTTGGAGAGAAACCTGAACAGATGGGCTAGTTCTGCCATGTGCTGCATTAACCCCGCTGCTCTCAGTCTTTGGCCAACAACACATTGGAAAAGTACAGTTCTAAAAATAAATGGGTGGAAAGAAAGATGCTAATCTTTGAGTTGGGACTTGGTAGACAGGCACTTGTGGGGCTTTTTCACTCTTATTAACACCATTTTTTTTTTTAACGCTTGTGAAAAATTGTTGAGCTTTAGAGGGCTTCCAGGACGACTAACTGTAATGGGGGATGAGGGACCCTCAACCCGGGTCTTTCCCAGCAGATCCACTGGAGTCAGTACGTCACATCGCAGCTAGGCAGAGTCATGTCTTGCGGTGCGTATGATGATGATAAGTGGGGGGAAGCGGAGTTGTAATTTGCTAAATCAGAAGAATAGAGCCATTTCCAGATCTGGATGTTCCAATGGCTGGAAACCAATGCCAAAGATATACAGACATTATTGTGGAGAAGAAAAAGAAAAGCCTGTTATCTGTCTAGAGGTCAGAACCTAGTCCTGAGTCATCCATCTGAATTATGCATGAACAAAAGAGTGGAACAAAAGAATGGAAAGGTGTTTGTTGTCACGGTTCAAAATAAAACATATCAGTAGGAATGGAAAATTTCAATTTGGGAAACAGTCCTTTCATAACTAACTGATAGTTTCGGTCTCCAGAGATGGCTGAAGTATATGTTCACTATATAATAACAAAATAAGGATGGGCTATCTCATTTCTGTTAGAGAGTGGGTGAACACTGTGTGGTCACAAAGGCTGGATTCTTGTCACCAATCTATTATTAGCTAGGTTTATGACCTTAAACAATCACTTATACACACACAGCCCTAACTAGAGTTAAGGCATTTTATATACATATATAAGAAGACATGAAGTTGGGGGAGTTTATTGAGGGAAATAAGGAGAGAGCTGAAGAAAGAAAATGTAGCAAGTAGATTTCATTGTATGTATGTATAAAATCTTCCATGCTGAGATGCTTGTTTGTTGGTTTTGGGGCTTTTGTTTATCTTTTAAATTTTCTTTTAGTTTTGGGGGAAGATTGTAAGGACAGATGGCAGATACAAAGGGATGGAGATGAGTGGGATCAGGATGCACAATGTGAAATCCACAAAGAATCAATGAAAAGTTAAAAAAATGATAAGAGGCAAATTTTTAGCATTTATTGTTTCATTGAGCATCTATATACCTTTTTAATTGTACAATCAAAAGATTATTGTATACAATAATGTTGAAGATATAAAAATGGTTTCCCTGGCAACCATTTTATATTTAAACTAACTTAAATGTTATGTTTTAAAAAATTCTTTTCTTGAAAACTACTAAAGCTATGAAATCAAAAGATAATCATTTTAATCTCATGTATTTAATGAACAAGTTGCCATAATTTTGTTACCAGGAGACAACTTAGATATTTTCATGTTCCATAACTGAACTTGTTCCCTTCAAATGTATACTCCTATGTGTTGCTCATTTATTTGAGTATTCATTTATTTTTCCTGATTCATTAAGACTATCTTTAGGATGGAAATAAAAAACATAAGAAATGATAAAATTTAAAACAAAAATAATCCACTTTGGGGATTTTATGGGATGCCTGAGTGTACAAATGTGTGTGTCTCTGTATATGTGTTTCTTGTGATTTTTCTTTGGCTCTTTTTTCTTATTTGGTTGTTTTGTCATATTCCATTTTTTTTGCTTTTACTTATTTTATTTATTATTATTCTTTAGATGTTTGTTTTCTAAGGAGAGACAGAAAAGATCTGGATGGGAGGGGAGGTGGTGGTAGCTAGGAGGAATAGGCGGAGGGGAAATTGCAATTGGAATATATTTCATGAAAAACTATATTTTCAATAAAATAAAAAGTAAGAATTTTAAGCAAAAATTTCCTTTCTATGTATTCCCCACTCAAGTTAATTCCTTAAGTTCAGTTAGTTTTTAAAAATCTAATATAACCCAAAATTTCTATACAACTAATTTTTCAATTCATAATTTTATATGGCTCAAATAAGTGAAGTTCTTACCATTACTAAAAAATGATAAGAGGACATCGTGTTTCAGAGAGTAAGTGATTGTTTAAGGTCATAAACCTAGTTAAGAACAGATTGGTGACATTTCTCTCTATTTTCAGTTTTTTATATTATTTCTATTTTCTCTTTAGTGAGGTGTAGCAGGAATCTTAAATGGTCTTATTAATAAAAACAAACCTGAAGCCAGGTATTGGGGTGAATGCTGGAAGATCAGAGAAGCAGAACAAGCCACAGCTTCCTCACCTGGCCAGTTCCTCATCGGATCCTGTTTCCTCAGACTGGAGGCCTCTGAGTCCTCATCCAAATGGATCTCAGCTGAACTGCTACTCAAAAGCCTAAAAGCTTAACCAGACTCTAGTTCCTGGTCCTCACGCCTTATATACCCCTCTGCCCTCTGACATTACTTCCTGTGATTCAAGGCTCTTGTGACCACTCCTGGCTGTTTCCAGTGTGGCCCTGAACTCACAGAAATCCGGTGGATCTCTGCCTCCCAAGTGATAAATTAAAGGTGTGTGTGCCACCATTTTCTGGCCTCTATGTCTATCTAGTGGCTCTTTTGTCCTCTGACCCCAGATATGTTTATTAGGATGCACACTATATTGGGGGACACAATGTATCACCACAGTGATGTTTCCTGAGCCTTTTGGGGGGGTGTTGGTGGGTATCCTCTTAGTTTAAAAACTGGTACTAGCCTGGACTTGGGTGACAGTCAGCAAGCTGCCTGGCTCGCAAGCATGAGGGCTTAAATTTGATCCGAGTCCACATCAGAAGATTTGGTGGGGCTGGAGTAGTGACTCAGTGGATAAGAAAGCTTGCTGCTCTTGCAGAGGGCCCAAGTGGTTCCCAGCAGCCATGTTAGATAGCTTACAACTCTAGATCCAGATAAATTGCAGCCTTCTTCAGGCATCTCCACTGACACACATATATTCATACTCCCTCCTTCCTTATACATACAGAAATGATAAAATTAAGCATTAAAAAGGCTCAGTGGTGCATGCTCATTATCCCAGATCTGGGAAGGCAGAGGAAGGACAATCCTTGAGCCTTGCTGGCCAGCCAGTCTAATCTATTTGGTGAGCTCCAATTTACTGAGAGACCCCTGCCTCAAAAACCAAAGTGGATGGCACTTCAAGAAGGACACGGGAGATGGACCTCTGCCTTCCACATGCACACACACACACACACACACACACACACACACACACACACATTCACACACACACACATTCATGAAAATAAACCAAATTCTAAGAAAAGAACATTTTATTCTTATTTATAAGAAAGTAGAAAAATTAAAAACAAGAGCTATTAAAAAACAAAACAAAACAAAACAAAAAAACCCCAATAGCTATTATTTGGAATCTATAATGAAAAGTATAGAAAATGGGTAATTATGAAACATTGAAATAGAAACACAAGTATAGAATAGACACTCAGACTTTACAAATCTAATGGCATAGTGGAAACCCAAATAGTTATGAGGAACATTCTGATTTTAGTAAAGGAACACACCCCCACACCCCCCATGACCCAATTCATCTGAAATCTCTCCAAAACACACTCTCTCCCCATTTCTTATCTAACTGAGAACTGGGAGCTTTAAGCTAAAGTTCTAGAAATCCTGAATCTACTCAAGAATCTACTGAAGAGTTTAAGGCATTCATTTGCCCATCTATTGCCTGCTGCAGCATAACACTGAGTCAGAGACAGAGATTACTAACTTTGGCCTGTATGGATGATGGTACATAACAGTGTTGTATTTTCAAGTATTAGAAGGAGGATCACATTTCTCAAATCACCTTCTTCCAGGCAACTCAATGCTATGGTCACTCATTAACACCATCTCAAAATTTTGTGTTTTCTCAGCCCTTTCTATACTGTCATCAAATCTCCTAATGACTTGAAGATTAAATATTGAAACATTGGAAGGGCTTAGTAACTTTTCTGTGTCACAAAGACAGACATTTGAGGAAATTCAAATGCAGTTTGACACTGACGTATTTATTCAGTTCATCTCTTCCTTCCCCATTGACGCAGCTAAGCCATTAACGACCAAAATAGGAAGCTCCCGTTTTTAGTTTGTGCTCCAGTATGAGGACTAAAACCTAGGAAGAACTGGAGACAAATCACATTTCTGATTTTAAGGGTTATAAGAACCTTGGGGTTAGAGATATGGCTCAGTTGATAGAGAGCTTATCTAGCATGCTTAGAGCTTGAGTTAGGTCACCAGCACCACATAAGCTGGGCATGGTGGTCCATGACTAGAACCCCAGCACTCAGAGGCAGAAGCAGGAGGATTTGGATACTCAATGCCATTTTCAGCTAGGTAGTGAGTTTGAAGTCAGCCTTGATTACATGAAAGCCTGTCTTAAAAGCATGCTTGAAGAAACAAGTCAAGATGATGATGTGACCTAGATTTACCTTCATGCAGTCTTTTGCCTCTAGAGTTAAGAGTTTTTGTTGTTGTTGTTGTTTTCTGTTGTTTGTTTTTTGTTTTGGTCTTGGCCGCAGTGACTCCTCATTTGCCACTTGGAACAATGTAACAAATAGTTTGGAATTTATGTTGCTGATTTCTCAGTATATTTTAGCTTTTAGGATTATTTGAGTTCTAAAATCATTCAGGACTCTGAAAAGGTAATTGTCCTGACTTTGGGGAAGAAACAATGTGAGACAGAGGGATCTCTCCAGAATGTTCTCTATCGTGCTGTGGAGACATTCTACCAGGTAAAGCCAGCCTTTATTTGGTTCTCAGACTCTTCACAATACATCTTTCTTCCTCCTCGGAAAACCCTTTCAAACTTTGTAAGCATCTTTTCCCCCCAGAGCAATCTTCTCTATAACTTAAAAAATGAATTGTGGTGTGCCCATGTCCCCTTTAGAGGTATTTGCAGATGATGGACTGACCTGGGAGAAGAAATAGAAGCTTTTAACTTTGACATCAATGAAACCAAGAAAATGTGAGGTTTTTCAGGCAAGGCGATTTATATAGGTCCCTTAGCAATTAAAGGCTGGTCAAAGAAAGCCAATTTTAAAGTGGCAATTTCTTCCTACATCTGTATCCCACAAAACTGCATGCTTTTCATGCAGCCCAGTGTATGGAAAAGAGCAATAATCAAATATAAAATAGAATAAAATAAATAAAAACAAAAATATTTAAAATTATCTTAGTGTATACCCAAAATATTTGTACCTACCATCAGTGGCTTCTTCATTCAGAGTGACTGGATTATCTCAGAATGATTTCAACAAACATAAATGGGATGGAGCACACTCCAGAACTCAATGAGACTTAGCCTTCATGTTCCTTTTCAATTATAAAAGTTCTTTTTGTTTTTCTCGATGCCCATTTTCATGGTTCGTTATCCTGCCAAGATGGTACTGAATGGAATTAGAGCTTTAAATGCTGAACAAGAGAACCTGCTGTACCTTATTGGGGAAAATGTGTCTTTTCTAGCCTTTTTCTTTTTGGTTTTCTTGTATCCTGCACCTGGGAGGGAGATTTTGGTGAGAACATTGGAGTCATCTGAGGCTTCGCTCAGGGCTAGCCTTTGTTGGCTGTGAAATTTACCCCATTATGTGCTATGTGGCTCTTTATTTCCCACATTTGGCACTTTTCACTAGAATTCATCGGAATAGACACAGGGAGCCATGTGTGGTATTCTTTAAAGGGAACAAATAGATGAGCTAATTGTTTTAAATGCCTCCAATGAGATAAGTGGTAGGGTGCTGGAATTGATAGTTTAATGAGCTATTTGCCATCACAGAGAAGAGGAAACTCCAGCAGTAATTAATGTTTAGAGAAGGCAAACGTTGTCATCTGAGATCAAGGTAAAATATAATAATCCCATAGGCAACTTATCGTGGAGAAGTTTAAATGGCTTTCTAGATACTGGAGAATTGCATGCTTTTTTTTTTTTTTCTCACCTAATGGAGTATTGGCCTTTCTTATATGGTGCTGCTAGAAAATTAGTCTGGAACTTAATTCTGATTTATAAGCATTTTCACTTACAGAACTTTGGATGCCATTCCACTTGCTGTCAAAAGACAAATGGCTACCAAGCTCCCCATTCAGGGCTGGCCATTTACCCATTAAGCAAGTAGTTCCCTTGTCAGGGAAGGGCAATGGCCCCTCACTCTTGCTGAGTATGCATCTATGACATTGGTTATGAGGAAAGTGTGAAGACATCTGTTCACCAGGAAGACAGCTTGCGGGATCTGTACAAGCCTGAAGAGCTGGTTGATGTTATTTCTATTATATGTGTTTTGTTCTGTGTGTCATGATCAACACAGAGAAAAGGCAGAAGTTATCACAAAATAAGAAGTTTGGAGAAAAAGTATATGCACAAATAATTTGTTCATTTTCTCACACTTTGTCCATTATCTTGACAAATCAGGTAGATGGACTGGAAATGATTTCCCGGTGAAATGTAGACTAAAATGACTACTGTTACCCACTGATGATACACCCTGCTCATTGGCTGTAAGAGCACCTGAGTTTGTGGTCATTACTACACACTGATGGGACTCACTGTTCATTTTCCCTGGAACAGCCTCAGTCTCTTCTCTATTGTCCAACTCATTACCACAATCTTGGGCTCATCTTTGCTTATTCTTTGAATAACTTCAGTGTTCCCCAGAAAGAAAGTGTCCAACAAGGAAGCTTAGAGTGTTTAGCCTTGATACAGGGGCTTTCCTGCCTGGCCAACTTGATTTTGCATTACAACTGGACCAGTGTGGCCTAGAAAGACCTGAAGAAAGTACTTAACATCATAAAAACCTTCCCAGAATGAAAGAGGAACGCTCTTATGAATTCACCAGGATGGAGAAAGCTCTAGGTAACTCGAATGTTTGGCATTTTACACAAGGAGGTTACACAAGAATTGGGGTGAACTTGTGAATCTTGCCAAATGTGAGTGTAGATGAATGAGTTTTGAATTGTAGAGACTGAGTTCGAACACACACACACTCAAACATACATAAATACATATGTACATACATACAGACAGACACAGACAGACACAGACACACACACACACACACACACACACACACACACACACACACACACACACACACACACTTTGGGAGAAAGCCAACATTTTTTTCAGATTTTTTTTTTTTTTTTTTTGGTTTTTCGAGACAGGGTTTCTCTGTGTAGCTTTGCGCCTTTCCTGGGACTCACTTGGTAGCCCAGGCTGGCCTCGAACTCACAGAGATCCGCCTGGCTCTGCCTCCCGAGTGCTGGGATTAAAGGCGTGCGCCACCACCGTCCGGCTTTTTCAGATTTTTAAAAAAGGTTTATTGAAAAGTTTGTATAGGAATACTGTGTTTATATTATTCCCTCTCCCTCTCTTCTGTCCAGTTCTTCCTGTATATCCCTCCCCAACTCCTCAAATTCATGGCCTCTTAGTTTTCAATTATCATTGTGATATATACATATATATTTATAAATACCACTTGCTGAGTTCATTGAGTGTTGCTCATATGCATGTAGGGCTGACCTTTGGGGACTGGCTGATCTATCGGGGACTCATTCCTGGAGAAG
This sequence comes from Peromyscus californicus insignis, assembly GCF_007827085.1. NCBI lineage: Eukaryota > Metazoa > Chordata > Mammalia > Rodentia > Cricetidae > Peromyscus > Peromyscus californicus. The sequence goes on along the minus strand of NW_026294584.1, from coordinate 96,453,545 downwards.
ACTGATTCTCCCTCCCTCAGTGACCATCAGTTACCTGTAGCTTTTCATCTAGAGGTAAAGCCTTGCTAGAATTCCTCCATTCACATTGGCATGCCAGGTGGTTTATAGGCACAGCTAAATTTTTGGGGAGAGGGGGCAGTGCAGCTTCCTTGTTATATGTAGGAGACAAGTTACAGCAGACAGTCTGCCCTGGTCCTGTGACTCTAACAATTTTTCCTGGGAGGGAGCCAAGTTTTGATGCATTTGGCATTCTACAATTGGGGGAGTAATTTTCTAGGCTATGGCAGGGAATACAGAGAAATGACTTAAGCAGCAGGATAAGCCTACCTCAAGGGAAACTGAGGGCAGCTGAACTAAGGCCTATTCAAACTCAACAGGTTCTGATGGTAACAAAAGCACATTTGTCTTCTACTCAAAACCAGAGGATTCAGCAACTTCCTCAACTGGAGCATCTGACTCCAAGATGGCTCCAAAAGTGACCTCTAGCTGTAGCAGAAGAATCTGAGTTGAAATCTGGGGTTGATGTTTACTATAAGATCCTCAACTTCAAAATGGGGTTGTAAGTGCATTAAGAAATATCTCATGGAAAGCAGCTAGGTGTGCTTAAAAATTAAATTACTGGTTCATTTCCGGAGTTAAGGAAGGCTACAGACTTCTGAATCCATTCCAGTTTGACAGTGACAAAAGAGTCCTGTTTCTTCCTAAATTTTGTTAGGTGTGGGAAAGACTTGATGATATGCTGATATGTCTTGCTGACCATCCTAGAAAATAAATTCAAATTGAGGTATTTTAATTTTGGAACTTCTGAAGAAATTTTCACATGGGAGCTAACTCCAAAGGAAAGTTGCCGCTAAGTGGATTGCCAAGAGTGGGTTTTCCATATGAGTCAGGAAAATACAAGTATTTAGAATGAGAGATGTTGAGGATTAACTTGAAGACTTAAATTTCTATTTTTGAAAAGGTAAAATGAATATTGGAATGACATAAATTTAATGTTTTTTTCATAAGGAAAACAATTTAGTGGACGAAGTTACTATAGGATGTAATTTTATGACTTGAACCTAACACATCTCCCACAGGCTCTTGTCTTGAATGCTGCTTGCTTAACTGGTCATGATATCTTGGGAGGCTTTGAAATCTTCAGGAAAGAGAGGCCTGGATGGCAGATATGGGTCACAGGGGTCAAGTTTTTTGATGCTCTACTAGCCCACAATGTCTACCTCACTCTCCGTTTCTGAGGCCTTACGGATATGAACAGGTCAAACGTGTTCTCATCACCAGGAGCTGCTCCCCACAGACTTCACACCATGATAGACAAAACCTTCTGAGATGATGAGTCAAAAATAAATCTTTTCTTCCCTGATATTTCTGTTAGGTAAAGTGATAATAGTCATTGATACAAGATGTATTTAATATGTTCATAAAACAACCTACAGTGCCCAGAAGGAATCAATGAACAAATCAGTGGTTGGTAATGATTTGTAGTCCATTTGCCTTCAACATCAAGTAAAGTCTTTGACCTTTAACACACAAAAAATCATGCATATGCATATATTATATCTGCATATATATTATATAAACATATATATGTATATGTATGTGTATATGTGGATATATCATATATCTATATATTTATATGCAGATATGTCATTCCACAACCAAGAAGGTCCATTTGACTATAAATAAATTATAAAGCAAAAAATTTGAAGATAAACTTTAGTGTTGAAAACCTTTCAAAATATACTGTCACCTGGTGTTTATAACAGTATTCTCCCCTTGCATAAATATTTTAAGAATTTATGTAAAAATGTAATTTCTAATAGCTTCCAGCCCCATCCACACGCACTTGCACTGTGCCAATAATTACTTCTCTCTATAATTGATAGATATACAGAAAGCTCCTAAAAGAGCATAAGAAACACATATTTTCTGTTTTGTTCAATCAAAATAAAAGAATTATTTTATTTGTATATGTGAGTGCCTGCTTATATGAATGTATGTATGCCTATTATCATCAGAGGCCAGCAGAGGGCATTTAATCCCCAGAAACTGGAGTTACAAATGATTGTAAGCTGCCATGTGGATACTGGGAACTGAATCTGGGTCTTTGGCAGGAGCAGCCAGTGCTCTTAACCACGCAACCATTTCTCAAGCTCCACATTTTTTTTAAGCCATTATGTTTTCAGCATTTTTTCCTAAAAAAAATATTTGGTGATATTTAAGCCATGTTTTATGCTCACAAACAAATTTATACTATTATAAAATCAAAGCCCCATTGTGAAAGATTTGGTGAAGCAATGGAAAGGGCCTAGACTCTAAATGGTGATAGTGATTAGAGAGAAAACAGAAGTCCAGAACTTTCTTCAGTGTCTGTAATAACCATCTTTGTCAGATGAGAGAGAAAGGGTATTTAAAAAAACATAGAACTCTGTAAGCTTAAAGCTGTTGTAAAACAATTATGTAATGACACAAAGCATTCTACAGAATTCCACTGTGGTGAATTTAGATTTAGAAGGAAGGACACTTTAATGTTATAAGAAAATAAAATACCAAGGAATGGAGAAATGCCTCAGAGGTTAAAAGTGATTCTCTTGCAGAAGACCTGGGTTCAGTTCTCAGAACCCATATTGAAAGTTCACAGCCCCCTGTAACTCCAGCTCCGTGGGATCTGATATTCTCTTCTGGCCTCTTAAGCCTCCACATGTCCTCTTGGAGCTCAAAAAAGGGCCACTATACTTGTGTTAATGGGGTCATCACACCCCAGATTAACGGCTGTGATGAATTACTGACTAAATGCCTTTTAGCTTTGAAATCATTATAATTAAACACACTTGCATACATGATTAAAAATTAGAATTAATATTTCCCTTTTTTTGGTTATAAAAGATATATGTTCTATTACCTAAAATGTCACAGTTAAGAAAATTCTGATAGATCAGTCTATCAGCGAGATTAAAATTTTGACACTACCCTAGATGATATACTTACATAGGTGACTTAGACTAGTGGTTTAGACTTTTTAAATGTTTATTTTAAATGTTTATTTATCTGTTGTATGTATATGGGGTGGGGCATATGCATGCTCTGGGGCAGGTAGGGGTCAGAGGAAAATTTGCAGGAGTTAGTTCTCTTCTTCCACCATATGAGTTCTAGGGATTGAGCTCAGCTTATTGTGCTTGGCCTTAAACAGCACTGAGCCATCTTGCCAGTCCTATAGTACTGGTTTTAAAATGGGAATGGTGAGGCCTTTTCAGTAGTGTAAATAATGCTGAAGTAGCAAGCAGAATGAAGAAAATATACTTAAATGTATAATTGGTGGGATTTATAAGAATTATTTAAGTACTGACCAAATATTATTATTAGGTAGACAAGGGAAATATCTAAAAATTGTTTATATTTATTATCTAGTTGTTTAAAATCCCCTTAAAAGTAATTTTCAAAATATAGTTATATGGAAGAAAATCACTAAACTGTTCTTAAATATGGTTTGAATGTGTCTTGGTGGCCACTGAGTTTGCTCAGTGGGCGAAGCTGCTTGCTGCCAAGCCTGATGACTTGAACTTGATTCCCGGGAACTTCATGGTAAAAAGGCAAGCACCGACGCCCACCAGTTGTCCTCTGACTTCTACATATATGCCATGACACATGTATACCTCCCTACTCATACAATAAAATAAATCTAAAACATATTTATGAGTGTCTATACAATTTATTTATTTATTTTCTCAAGAGGGAACATTTAATTTTATTTGTTTTATTTTATTTTTTATTAAGAAATTTTTTATTCATTCCACATACCAACCACAGATAACCCCTCATCTCTTTTCCTGCTCCCCCCGCATCCTTCTCCCCCATCCCACCCCCATCCCCTCCTGTGAAAAGACATGGCCTCCCATAGGTAGTCAGCAAAGCCAGGGACATTCAGCTGAGGCAGGTCCAAGCCCCTCCCCTTGCATCAAGGCTGTGCAAGGTGTCCCACCATAGGCAGTGGGCTCCAAAAAGCCAGGATAGCTCCTATTACCACTGTCAGGGGCCCCTCAAACAGACCAAGCTACACAACTGTCTCACCCATACAGAGGGCCCAATCCAGTCCCATGCAGGCTCCACAGCTGTCTGTCCAAAGTTTAGGAGTTTCCACTCGCTTGGTTCAGTTGCATCTGTAAATTGCTCCATCATGGTCTTGATGCCCCTTGCTCATAGAATCCCTCTTCCCTCTCTTTGACTGGACTTCCAGAGCTCAGCCTGGTGTTTGGTCATGGATCTCTGCATCTGTTTCCATCAGTTACTGGATGAAGGCTCTATGATGACAGTTAGGGTATTCACCAATCTGATCACTAGGGTAGGCCAGCTCAGGCACCCTCACCACTATTGCTGGTAGTCTAAGCTGGGGTCATCACTGTGGATTCCCGGGAACTTCCCTTGCACCAGGTTTCTCCCTGTCCCCATGATGTCCCCCTCTATCAAGATATCTCCCTCATTGCTCTCCCACTCCACCCCTGTTCCAGTTTATACAATTTATAATGGACACTTATTTTGCCTGTGCATTGAACTTATACTCAATGCTAGACAATAATTTATATTGGGAGATGAGAAGAGAATAAATAGCTTGAAAAAATATAGTGAAGGTACAGATGCCCTCAAGTACAGAGAACGACAAAATAATGGATACAGAGAGTGAAAATCTGCTTTGAAGAGGGGGGAGCTCACTGTGGTCTCACCGGTCCTGGAAGTTCAAGCAGAAAGCACTTAACAGTTCCAGCCTCTAGAGTGGGAATGGGATTATGTGGTGACAATAAAAAGGATAGAGGTCACTTTAAATCAACAATGCTGCTTTCAAACGAGAAGATACCCTTTCATGTGAAGTTGTGGAAAATGTTATCCTTTCTATGAAGATGTCAGTCTGTTTTAGTGATTTACATTTTCCTGTTTATTGTTCCCTAAGTGTGGAAATATGCCTCTTTGACTGAACTTGCTCAGCATTGAAAAATGACCTCATTCCTTTGTAAGTATTAGTCACATTTTAATGGGGACATGTTCAGTGTTTGGACAGGAACTTCGGAATCTCCTGAAAAATATTAACATCATACATGGGTGAATTTCAATTACTGATGGAACCTCCAATGCAATGTGCTTCCTATATTCTGCTCATGGATGAAGGTAAGTTTCAGATGGTCAGTGCCTAAGGGTATTGAAGCAACTAACTAATGGCATTTATTTTCTGCTTGTGTCTTTTTTGTTCTTAATTGCTCCTACTTCTAGTGAGCAAGATATCTGACTCCAAAATATGCTAAATCTCATGGGACTGGAGAGATGGCTCAGCAGTTAAGAGGATTGCTCTTCTGGTAGAGGACTCCAGTATCTGTTGCTCTGTTCTGGTGTCCATGGGCACTGTATGCACATAGTTCACATACACAGACACATGCAAAACCTCATACACATAAAAATAAACACAATATCTAAAAACATATGATGAGCTTTGAAAATGTGACCTCTTCTGTATAATCACATCTGTCAATGAATGTTCTGCTATCAATTCCCATTAGGGATATGAGCGAAGCGAAGCCAAGATGGAAACCAGGGATTCAGATTAAGTCTCTGGAAACAGAAACGGGTTTCTGTCTTTAGACTTGCTCTTTTCTGAAGAGAAACAGAGGAGTGGATCTAGGGGTGGGGGGTGCTAGGAAGAGAAGAGGGAGAAGAAACTGGTCGGGCTGTGATACATGAGAGAAGAATAAATATTAAAGGGAAAAAAAGGACAGTACAGAAAGGGTTTAAGGTAACCCAGTCAACAAAGAAGTCTGAGTTAAGCTTGGCAAATGACTGCCAGGAAGCTGGGCTTCCTGAATGCCTGGTGCAATCTTGATCACATAATGTGAGAGGAAGCGATCTTGATCACATGATGTGAGATGCTTGCTTTCGTTCTGTAGCCAGTATGAGCTGCAAAGATGCTTTTAGGTGTTATTCTGAGCATGGCAGGAGGTGCAGATCAAAGAAAGGCTTCAGAACCCATTAGGTTGCTCTTACGAACCCCCACTTCACCTACTTTACCCCCTCTGGTTAACTGGGTGATGGTAATACTTGTATATGGCTAGTCTGTGAAGCGTCAATCACAGTGCTGAAGTCGGGCAGGTGCCTCATCCAAGGAAAGGGTTGTGAATGTTCACAAGAGAGAATGAGGCCCTCTCAGACAAACAAGAAGCCACAGCTTTCCCCTGAGAGACATTTTTTTCATTGCCCAATCAGTTCTGATGAGCCTGACTTCAAGAAGCAAGTGAAGATTAGACTCACAGAACATGTGGGAAAGCCCACCACAAAGCCAGCTTCATCCAAAGTGCTACACAGCATCTCCTGCTCCTTTTCACGTACAGTCAGGGAATGAATGTACTCTTGGTGCTCTGATGTTGTTTTAAGTGTCTAAATTTGAGAGCTACTCAGTAGTACCTTAAATAAATTTTCAAAACTATTTACTGTTTTTTTTTTCCCAAGGACTAGGACTGCAGTGACTAATCTACCTCTATGTTAAACAAGGGATCAAGAGGTTAGAAATTCCAGGATAATTTGTCTTTGTTATAGAGAAAACAGTTGTATCTCTCAGAACAAGGACCAAGATAAGATGTACAAATCCAATGCTCATCAGTCAGTTTCCCATACTAAGAATGCAATAAGGAGGGTAGATTTGCCGGCTTTAAGTCCTAGAGAAGGCCTTATAATAGCCCGTTGATAAGCATGGCTAGACTTATCATGCTTACTGCAGCAAGGGAGGGCACTTCTATGACAGAATCCTAGATCTTTGATTGGGGCTGTTTTATAAAACTGCAAGATCCTTTAATAGCAGGATACATCATAATATCACAGTGATTTTGTGTGTATGAGTGTGTATACTCTATGTGCATGTTTGTGTATGGTGGTGCATGTGCACATATATGCACATCCTGTGGAGAAACAGAGGTCAATTTGGGGGGTCATTTCACAGGAGATGTCCATGTTGCTTTTTGATACAAAGTCTACCACTGGGGCCTAGGGCTCATAAGTTAGGCCAAGGATCCCCAGGGATTCACTTGTTTCTGCCTCCCCACTGATGGGATACAAGTACGTACCACCGTGCCTTGTTTTTTATATGGGTTTTGGAGATGGAACTCAGATCCTCTCCCTTGGCAAGCACTCTATGGACTGAGCTATCTTCCAAGCTCATTATTTTTTTTAAAAAGTTTTCATTAATTAGAACTGTGGAAGAGAGGTCTGTCCAGAAGGGTAGCAGCAAGCAAGAAGTTTGATGTACACTGTAGGTAAAGGTACAGAACCAGAGAGATTTTGTGGGTTCCCTGAGTAATTCGAACAATTTTCCTGAGATCTAGGAAAGAGGCACTGTTGTTAGATTTTTGGTCCCTAGCTATGAGGTCATTTTGGTAGGTGGCCAGTGACCAGGAACACAAGAATGTATAAGGAAGTGATTGGTATATGGGCTTCCTCATTGTTCATGAAGGAAGATTCTATTCAGAGGCTAAAAACCAAGTTAAAACCTGGGCATGGAGCTCAGCAGTACAGTTTGCTTAGCACGTGCATGATCCTGTGTTCAATGCCCAGGCAAGAAAGCAAGCAAGCAAGCAAGTAAAGACCAATCACCAACAACCAACCAAGAGTCAACCAAGAAATTAACAAACCAGCCAAGGGACAGCCAACCACCACCAACCAACCAGCAATCAACCAACACCTGACATCATTAAACAAACAAACAAACAAACAAGCAAACAAAGATAGCAAGAAAGCCAATACCAAAACATTTGTTAGAGCAGGCTATCAGGGAAGAAATTTATAGTAGGAGTAGATCAGGGGAGAAATTGATTATGGGAGGATATCATGAAAGAACTGGTCATGTCTTTGTGTATGACCTCGGGTGGTTTAAAGCAGGATTTTCATGACAGGGACTGACTAAAATTGTGCAAATATTGTGAGAAAATGGTTTTCAGTTGGAGGAGTAGAGAAAGTGGAGAATGTGAAAACAGAGCGGGATAAACTTTTGCCTGCTAAGCCAGCTGTTTGCCCAGGTGAGGGGTCTGTATGGTCTAAGAAGACAGCTGTTTGCTTAGAGATGAGACTGTTTACTTGCACATAGTCGTCTTTAGGAATTTTCTGAAACAAATACTGCAGGCTGCTTCTCCTCTCAGGCTGCAATGTCTTGGGACAGATGGAAAAGGCATGTTGACACAGGTGCTCCCGGTTGTAAGAACAGGTAGTCAGGCATTGCAGATTCAAGTGGTTTCAGTTCTCTGAGGAAAATATAAGGCTTGATTTTGTGTACTTATGAGTTTTCAGGGCATACTTAGGGAGACAGTTCACCCACATGGAGTGGTAGCAAATGCATAAAGCTTGCATATATATATATATATATATATATATATATATATATATATATATTTGAACATATCAGAAAGTCAGTGTATATATACATATTAAAGTATGAATTTGTATGTGACATAATACATTATGGAACATAGAAAGCTTGAGGATTTAAAGCAGTTCATTTCACAGTGTATTCTAATTTAGAGAGAGTTAGAATAAAAAACAGATGCAAACTTCAAGCCTACCTTGACCTTAGCTTTTCACTAGATGTTTCTATGTGGGTAACTTACTGACCTGTAGGTCAAGAATTATACATTCTTGTTTTTGTTCTCTCTGAAACTGTTTGCTGAACAAATGAGTGAGTTTGATAGCAAAAATTACATGGGGGAAAGACAGATGTTGATTTGTGCAACAAATTGGATGGAGTGAAGGAAAAATAGAAAACCCAGAATTGTAGGATAAATGGAGGAGGTAAGTGGGTGAGGGGCAATCTGTTCCCAAACTGGTAAAATACTGATTCTTCCTACACCAGAGAGAAATTAATAGAAGGGTCAAGCTGAACCTGGGGGGAAGCAGTTACTCAAGAGACTGAGGTAGGAGGACTCCAAACGTAAGGTCAGTCTGGGCTACAGAATGAATTCAAAGCCAGCCTTGGAAACTTAGAGAGACTGTGCCTCAGGATAAAAAGAAAATGTAAACGGAATTCAAGTCATAAAGAAGCAGTAAGAAGGTATGTTTGAGAGAAAATGGATGTGACTGAAGGTAATAATATTGAGTGAATTAAGCCTGTCTCAGAGAGATAAATATTGAATGTTTTATCTCATTATGGTTACTAGATTTTGTGTATTTATATCACACACACAAACATTATAAAAGTACAGGTGTAACAGTTCCTTTGGGGAACAAAGTAAAAAAGAAATAGGGAAGAGCAAGAAAAAGAAAGATTCAAGGTATTGGGGAGAGATTCACTCAGCCTAAAATAGTACATACGTACCAATTCTCTGACTTACAAAAATTTAAATTTTAATTTAATCTATTATTTATCCATTTTTAATTAAAATATAATCACAACACTTTTAATCTTCTCTTTCCTCCCTCCAGTCCCTCCTAAGTCCCCTCCCACCAGTTTCTTCCATGTCCTTCTGTGGTGATATTTTGTTTGTGATCTAACAAATAAAGCTTGCCTGAAGATCAGAGTGTGGAGCTAAGCCACTAGATAACCATAGAGGCTAGGCAGTGGTGGTATACACCTTTAACCCCCGCACTTGGGAGGTGAAGACAGGAAGTGATATAGCTGGGCAGAGAGAGAAATTTAAGGCTGGAGGAGACAAGAGCTGAGTCTCTTTCAGACTGAAGAATTGGCAAGGTAAGAGGTGGTAGCTGTAGCTTGCTCTTTTGTCTCTCTGATCTTTCAGCATTTACCTCTATATCTGACTTGGGGTTTTTATTATTAAGACCAATTAGTATTCATACTACATCCTCCTATACCCCAAAATTAATAGCCTCATTTTAAAAATTATTATTACATCTATACCTACAGTTATCTCTCTATATGGACACATATGCAGATAAAACCTGCTGAATCCATTTTTGTTTGCATGAATATGGCCTCAGGATTGACCACTTTGTATTGGATAACCAGTTGGGGGGCTTCAACCCTGGGAAAGGCTAGCTCTTCCCTTCTTAGAAGTCACCATTTGCCTATGGCTCACTGATTAGGCGTGGGGCTCCTTGAAATTTCCCCCATCTCCATCATCGTATCTATTGATAATGCCAGTATTCTAGTCTTGTTTGCCCAGCCATTTCTAGAAGAGACTGTTCCACAGCCGACTTCCTGGTATTATGGCTCTTACGGTCTCTCTTGATCTTCTTCTGAGATGTTCCGTGCGCCATAAGTGGGAGCTGTGATGTAGATTTGTCCATTGGAGCTGGGCTCCCCACGATCTGCTGATCCCTGCATTGTGTCCAGTTGTGGTTTTCTGTGATTGGTCTCCACTTGCTGTAAAGGGAGGTTTCTTTGATGAAGGATAGTAGTTTCACTTACCTGTGGGTATAAGGATAAGATTCAGAGTGTAGTTAGGAACTATGTTGTCTAAGCAAGGTGGCTGTAATAGATTCTCTTCTAAGATCCATGACCTTACTAACCTTGGGGAGTTGGTGAGGTTTCCAGTATAAGGCCTGGGTTCCTTGCTATTGAGTGGACCTTTCTTTTTTTTTTTTTTTTGGTTTTTCGAGACAGGGTTTCTCTGTGTAGCTTTGCGCCTCTCCTGGCCTCGAACTCACAGAGATCTGCCTGGCTCTGCCTCCCGAGTGCTGGGATTAAAGGCATGCACCAGAGTGGACCTTTAAGTCTAATTAAACAGCTGTTGATTACCAAATGTGAGTATCATTCATTGTCGCTTTATGGGTATATCAATATCCTGGTCATTGTTGTGGTTTATATGCATTAAAGCTGGGCTGGACTATTTAATTGCTTTCCTCCCTTGGAAACTTGCATAGTATCTTCTGGTACCATGGAAGATAGCCCACAAGAAGGAGGCACTCAGTTTATATTCAGCTCAGATAATCAATGTACTGAGTGTGCAGCATCTTCAGCAATAGGAGCTTACCTTCAACCTCTGAGGCAACCACAGGCAGCAGCAGTAGTCGAGTACTTTGCACTACCCTGACCAAACATTGGACAAGTGGGTTCTTGAGCCTGGTCCTGGGATTTTTGCTAGTCTATGGTATTGGTGAAATTATTAAGGCCACTCCACGTAGTTAAAAGGAGATTTATTTAATGGCGTAACTTACAAATTAAGGAATAGGTAGGTCGCGGAGTCTGGGGAAGGTGTATCACAGTCCAGCGGTGTTCTCTGGAGCTCTGCTCGGTCCACCTCTCCAGTCCAGGGTCCCGCAACAGAGCGAGCGCCCGCCGATCCAGCTCTCAGATCCCCAGGCGCCTCCCTTGGCCCCACCTTGTAGGCGTGACAGTTGCTGAAGTCTCAATGGGGGTTGGAACTTCCAGATCAAAGCTGGAATGGCTACCCACTACATCTCCCCCTTTTTGTCTAAATAAGAAAGTTCTAACCTAATACAAGACTATATACAAAGGAATGGTTATCAAATATTGTCCAGGAATAATGAGGGATAATGACCTAGATAAGATGGAACTACAACCAATGCAAACAATATCAAGCAAGAAACACATACTAAAGTCCAGAGAAGTATAGAGCATAGGTAAATGGCATGTTACAAAGATCATTCCAAAAGGTGTCCTATCCTAAAGAACCTGAATCTAATACTTAATATGTTTTATCTACTAAGTTGTAACTATAACTGTTAGTCTTCAATCCCATCAAAGACCTGAGAAGGAATATAATGGTACCTGAGAAATGGTAGATGGATGCAAGCAACTTTTGGGAATCTTGCGAGAGTAGACGGAGACAGCTGGCAGCCTGGACAGTCACCTAATGTTTCTCAGCATTGTTGGTGCATTTAAATTGGCTACAGGCCTAAAGTATCTGACAGACCATTTTCAGAAGCAGGAATTCTGAAAGACCATCTTACCCTGTCTTGGCAGAGTACAGTGGTCGCTTTCCTTGTGTCCCGCTTGTCCAGAAAGGATAGCATTGTATTAGTACTGTCAGCTGTCGAGGCAAGGGCAGTTCTTTGCCCAGTAGGCCATTTTGTGCCAAGAAGACAAACTTCCAAATGGAAATGTCTTAGAAGCCCAACATTCTCTCGGGATCAAATTGGTGCAGCCAGGAGCAATTATGTCTCACATCAACAGAATTCTAAGTTATTTAAATGCCATATTCTCTAGGTCTATGAAGTGTTTGAAGATTACCTGTCCATCTGACCTATGTATCTGTAAATCTGGATAACCTAACTAGCGTAACTATAGAGATGACAAGCATAGGTGACTATAAATCTATAAGTCTTATCTACCGAAATAACCTAAGGCTAAGGCTTCACGTAAACAAGGTAAACAGTCTATAAGCAAGTGTATGGTAAAGAACGATGACTCAAAATTGTGACAATACACAAGATGTTATAACAGAGGTAGGAGTATATAGTGCGATATGCAATATGACAATAATCTTAAATATATATCAATATACCGAATATCCTAAACAGAAGTAGAACCTACATAAAGTATGACAGATATAAATTTACATTTGTATCAATATACAAGTATTTCAAATAAGAGTAGAAATATATGTACATTATAACAAATATAGTTCTGTATTTGTATCAATATACAAATTATCTTAAACAGGAATATAAAAATAGTTTACATTTGTATCAACATATAAGAACCCATAACAGTGCAAATTACAGTGCAAATTATTTAAGGCTACTATTTTACTAAATTTGTTTACTAGTATACAGTGGCCAGGCAGGAAGTATAGGCGGGACTAACAGAGAGAAAAATTGAGAGAACAGGAAGCTGGAGGGGGGACACACTGCGAGCCGCCATCAGGATAAGGAAGATGTAAAGTACCGGTAAGCCACAAGCCACGTGGCAAGGTATAGATTAATAAAAATGGATTAATTTAAGCTGTAAGAACAGTTAGCAAGAAGCCTGCCACGGCCATACAGTTTGAAACCAATATAAGTCTCTGTGTTTATTTGATCGGGTTTAAGCGGCTTGGGACTGGCGGGTGAGAGAGATTGGTCCTGACTGTGGGCCAGGCAGAAAAACTCTAACAACACTATGGTTCTTGTGTGGAGCACTGTCAGCCCAAATGGCACACCTTCCTTTAAACTGAATATATATATATATATATTCACAGTTATATGTACTGCATATAATTTTAGGTAAATATAAAGTAATATGATTCCTTAAGGATTTATCAAATAATATTGGTGTTATTTGTCACTCCTCCTCCCTTTTCCTTCTGTACTGGCCTCCCTCTCCCCTCCCCAATTGAAGCTTCCTTCCTAAAAATAATAAAAAAAGAGGGCAGGGAATACAACTCAGTGATAGAGTGTTTACCTATCACGTGTGAGGTCTGGGGTTCAACACCCCGCACCATCTCTACCTTCTAAGAAACAGAGCTGTTGAGTTGGGGCAGATTTGAAGACATATATACATGACAAACCAGATATTTATATTATATTTGATTGGCTAGAGACTGGTTCTTCAAAATAAAGAAACAGTATAATGGAAACACAGTCTGAAGAATACTGATCCACAAATGGATATTTATAGATAGAGTAATGGGAGGGTGGAACTTCTTTTGAGGTAGGCTAGTGAGATGCCTGGTGACCCCATTGTGTAGAGTCAGGGGCAGTACAGAGATATGGCCATGGGTCAGTGCTTGGCAACCACCTGTTTGTAAAGATGGTTTTCCTGGGCACAGCCATGTGTATTCATTTGTATACTGTCTGGTAACTGTCACACTACAGTACAGAGCAGAGTATTACAGCAGAGACCAAATAGCCTTCCAGATAAAACAAAAGAACAAACAAATGAACAAACAAAATCCCCCATGAAGCCCCCTCACTTTTGGATCTTTGTTTTAGATTTAGCATGAAGAGGAGCCATTGGGGGCAGGGAAAGGAGGGAGCAATCAACATGGAAGTAATTGTGAATAAATATCTGACAGAAATCCTTAGGAGAAAACCTGTTTTTTGATTTATAGAATATATGATTTGGACACTTATACTTTGTCTCTTTCAGAGGTGACTTGAAATATTCAAGCCTGGATGACTCAGAAGATTGTGGTGTCATTGGCAGACATAGCATGATGTAGAGCAAATCTAGTCTAGGGGACTCAGACTTTTACATATTGATTTCATGGTGACAGGTTAATCCCCTAGCCCCCACATAGAAAGATAGCTAATGAGATGCTGGAGCTGTTGCCTTGTAACTTGATTGTAAGATGATAGTGGAAGATTTAGATTCCAAAATCATCAAGAGGAAATACAGCTAGAGTCATTCCATCTGACCGAACAGTCAATATACTTCATGAATAAAAGGGGGTTGGGACACAATGCCACAGGGCAGGTGACAAGATTCATCACCAAACATGATAACAGGAGGAATAAATGCCTGCATGTACTGTGATAGCCTGTAACCTGCCATTAGTTTCTTCTAGTTGTCCCCTGAGTCTCTGTCAATTAAATATAAACATAAAATGCTCATCTCTTGAAAACTGTTTTGGGAAAAGGTAGAATAATGGAGTTAAGACATTTTCACAGCTCTGGAAGGAGAAGAAGAGTTATATGGGCAGATTGTAGAGACTATGATTATTATGTATGAGAACACACAAAAGCCAGACACTGCCCCTCTTGTGACCTCAGTCAGCTGTCTCATACACAGCTATAAAACTATAGATGAATCCAGTGCCAGAGGTGATATTCTAGGTTTCCTTGGAGGATACAGAGGGAGTGACTATTAGGAAGGCTGATAACTTGTTAGATTTCCTCAGACTTTATTTTAGTTCAGTAGTTAAGGCATCTATCATAACATGTGATAAATGAATATTTCCCCTCTAGTACTATAGGGATATATAAATGAATACTTATGTATTTTTAAATGTAGAATTGGCAAAATCACAATGGGCTAAATTAATATCAGTTTATTATGGAAAACCTAATATCTATGCTGGGCTATGATATAAGCAACACTCACATCTCATTCCCCACTCACTGGCTAGTAACTGGACTCTTCAAACAACAGCAACTTTATATTCAGTTACCCAGAACAAGACAGCAGCATAGACAGAGCGAAGACCTCTGTTCTGGCTTCCATTTACTTCCTCCCTCCCTCCTTCTCCTCCCCCCTCTCTCTTTCTCTCTGTAGATAGGGTCTCTTTATGCAGCCCCAACAGCCTGGAAGTCAACTATATGGACCAGGCTAACTTCTAATCCAACTGCCTCTGCCTCTCAAGCATGACTTTCTTATTAATTATTATGATTAAGATTTATTGAGGTAAAAATATTGTCTATATTTTTTTCCTCTGAGGAAGGGGAAATAAGCAAACAAATCCATCCACTCTGCCTGGTTGGCTGTCATTCATGAACTTGTACAGTTCTGAAGTCTATGCTATGGAACTTCATTATGTTCTTTAGAGTAAGCCTTTGGTCACTTGTACTTTCTTTGTCATGTGATTAAAACAGAGGTAAAGTTATAGAAATAGGAGGGGAAAAAAGGAGAAAAGAAACAGGTGCAGCTTAGGAAGAGCTTTAGGAAAGAAAGTCCTGTTATTTACCTGCAAAGATGACTTTGAAGAGAAACAGCTCCAAGAGTGCAGCCGTGGGTGATTGATATTTACTCTGATTTTCTTCCCTAGCCATTCAGAACAAAAATAGATTAACAGAACAAAAAAATCAACCTCAAGTATAATTAACACACTGTGACCATGCTCCTGAGTTGTTACTGAAGATCTCCATTCCCAGTAAAGGAGCTTCAATGATGGGAGAGAGAGAGAAAGAGAGAGAGACAGAGAGACAGAGAGACAGAGAGACAGACAGAGACAGAGACAGAGAGAGACAGAGAGACAGAGAGATGGAGACAGAGAGACAGAGAGACGGAGACAGACAGAGAGACAGAGACAGACAGAGAGACGGAGACAGAGAGAGAGAGAGAGAGAGAGAGAGAGAGAGAGAGAGAGAGAGAGAGAGAGAGAGAAGAGAGAGCAAAGATGGGACATTCTCAGATATCATCAAGCTTAAAATCTTTCTATTAGTCATGAGGAAAGGAAGGATGTTGCTCCGTTGGGACCTGTGTTAGATTAGAAACAGTAACTTGCTCAGAATCTTGTCAGCTTCTGTAGCTAGAAATTCAAGATGGTTATTCCAAACTGATGGCTGGCCTCGTCATATTAGAGGATGCAGGTCATGCTGTCTCTTCAGCCACTGTGTCTACAGCTACTCTCTCAGAGACTCAGATCTCCTCTGACAGTTCTAGTCTCCTTCCCCACTCTGCCTGGCCTCAGCAGCACATTCTAGGCAGAAAAAAGGAAAACCAGTGTTGAAGAAGTGGCTAGGGCTGGCTCAGTGAGACTATTCTTCACGGTGATTGTTGTGAGATAATCGTGAGCTGCCTTGGGGACTTGAGGATGGTTTTGGACCAGGTTTGGGGCCACCTAGGATAAAATAACAAGTCTAGAGAAAGGAAGAAAGAGGGAACAGACCTTGAATGGCAGCTGAAAGTCTTTCAAAGGTGCAAGTTTAATGTCTCCAACACTCTTTGAAGATGACACTGGTTTGTGTTGAGCTGCTCAGGGCTGATTTTCATTCTTCTAGTTAGAGTCTGAAGGGAAAGAACTTGGTAGATTGTGAGTTCATTTAAAGGATTTCTTTTACTCTCTTTTAAATCCATATAAAAAGGAAGTATAATGAGTTCTGACGTGGAAAAGGAAAATTGAAAGAGAAATGATGCAGTCAGGCATTGGTACACTCTTTCCCCTGATTCATTCCTTCAGGTTTTCCTCATTAGAAGAATTTGGGGATAAAAAATGGAATAAAGTAGAAGTCAGTAAGACACCTGCTTACATCTCAAATATGGGATATTCTAGGGAGCCTTAAGCCCTTCTATTATTGAAAAGCAATCCTATATACTGTAATATACTTCTGCTTCAAGGCTCTGTCAAAGTGTCTGGTATTAAATGAAGTTGCTACTTCTGTTGGGATAGGGCGATTATGTATTATATTTTTTAAATGAATTTTAATATTTATGCTCTGCCTCCTTGAGGGTGGAGGAGCATCTACACAGTGGAGCTTGGAATTCTTCTGCATTGAAAATGTGTCAGGTCTCCCTCCCTACTTCTCTCTATCAGGACAACCTCAGAAAGACTTACTTTATACTTTTAATTCTCATCCAGTCGTGTTGCTCAAATCGCCCCAGTATTTCCACCAAGTGCTCTCAGTTTGAAGTTTGTTCTCTCTCTCTTTACAAATGCCCCCATTTTCCTCTTGTTTCAGGATATTTTATTTTATATATCTTTGCTTTGCCTCACCTTTCTTGTACGCTCATCTTGTACATTTCCAATCCATGTCTTAGAATCAGCTATTTCTCCAGTGGGTCTTGTTTTCTTACTGTTGGATAATGATATCAGAAATTAATATATATATATACATATATATATATATACATACATACATACTATTAATTAGTATTATACACACTCATTGCTGCTGGAAGGTAAGTGTTCTTCCTCTAGAGATCAAGAACCTGTGTGAATACATACTAACTCATCTGCATACAGAAATCTTAAAAAACAAAACCAAAAATTCTTTCTGTGTTTATGCCTGAGGTATGTGTGCATGTATGTTCATGAATGTGGGTGTGGATGAGCATTGACCACAGCATGCATGAAGAGACAGAGGGCAGTCTTCAGCATCATCCCCCACCTTCCATTTTATTTAAGGCAAGGTCTTTTGTTGTTAGCTGTTGTGTATGTCGGGTTAGCGGCCCTGCAAGCCTCAGAATTCTTTTGCCCCATATCCTATCTTACTGAAGAAGGTTGGAGTTACAGATACACACTACCATTTCCAGGTTCATGCAATTCCCCTAGAAACTGAACTTAAGTCCTTACAATTACAAGTCGAGGGCTTTTATACATTGAACCCTCATCCCAGCCCACATGTATAACGTTCTATTTGTAACCATCTTTATCTCCATAAAGGTAAACATGAGTTCACCTTGACCTTCCAACTATAATCCACTGACACATGAATCATGTTAGCCTCTTCCCCTCTTTTATTCATAACCATTCACTGCATAGTGTGAAAATCTCTCTCCTTGTATCTTTCATCCATTTGTTTGATTGCTCATTTCTGCTAGAAGTAGCCGAACTTCTGTGAACCTGCATCCTACTGAAAACCACCTTACTTACAGGAGCACAGTTCTCAGGTATAGTATCTTTTCCTTTAGATTGATAGCCTAAACTATTTTCTCCTTAAAAAGGTTTCCTTAGCACCCACAGAAGAGATCACCCCAGCACATCATTACTCAAAGAGAGATACCATGGATCACATTTGGAAGTCTACCCACCATTAATACCGTTTTTAGTAATCAGTTACCTCATTTATTCATTTGTCTATTTATAAACTATTTACTGTACACATTCCATGTGACATGACTTTTAACAGATGCTAGGACTGTCACATGGATTCTGCTACTGTTGACCTTACAAAACTTTGGGTTCATAGATTGTTTTTTCCCCACGCATTTCTTGCAATCACTCTCTATATCCTGGCTCAAATACACAGTGAGGAGAAGTTAGCTAAAGGAAGCCTTTCAGAGACAAGAGATATCTCCTTCACTCAGTTTGACAATTGAAATACTTTTTAAGTCTGGCCTATTCATAAATAGTGTTAATAATTACAAAATTCTTCTTTATTGATCTCAAAAATATACAAGAAGAAAAAGTGTATAAATTCAGCGTTGTTTAAAATATATTTAATTTCTTAAGTTATTTAAAATAATGTGTGTATATTTTTGGAAAACAACAGTACATTTTGGTAAGATGAATGGATGCTCATTTTATAAGGAATGTTTGGAATACTTATGGATTTGTGGAGACCTCTTGTCGTAATTCTGTTGACATACTCCTGAAACATTTTTTAACATAGAAATTATTTCCTTAGTGGGGCACACATACTCTTTGAGCAAAATTAACTTTGAAAAGTAAACATTTTGAATTTGAACCATGTCCTAGCTTCATTTCTGTTACTGTGATCAAATACCCTGAGAAAAAAGCAGCTTAGGAGAGAACGAGTTTATTTCAGCTCACCATTCCAGGTGACAGCCTATTACAGCAGAGACAGCAAGACAGGAACTGGAAGTGGCTGATCATAGCCACAGTCAAGTGCAGACAGAGAATCGATACATCCATGTCTACTTGTACTTAATGCCCTCTTTACATTTAAACAGTCTGGGACTCAGGGCAGGGAATTGGTGCAACTCATAATGGGCAGGCTTTCCTACTTCACTTAGTGTAATAAATACAATCCCCAGAGACTTGGCCGTGGGCCAAGCTGATGTAGACAATCCCTCACAGATGCTCTCTTCCAGGTGGGTCTACATTCTGTCAAGCTGACAATTAAAAGCAACCATGCCAGGCTATAAAAAAACACAATATAACACAAACAGCAGGAACATACAATTTTCTTGGATGACTGCAGACAATGAAAAAAGTGAGTGCAGAAATTATAACACAGTGCGTAGTTGTCCCCCAATTGTAATGTCTCATGCCATAGGCAGTATGCAACCTGGGAGCTGAATGGTGCAGAAGGCAATCACCAAAATGATATTGTGTGCGGATATTCCTAGCCAGAATTACTCTTGTGATTAGCTGGTACTTATACCTGATCATTACTTGCTGCTACTTAAGTACCTAAGGATTCGAAGCAATAAACAAAGCAGCGGCGAACCAGGAAAACTAAAGAAATCCACTTCAAATGGATTAGCATAATTACTCTAGCCGGAAAGTGACATCAAAGTGACAAAACACACTTGAAACATAGATGTTGTTGTAACCCACCTTCTGCTTGTACACACCTGTGCACTTTGTTAATGGCTCCATATGCTTAATCAAAAGAAATCTAATTGCCTTAATTTACTTCATCCAAAAGTAGAAGAGTAAATTATATGTTTAATTATAAACTTTCCACTTTGGGCAGCTATAATTAATGACTCAAGGAATTGTGCAATAAGCCAAGAGCAACCTTTTATTACTCTTGAGGTACCCGAACAACACGAGTGTTTCAGAGCCAGTCAGATTCTATTAGGACAAGAATCAAAGTGCCTACCTGAGACATTAATCATGGAGCACCTCCAAGCAGAGAGGCTTTTAATTACATGTGAGGTATACTCTCCACACAGACTGTCTGCACCCTGGGCTGGTAAGAAATGTTCTACTCTAAGTAATGATGACAAGACCATTTTTCTCTTTATTTTGTATGTGTATGTGTAAGTGACACCTCAAATTTCTTTTATTTTTTTTAAAGCAAATTTAAATTATTTTTCATTGTGGGTGAGCGTGTCTGGGTGTGGATATATGGAGTGAATCCAAGTGGCCAGAGGTGGCAAATTCTCCCCATAGATCTGGAGATCCCAGTAGTGCCAACAGCTTAGTGGAGATGCTGGGAACTAGACTCAGGTCCTCTGCAAGAGCACTATCCACTCTGCCATGGTTAATTTTTGTCAATTTGACACAAACCTAGACATACCCAGGAAGTGGGAATCTCAACTGAGGAATTATCTCCATTGTATTGGCCTATGAGTTTATCTGTCAGTCATTTTCTTGATTTGATTGATGTGGGAGGGTCCAGACCTCTGTGGGTGGGTATGTATGGGCTGTATAAGACAGGTAGCTGAGTAAGCTAGAGGAAGCAAGCTGGTAAGCACTTGATGGATTGTAACCTATAAGCACGAATAAACCATTTTCTCCCCAAGTTGCTTTTGGTCATGGTGTTTACAACAGTAATAGAAAATTACTAGAACACACTCTTAACCACTGAGCTATCTCTCCAGTCCCAACACCTCAAATTTCTACAGTCTCATTAGCATATGGTGTTAAGCCTGGAGCATGGGAGATCCCCTCTAAAACACTTCTTGGGAAGTCAGTTCCTTTTTACCCTGCAATCTAATGTGTGTTTTCTAGAACTGACAGGTACATTGAGGATACTCTCCTCCTGGAGACCAAGCTGCTGCTACTCTATGTGTCCAGGATTACATTCCCAGGAAGAACACCTATACCTCCTATGTTGAGAATGACCACAGAGTTTCTTTTAAAATCCTGGACCCTCTTAGCTGTTCTAGGACAGTGTGCATAAATTTGGACGCTGCTATAAAAATTGGGGCAGTTTTTGAAGCGTTGAGAGATTTCAGTCTAACCCCTGAACACAAGAGTATGGATTGATTATGTATAGCATGGCTTGGTTATTTTGGTGTAACTACTATGATTGTGTCATGGACATAATATTGGCTGCTGAGTAAACATGGTCTAGATTTATATCCCAACTCTGTCACTGATGTAGGCTGGGGGACTGTGAACAAATTTCTTCAACATCCTGAATATTAATTTCTTCCTTTACCTGCAAGATGAGAGTCTTAAAAAGCCTTCTGTAATTATTAACACCAATGTAATAATGAAAAATGAAACTTCAGATACATATCATGTATGGGGCTCTCAACAATTGCTATGTATGTAAACATGTGCATGTCATGGCTTCCATGTAGAGGGCAAAGGACTACTCTCTGAAATACATTCTCTCCAGCCTTCCTGTGGGATCTGAGTTTGAACTAAGGTCATTAGGCCTGTGAGCAAGTGTCTCTGCTGACTGAACCATGTCATCAAACTAAGAACACTAACCTTGGCTCAGAGAATGATAATAGTTAAAAGTCCAGCTTCCATTGAATGACAAGTCTATAGTTGTATCTCCAACCTCATCTCTCATCCCTCCACACTGTCCCCCTCACTGCTCTGGGAAGCTGTCATTTACATCTCAAAACCTGGGATCTTTTCCAGTTCATGGTTCTCATTTCCTTTGGCTAGTGAAAAACACCCAGAAGGTGACATGGTATTTGTAAGAGAAAGATGTCAGGGCTTTTATTATTTATCTCCGTCTCTCCTGCCTCACTGTGGGCCTGGATGTGACTGTGTTCTTATACTATGGTTCTTGTGATGGGTTAAATAAGAAGGACCCCCGTAGGCTCATATATTTGAATCCATAGTCACCAGGAAGTGCCACTACTTAAAAGGATTAGAAGGATTATCGGGTGTGGCTTGTGAGAGGAAGTGTGTTAGTGGGGTGGGCTTTGAGGTTTCAAAAGTCCATGACCAGCCCAGTGTTTCTCTCTCTGCAGATGAGTGTGCAGCTCTCAACTACTGTTCCAGCACCATCATTGCCACCATGATCTCTGCCACGATGATAATGGACCAACTCTCTGAAACTTTAAGAAGGTTCCAGTTAAATGCTTTCTTTTACAAGAGTTGCCATGCTCATAGTGTCTCTTCGCAGCAATAGAACACTATGATACTTTTCAGACTTGAACATACCTGAGAATTACCCGAATATTTTCTTGTTTCTTTTAAACAAACTTCTGAATTCTATTCTCCAATTTTCTGTTTCCCTGTGTGTGGAGTGAAGACCTAGGAATTGCATTTCTAGTAAGTTCTATCAGGTGATGGTGACTCTGATCTGGAAGCATCTCCCAGAAGTATGCCGTACAGCCTTCTTGCCTGGCTACTGCTTTGCTTCCAGTAATGGTTCACCCTGGGCCTAGTTTCAGTTCTGTTGCTGTGGGAAAATATCCTGACAAAAGCATCTCAGGGGAAAAAGAGATTTATTTCAGGTCACAGTTTCAGGTTGCAGGCCATCATGGTGGGGAAGCCAAGATAGGAACTTCAAAGAGTTAGTCACATGACATCCACAGTCAACAGCAGAGAGAAGTGAATGTATGCATGTATCTTGCATGCTTGCTTGTGTCCAGTTCACTGTACCCATTCTTCTTGTATAGTTCAGAAGCCCCAGCCTAGGGAATGGTGCTACCCACAATTGCTTGGGCCTTCCTATGTCAGTTAACAAAAGACAGTCACCCACAGACATGCCCATAAGCCTACCCAATGGAGATATTCCCTTATTGAGACTGTCTTCACAGGTTATGAATTCTAGATTGTGTTGACAACAAAAGCTATCACAGTTCTCTTCAGGTCTAGAAAGAATATAAGCACTCCTGTGTGGCTCCACATACTGTGCTATAATACTCTTTAGTCTCATGAGGGAACTTGTCTATTTTTCCAGACATAAAGCTTCCATTAAATTGTTTACCACCAAGCTCTTGAAGTGTGCCATTTTTTCCTTTTCGAACCCAAACTGACACAGTAGCTTAAAAATAACTCAGAAAAGATACTTCAAAATATATTATTGAAAAGCTTTGCATTTTGTTTTTAAAATTTTACAATTTAATGTCAATCACTCAACTTTACAAATTCAGATTGAGAATATTGGATTAGAAGCCCTAGCATATACCCAGGTGCACTGTAAATAACATTTTAATGTTTTTTTTTTCACAAATGAGACAAAACAACAGCAAATTCTGTATTGCTCCAGATGTCTTTCATATCGCATTTAGTGTCTGTCTATGACTGGAAATCTGAATTGGACTGTGACTTTGCACAATGGGTTTCTGAAATAGAAAGTGTCTCTGTTGTTACTGTATGTTAATGTATCATGTTTCCAACATGCTTTTATACCACTTTGGTAATTTTAAAATTACTCAGCATAAATAATTCTATTACTGTCAAAAGGCTTACTGTGTTTTCTGGAATATTGCCTGGATTTACTAAACAATTAGGATTAAAAGCCTTTGCAGGGGCTAAAGGAATGCTCAGGGCTTAAGAATACTTGCTCCTCTTCAAAAGGACCAGAGTTATGTTCCCAGCATCCACATCAAGCAGCTCACACCTGTCTGTGGTGATATATTGTGTCCCTCAATATATTGTGTCCCCCAGTGTATTGTGTACCCTAATGAAACTTACCTAGGGTCAGAGAACAGAACGGTCACTATATTAAAAATAGAAGTCAGGCAATGGTAGCACATGCCTTTAATCCTATCACTCTAGAGGCAGAGATCTGTCTAGATCTCTGTGAGTTCAAGACCACACTGGAAACAGAACCAGGCAGTGGTGGCACACACCTTTAATCCCAGGACTTAAGAACTCATTTCGTGCTTGGGAAAGACACACTCCTTTAATCCCAGGAGGTAATGGCAGGAAGCAGAAAGGTACACAAGGTTTGAGGACCAGGAACTAGGGCTTTTAAGCTTTTAGGCTTTTTAGCAGAAGTTCAGCTAAGATCCATTCAAGTGAGGACTCAGAGGCATTCAGTCTGAAGAAACAGGATCGGCTGAGGAGTTGGCAAGGTGAGGTTGGCTGTGGCTTGTTCTATTCCTCTGATCTTTCAGCGTTCACCCCAATATCTGGCTCCAGGTTTTTTTTTTTTTATTAATAAGACCATTTAAGATTCATCTTACACCTGCCTGTAACTCCAGCACCAGGGGATCTAGCACCCACTTCTGACCTCCATGGACATTGCACTCATGTGCCCATAACTGCCCTCCCCCCACGCCACACACATGTAAGTATAACTACAAATAAAATAAATCGTTAAAAAATGTTTTGAAAACTTCAAGATTGGTTTCTAAGTCTCTTTAAAAGCAAAAAGTCTTTAAGTCCCCCTGCTGTTACTCTTGTTTCTGCATTACGAGGTTATTTTACCTCTGATAAACATGTCCTTTTTCCTTCCCAGGAAGCAAGCCTGCTTACCGTTAAAGGTTATTCTTAACTAGTCTCCTGTGGACTGTTCTAGGCAAAAAATTGAGTAGCACACAAAGGGAGAAAAAAATTTTCAGATAGAGCTGGTGATGAGAACAGCAGAGGTCAGCTGTGTTGCCTGTGGGGCGTGAGGAGTCAGGATGCTCCACAGATAGCAGGTCAACTATCACCGCAGCAGGAGCCTAACATCTCCCACACCTAAGACTCTTCTGTCTTGTGGGGTCACTTTGTGGAACTTTGAAGGATGAAATCCCTACCATCAATACACAATGTGAAGAAAGGCAAGTCACATTGTTTTTCAAAGTAAGTGAAAAAACGGCAACAACAAGGGAAAAAAAAAAAACCTTTCATCTCCTAAGTCCTAGATGCAAAGAGTTCATTCACTCTTTCCAGGTTCTGGTATCTGTTGGTAGAGTTTTCCTGCCTGGCCCACAGTCAGGACAAATCTCTCTCACCTGCCAGTCCCACAGATGCTCAGACCCGACCAAGTAAACACAGAGATTTATATTGCTCACAAACTGTATGGCCGTGGCAGGCTTCTTGCTAACTGTTCTTACAGCTTAAATTAATCCATTTCCATTAATCTATACCTTGCCACATGGCTCGTGGCTTACCGGCATCTTTACATGCTGTTTGTCATCGTGGCGGCTGGCAGTGTCTCTCTCTCCCTCAGCCTTCCACTTCCCAGCTCTATTCTCCTCCTTGTCCCACCTATACTTCCTGCCTGGCCACGGGCCAATCAGTGATTTATTTATTGACCAATCAGCAACACATTTGACATACAGACCATCCCACAGCACCTCCCCTTTTCTGTTCTTAAAAAGGAAGGTTTTAACCTTTACACATCTCCAAAGTCAGCTTGGTATATTTGGGAATTTGGGCGTAGCTTCTCTTACTACTTCCTGCTGGAGGGGGGCGCTGTATCTTATGGGGACACAAAGAACATTTTAGGATTATGGAGTAGTCCATGAGGGTGTATTCGTCTGAGCCAGTTGCCTTGAAATGGTTCTGGATGTTGGATCATCTGGGCCATGGTGTCATCGGAGACCTTTCAGGGGGTCTTGGTTGGTCAAACCTGATGTATCTTAATCTGGAACAAATCCATAGCCTCTTGCTTTCTGTGGAAACAAAAGAGACTCTTTTCCAAAGCAACATATCCTTACATCCAAATTTTGAAGTCAAGGTACCTTTAAAATATACATTTTGGCATAACTCAACATCTTTTACAATCAAATGATTTTCTGCAGTTAAAAATCCCAAAGACAACACAATCCAGATTCTCTGTGTAATATTCATCTTCACATGGCTTATTTTTTATATTAATTTTACTGTCTCTTTAAAGACTTTATTTTTTAAAACTATGTATTTGTTTTTATACTGTATATATCACCTTTTTTTGTCTCTTTAAGCCTACGTATATTTTACATACATTTTAAACTATTACATCTGAATCTGTCTTATTGTGAGTCTATTGCTTTAAGCTGTAGCAGCTGTGGCTGCTGGCTCCGCCCATCTCAGCTTTCCAACATGGCGGTGGTTTACCTCTAGCTCTGGGAGCCATCATGGGTCCATGCCTTTATCCAAGCAGCGTGCAGCCCAGAAACCTCCCCTTTTGCTCTGCACCAGCAAAGGCTAAATCCACCATGCAGCTCAAAGTGCCACTTGCAAAGGTTTCATACTGCAGATCGAGCACACACGCCAGTAACTCAAACCGGCAGCTGCCGCTCATTTGAGAGAGACAATTAGGAACTGTTTTTAGCTCTGTTTTAGAATCTTTTTTCTCAGTTTTTAGGTGGAAACTCTTGCCCCACGTTCGGCGCCATTTGTTGGTAGAGTTTTCCTGCCTGGCCCACAGTCAGGACAAATCTCTCTCACCTGCCAGTCCCACAGACGCTCAGACCCGACCAAGTAAACACAGAGATTTATATTGCTCACAAACTGTATGGCCGTGGCAGGCTTCTTGCTAACTGTTCTTACAGCTTAAATTAATCCATTTCCATTAATCTATACCTTGCCACATGGCTCGTGGCTTACCGGCATCTTTACATGCTGTTTGTCATCGTGGCGGCTGGCAGTGTCTCTCTCTCCCTCAGCCTTCCACTTCCCAGCTCTATTCTCCTCCTTGTCCCACCTACACTTCCTGCCTGGCCACGGGCCAATCAGTGATTTATTTATTGACCAATCAGCAACACATTTGACATACAGACCATCCCACAGCAGGTATCAGTGTCTCAGCCGATTGGTGGTATTATTGTACAAGCAAAGGAGGGAGGGGGGAACTGTGGAGAGATTTTTGAGGTAACAGGGCTGCCTGCTATGACAAGGTAGAAGCCTCGAACTTGTGATGAGAGACAATGAAGGATGAACTAGAATGAAAAGGAGAGGCACGTGCATATACTTTGGATTTCAGAATACAAGTTTGCTTCACTTAGAGAATGACATTAAGATTTTTGTTTTATAGTTGGTACTACAACTAAAATTTTATGAGTCTTGGAAAAATAGCAACAAACACGTGCCACAGTCAGGCTTCTAATGATGTATTTTAAAAACCATGACAAAAGAAGCTTGAGGAGGAAAGGGTTTAGTTCTTCTCACAGCTTATAGTCCATCATGAAGGGAAGTGGAGGCAAGAACTGGAAGCAGGAAGCTAGATGTAGAAGATGAAGCAGAGACCATGGAGGTACGTTGATTACTGGCTTGCTCTCCATGGCTTTTTCAGCCTTCTTTCTTATACACCCCAGAACCACCTCAGACAAATCTGAGGGAGGCAATTACTCAACTGACATTTCCTCTTCCTAGATGACTCTAGCTTGTGTCAAGTTTACAACTAACCAGCACAGTGTGTCATAAAAATCTGATCCCTAGGATTCTGAGAGATGGCTTGGTGTTTAAGAGTACATACTGCAGTTGGAGAGAACCTCTGCAACTAAACTGCTGTTTACTGCCCAGTTTCCATATTCTGCAACTCGGAACCACCTGTCACCAGATCCAGGAGATCCGATGCTTTTGATCTCCGTAGGTACACATGTGTACATTCCACACCCACATATTTGTTACTGTAATTAAAAAAATTAACTAAAAATATGGCTTCTAAAACACACATCAGATCTCCATGATTAAATTTTTTAAATTGTAAGAATCTGAAAGTGAAACTCCTGTGTGAGCACACTACCATTTTAACTTTTTTTTGTTGTGAGTCATGCCAGTGCATGTCTTGTGGAAATGAAAATTGAAGAAATACTGCACGCAGTTTCCTAGAAATTTGTTTTTTCCTTAAAATAAACTTTTTAACATTTCTCATGCTGTGTGAGTATGTGTGTACAGGTGTGGACGTGCACATGCCACAGCATGCAAATGCATATCTGAGGACAACTTAGAGGAACTGCTGATTTTCTTTCAATATATGGGTCCTGGAGATGGGACTCAGGTCAGCAGGCTTACTGGCAAGTGACTTGAACCACTGCGACATCTTGCTGGCCCATCTAGAAATTTTAATGAAAACATTTCTCAGTACATGTGTCTCTGGGACATTCTGGATACTTTATTTTAAACTTTAATTCAACATCTTCCTAATTTACTTGGCTATAGCAGGTTGTGTTATGTGCTATATGGGGTAAATGTCTTTTAGCCAAGTGAATGATCAGGATTCCTGGGAATACACATCAGGAAATTCTTCCCTATATGTCTAATGTATTTTCATTTTTTAAGTTCAATACTGACACATGAACTGTTATGAGAAAAACAACTTTTGCAGAATGGTTTATAAATTACTATGATTTAAAAAGTAATTATTAGCTGGTCAAGTTGGCATTTTGATTTGTTTGAGAGAGTCCCAATT
The DNA here is from genome assembly GCF_007827085.1 of Peromyscus californicus insignis. Lineage (NCBI taxonomy): Eukaryota > Metazoa > Chordata > Mammalia > Rodentia > Cricetidae > Peromyscus > Peromyscus californicus. The sequence goes on along the minus strand of NW_026294584.1, from coordinate 96,425,090 downwards.
TCTATTTCTTTCTTTTGCTAGAAAAAAAAGCCCATACTGTGTATAATAAATAAGTCGATTCTTGTATTCTCCTCTCCTCTCCTCTCCCCTCCCCTCCCCTCCCCTCCCCTCCCCTCCCCTCCCCTCCCCTCCCCTCCCCTCCCCTCCCCTCCCCTCCCCTCCTCTCCTCTCCTCAACCCGGGTCCTCTAGAAGAACAGTCAGTGCTCTTAACCGCTGAGCTATTTCTCAGGACTGAAGAGATGGTTCTCCTGGTAAGGGTGCTCACTGCCACGCCTCAGGACCTGGGATTGATCTCCCAGATCCATATGGTGGAAAGAGAAAGCTGATTGCTGCAAGCTGTCCTCTGACCTCTGCACGAGTGCTGCAGTACCCCACCCCTCCAGATGAAAGTAATTGAGAAAAATTAAAGTGTTTCTCTTCCTACATTCTGGTTCCACAGCCTGGAGTTGTGCTCAAGGAGTCCATATCTTCAGCTAGCTGTCCGTGCCTAAGGCTGGGGTTGTCTAAATCATACTTTGAGAAATCCTGAACTAAAGAAATGACTCATGAAGTGAACTTCCAATCCTCTTGACTCTTGTAAATGCTAGGATTATAAGCGTTTGCCACCATGCCTAGAAAATGCAGTGCTGGGGGTAGAACCCAGGGCCTCATTCATGTTAGACAAGTATTCTGCCAACTGAACTACATGCCCAGTTCAATAATGTTTCTCTCTCTCTCTCTCTCTCTCTCTCTCTCTCTCTCTCTCTCTCTCTCTCTCTCTCTCTCTCTTTTGGTTTTTCCAGACAGGGTTTCTCTGTGTAGCTTTGGTGCCTGTCCTGGATCTTACTCTGTAGATCAGGCTGGCCTCGAACTCACAGAGATCCGCCTGCCTCTGCCTCCCGAGTGCTGTGATTAAAGGTGGTTGCCACCCGGCTCAACAACGTTTCTTAACATGGTTAATAAATATAATAATAAACCAGGTCTGGTGGCCCAAGCCTTTAATCTCAGCATTTGGGAAGCAGAGGTGGGTAGATGTCTGTATGTTTAAGGCCAGCCTGGTCTACATAGCAAGTTCCAAGTTGGTAAGACCCTGGAAAAAAAACACAATATATATATACAATTAATATATATAATAAAGTAGTCTATTATATATAGTAGATAATACACTGATATGTGTTAATAAATATAAATGTACATCAGACTTATGGCAGATTTTAAAATGTCAGTGTAGATATTGTTTGGGATGCTTAAGATATTCTACTTCCAATTTATGTTCTAGCTAATGCCTACTCTCCCCTTTCCAGGAGTCAGAACCTGGGGTTCATTTCAGGGCCTCAGCATTGTGAACTTAGCTAAACTGCATCCAGAGTGGACCCAAAAGAGCAAGCTCTTAACTGGTCCTTGGTAACATACACACTCAGGCATTCTGGACAAAAGTTTACTGTTTCCAAGAGTAACTGGGGCCTTTGACACCCACCCTGAAGGTCTTCCATTTCCAAACCAGGATGACTCTGCACAGCTTTGAAACTGCACAATGCTTACTCTGGTCCCACCCCACACTCTCCACACCCAGGAGGCTGGTGGGAAAGTACAGGACCCACTGAAGGCCCAAACCCTAAGCCAAGTGAAACCAGATTGCCGGTCTTTGAACTGGAGCACCAGCCACTGGGCTAAGTCCTCCATGTAGGGTCCAGGCCTGGGGCGATTAGTGCAAAGTTCAAATCTATGACCACTCACAAGTGAATTTGGCAACCATTGGGTGGCCCCTGACTTCCCCAGCCTTTTAGCCTGTGACCCCAGGCCACCCTTCCTGCCAGTGAGACACACACACACACACACACACACACACACACACACACACACACACATCCCCTGTCCTCCAAGAGAAATGAAAAACAAAACACTGCAGTTATGTATTAGGATTTAACAAGCAGGACCATTGAAAGAAAATGACTCAAAATTATCCTCAGATGAGCTATATTAGTAGAGCTAGCAGCACCACCACAGGCAGCCATGATTAGGAATTAACTTCTGAAAGTGTTAGAAGAGATAAAGCATCACAGCCATAGGCATGCATAATTGGCCCTTCCTGGAAGTGGAGAAACTTTCCATCAAATCCCATGATACAAGGAGAATTAGGACATTTCACTATTGACCGAACAGAGGACTTCTGAAGGGCAAGGCAGACCTTTCACTTCAGAGAACAAAAAAGGTTCTTTACCATATAGGTTTCTAATGTAAATATAGGGGTTGCAATTTTTGTACTACAAGATATGGCCTTACCTGACCTACATGTCAGAAGTCAAGAAACCACTGTGAAGATCCAGGTTTCATTATAGCTTGTGCTTGTTCTAGGGATTAGAAGAGAGGAAGTCTAGGCTTGTACACAGTTGCAAGTGGAGGGAAAGTAATATATGACACTTCCTTATCAACTTGCAGTCACTGACACAAAGCTAAAGGATGCCTGGTCTTATGGTGATATTTTATTTGTGCTGAAATGTGATTTTATTTGTATGTTAATAAATAAAGTTACTTGGGAGTCAGAGCTAATAGCAAGCCATAGCAGAATTCTGGCAGTGGTAGCACATGCCCTTAATCCCGATCACATGACAGGCAGATCTCTGTGTGTTCAAGGACACCACCATCATGGAGACACACGCCTTTAATCTCAATATCAACCATAGAAGACCTAGGCAGTGACGAGGAGGTCATGTGGTTGGGTTTACAACCAATGAGAAGGCAGAACAGAAAGTCAATAAAATGACAGATACACAGGAAGTAGGTCTCTTTGGGAAGGGGAGGACAGCAGCGGGTGGTAAGAAGGCGGTTTTAGTCTCAGCTCTTAGCTACTGCTCTGACCCCTTGGGCTTTTAACTCTGCATTTGGCTCTGTGTTTCTTAGTTAATAAGACTGTTACATCTACATGGCCTAATTTCTGGGAGAGGGAAGAAAACATTAATAGGGTCTGTGATATAGCATGCAATGGTGTCATCAATGTTTTTAGGGGTATCAGCATTAGTTAATCATGTGTTCATTTGGGGATTAATCTAATTATTCAGAAGACCAAAAAGGCAGATAATAAGAAATCATCTACATTGTTACCATATATCTTAATTTTCGTTCTTGAGTGAGGTATATTAGAAGATTTACCTGGTCGAGCAGGAAAACAATTACCTTCTGACACACTGAAGTAAATTTGCCATGAGCATGTCATCATTGTCTCATTTCAGAAAACTATCACTTAGCTTGCCTTTCTTGCTTTCTTTTTCATTCCCTTTGTTTGAGACAAGGTCTCACTATGTAATTCTTAGATAGATAAATAAATAAGATAGATAGATAGATAGATAGATAGATACATACATACATACATACATACATCATACATACATACTTACATACATACATACATAAAAATAGGTAAAGGCATAGCTAGACAACAGGTAGACAGATAAGAGAGATCAGACATTCTGCATATAAGACCACACTTGGAATATTTTCCTTCTCCTCTGTCCTTAACCTTCCTTTTCCCTTACTCCATTGTTTAGACATTTTTCTTCCTTCATTGGAATCCGTTTTGTTACCATGTCATATGTATTTTTTAAATTCTAGATTCCACATACGAGAGAAACCATGTCATATTTGTCTTTCTGATCCCAGTTTAGTTTTTAGATAATATCACGACCTTACTTCCATCTCTTTTCATTATAATGCCTATCTTATGGGTCTGGGAGCCATCTATTTTAAACAAAGGCACTCAGGGACACATCACTCTGAGTCCCAGTTTCAATGGGAGAGCTAAGCTAAAGTTTGGCCAGTATTATGCTCCAACTTAAAAAAAAATTAAGTTCTCTCCTGAGGATATGGTATAAATGATAAACACTACACCAACCAAAACAAACAAACAAACAAACAAACAAACAAAACATGGGGCATGGAACTAAACAGATCCTTTTCAAATGATGAAATCCAAATGATTGAGATATGTTTAAAAAATAATCAGCATCCTCAGTCAGAATGACTAAGATCATGAAACTAAATGATAATATATGCTTGCATAGATATGAGGAAAGTAGAAGACATATTCACTGCTGTGGGAGTGCAAACAAATGCAGCAACTATGGAAATCAGTGTGAAGGTTCCTGAACCATGTACGTGTGTGTATGTGTGTGTGTGTGTGTGTGTGTGTGTGTGTGTGTGTGTGTGTGTGTGTGTGCCAATCATGTGATCCATCTAGATTACTCTTGGGGACATACCAAAAAATCTCCACATGCTACTATAGAGTTAACTGCTCATACACATTAATTTGTGCTTTATTCATAATAGCCAGGAGATGGACCAGACTATCAACAATAAATTGAACACGAAAATTTGGTAAATTTACAAAACAGAGTACTATTCAGCCATTTAACAATGAAATTCTGGGGAGTGCAAACTTGTACAGCCACTTTAGAAATCAGTATGGAGACTTCTCAGAAAATTGGGAATCAATCTACCTCAAGACCCAAGGATACCACTCTTGGGCATATACCCAAGGAATGCTCAATCATATCACAAGGACACATGCTCAACTATGCTCATAGCAGCATTATTTGTAATGGCCAGAACCTGGAAACAACCTAGATGCCCCTGAACTGAAAAATGGATTAAGAAAATGTGGTACATATACACAATGGGGTACTACTCAGCAGAAAAAAAATGACATCATGAAATTTTTGCTGGCAAAATAGAAAATATCATGTTGAATGAGGTAACCCAGATTCACAAGGACAAACATGGCATGTACCCACTCATAAGTAGATACTAGAAGTAAAGCAAAGTATAACCAGACAACAACCCGCAACTCCAGAGAAGCTAGCAAACAAGTATGATCCAAAGAGGGATGCATGGAACACACTGGGAAGGGGAAATGGATGCGATCTCAATGGGAGAAATGTGATTGAGGGGTGGGCAATGGAATGTAGGGCATGGGGAATGAGAAAAAAAGGGAATGGTATGGAGGAGGTAGAACAGGGATGGAGTGGGAAAGCAATGAGAAAGATACCATGATGAAGGGAGATATCATGGGGATGGAGATAAACCCAGTGCTAGGGAAGTTACCAGGAATCCCCAAGGATGACCCCAGCTTATACTACTAGAAGTAGTGGAGAGGGTGCCTGAAGTAAACTGGTTTGCCCCAGTGATCAGATCGGTGAATACCATCTCATCACAGAGCTTCTCTCCAATGATTGATGAAGGCAGATGAAGAGATCCACAGCCAAACATCAGGCAGATTTCCAGGAGTCCAGTCAGAGAGAGAAGAGGGATTCTATGAGCAAGTGTATCAGGATCATTATGGGGAAACTTGCAGAGATGACCAAACCCAACTAGTGGGAACTCATGAAAGTTGGAACAATGGCTGTGGAGCCTGCATGGGACCAGAGTAAGCCCTCTGCTTGATGAGACAATGGTGTAGCTTGATTTCCTTGGGAGCCCCATGGTGGTGCATGAGGGGTTTTTTGGAGCCCACTACCCATGCTGGGTCACCTTGTACAGCCTTGAAGCCCATGGAAGAGCTTGGACTTGCCTGGATTGTGCCTTCTCCAGGGATTCCTTGCCTTCTTGTGGGGGAGGTTGGGGGGGTCTGTTGAGGGGGAATACTGGGGGGTGGGAGGAGGGAAGAGGGGGATCTCTGGTGTATAAAATGAAAAAAAACATTTTTTAATAAAAAAATGAAAAAAATTAAAAGAAAAGGAATGATTGACATCTAAAATGTCTTTTCTTGTTTTTCAGTCTGTGTCAATTGTCCTTCATAAATTTATAATTTTTTTATATTTCCACAAATTTAATTATTATAAATTATATGGAATAATCTTTGCATGTTTATGATCAAGAAATAATCTGATAACCAAAACTGGGCTCCTCTTTACAGCCCCTTTAAAGAACAAAAGGTCTTTAAAAAAATGTTGTTCTCCTTGTTCATCTCATGGTTAGGCAGTCATGTTAGTAAGACTTTACAAACACAGCTTCTAATATTTCCAGGGGACAAAACTTCATAGAAAACATCATGTTCCTATCCCCACCCAGCCTATGTCTACCTACAAGATCTAGTCTATTTCTCCTTCCCAGGGAGATCCATTCAGCACCAACCCAACCCCTGAGCCCTGCTTGTCATTTAACCTCTCTGGGTCTGTGAATTGCAGTATCAACTCCCAATTTTCTGAGAAACCACCATACTGATTTCCACAGTTGTTGCACAATGACTGTGGCTTATACTAAGTTTTGGTTTGCCCAATCACTGGGCAAGCTTTAGCGAAACATTTCACTATTAAGATAAGAATTTTTACTATATCAAGCTGATGAAAGAAAATGCTGGCCATATTTTCAGGAGGGGAGGCTAAAATCCTTTTAGATTATGGATTAGCCTATAGAAAAATACCTGCCATAAATCAAACAGTGAAGGTGAAGATGAATAGGAATCTCACACAACTTAAGTAAAACATAGCTATCTGAATAGAGGATGATAGGTTTTTTTGTATCCCAGAATCCAGTCAATATTTATATGTATAGTTTAGATATCATTTGTCTTAAAAGAGCTTATTGGGAAATGGTATCATTTTTACTATTTTCTTTTTTTTTTTTTTTTTTTTTTTTTTTCGAGACAGGGTTTCTCTGTGTAGCTTTGCGCCTTTCCTGGAACTCACTTGGTAGTCCAGGCTGGCCTCGAACTCACAGAGATCCGCCTGGCTCTGCCTCCCGAGTGCTGGGATTAAAGGCGTGCGCCACCACCGCCCGGCCCATTTTTACTATTTTCTACAGAGAAAATATTTTCCTGTTTAAAATAACCCTGCACTTTTGAATTATAACCTGTTTTTATGTAAAAAAAAAAAAAAAGAAGAAAGAAGTTTCCTCTTAGCACCACTTTCATTGTGGCCCATAAGTCTGGGTATGTTTTGAATCTATTTTCAAGAGTTTTAAAAGGTCTTTAATTGCTTTTATTATTTTTGCCTTGACCCAGTAGTCTTTCAGTAGAGAACTGTTCAGTTTCCATGAATTGTACACTTTCCATTATTTCTGTTGCTGTTGATATTCAGCTTTAATTCATTGTGGTCATCTAGGGTGAAGAGGGTTATTTTAGATTCTTTGTATCTGTTGAGACATGCTTTGAGTCTGACACTGTGGTCAGTTTGGGAGAATGTTCAGTGAGGTACAGAAAAGAAGGTGGATTCTTTTGTGTTTGGGTAAGTATATGTTATAGATATATGTTAGGTCCTTTTGGTTCACAATGTCTGTTGACTCCAGTATTTCTCTGTTTAGTTTTTGTCTACATGACCTCTCCATTGTTGAGGGTGTGATGTCAAAATCTCCCACTATGAATGCATGAGAGTTGATGTGCATTTAAGCTTTAGTAGCGTTTCCTTAACAAACATGAGTGCAGGGATACATTTTAGATAGACAGATGGTCTTCAAACACTTCAGAGACCTACAGAATATTTCATTTAAGATGTTTTACTAGCATAAGGATTTCATGGTAGTGAGATATGATTGCTCCTGACAGCACCAATCTACTTCAAAAGAGGCTGATGGGCATCAAAGAACCTTCATAGGACGTGTGCTTTCAATTTGCCATAGCTAGCCATTTGGGCAAGAAACTGCCCTTATCTCAGCTGCTGACTGTAAGCTGTCCAAAGTGGACAAGCAGAATACAAAAGGAAGGTAACTGCTGAACTTTCCAAAACAAGGTAGGACAGTCCACCAAAATTCCTGCTTCACAGAAAAAAATCTGCCAGATGTTCTAGACCTATAGTCCAAAGATGGATGCCCCAACGTTGCAGAGGAACATTGGGTAACTGTCCAGGCAGCCAGCTGTTTCTGTCATTTCTATAGTTTTGGAAATTGCTTGCTCTGCAATTTCTGTTTATTCAGGTAATATTATATCATTTTTGGGTCTTTGATGGGGTTGAAGATTATATAGTTGCAGTTATAGTTCTTCCCTGTTACCAGAAACAAAACTTATTTATGAGATGTAAAGTTTATAAATGTTAAAATACATAAAAGCTTAAGTTATTTACCTACAAAAATCATTTAAGATATAAAAGTTATTTTTATGTTGGTAATACAAGTTATGATAAAAATAGTTTAGGTATAAAACTTTATATTCTTCAAGATAGGATAGGTAATAGAGTATTTTCTCCAAATATGCCAAATAGAAATGGACTGCTCATTGTGAATGTAATTTTTATTTGATAATTGTCCTTCATGTATATAGTTTTACTGTTTTTAGAGTTAAAAACTTTTCCTTTTTATTCAGACAACAAGGGGGAAATGTTATGAAATAATCCTTTTGTACACTATAAAAATGTACCTCTGCCTAAGGCACCTTCTGACAGTTTTAATAAAATCTCAATGACCAAGAGTTAGGCAGTAGAAGTTAGGTGGGACTTCCAGGCAGAAGCAGGAACTGGGAGGAGGAATAGAGGTGCATTGGGAGCTGAGATTGTCAGAGGAGCCTTCTATGTCCCTCTTTTGACTGAGTCTTTATCCACTGTACCACTCCAAAAGTAGCTTCCTTGCCCTTACAGTCAGTAGGAGCATGAATCATAAATTCCACATGGACTCTGTCATCAGCATGTTCATGGACCTCAGCATGGTTTCCAATGAAAGTACAGGCCCTGGACACATGAACCCTTGGCCCTTGGCCCATGAACATTAACATAGCTTTAGGTCTCCCTGTAGGCCACTCATATCAGCGTGTCCCCCAGTGGCAGCATGGCTCAAAGACATCAACATGACTTCAGGAAGTTGCACAGACCACGTACATATAAAGAGCTTTTGGTGGCAATATGGGACAGACATTAACTAGGCATGGAGCTGCAACAGAAACGTCTTTCTCTACATGGCCTACCCTCTGCAGCAGTATGGGCCACACACATAAACATAGCTTCAGGTAACACCCAGGACGATGGATACTAATCTGACCTTCTTCAGTAGCACAGACTACAGAAGTCTACCTGGCCTCCAGAGTAGCAAGGGATTTGGACATCCACATAACCTCAAGTGGCAGCCCAGAGGATGGACATCCACATGAACCTTAGGCTTCAGTCAACTGGGGAAGTCAACCATGACTATCAACATAACTCTGGGGCAGCATGGATCGTAGAGGTCTATCTATTAAGGAGGTCCTATCTAGAAAATGAACAATTTCATATTGGTCATCCTGTTATTGCTCAGAACCAGGGTGATCATGTGGCTAGGCAGCATGGTCAGGAGCTAAGTGTGCTAGTTCTGGGCTTCTGCACAACACCCTGTGAGCCCGACTCAAGAACAACATGTTCCCCCATCCACTGAAGTCTTCTCTTGTAGCATGAATCTTAGAAGATCTTATTAATAAAAACAAACCCAGTGCCAGTTATTGGGGTGAATGCTGGAAGATCAGAGAAACAGGACAAGCCACAGCCACCTCGTCTCACCAAATCCTCAGCTCATCCCTTTTCCTCAAACTGGAAGCCTCTGAGTCCTCATCCAGAATGAATCTCAGCTGAATTGCTGCTAAAAGCCTAAAAGCTTAACCAGGCCTAGTTCCTGGTCCTCATATCTTGTATACCTTTCTGTTTCCTGCCATCACTTCCTGGAATTAAAGGTGTATGTCACTATACCTGGCTGTTTCCAGTGTGGCTTTGAACTCACAGAGATCCAGACAGATCTCTGCCTTTGGAATGCTAGGATTAAAGGCGTCTCTCTCTCTCTCTCTCTCTCTCTCTCTCTCTCTCTCTCTCTCTCTCGTGTGTGTGTGTGTGTGTGTGTGTGTGTGTGTGTGTGTGTGTGTGCCTCGATACATAGTGGCTGTTCTGTTCTCTTACCCCAGATAATTTTATTAGGGTACACAATATATTGGGGAACACAATATCACCACATTTACCCTTTTTGGTCTAGAATTAAAAAAGCTTATAACTAATATAAGAAAAGCTACATCCAATAAGTATACACAATATATATAGTCAAGAATTACATTAACAATGTCTAGTTTATTAACATTTGACAGATTCAGACAAAATATTTTCATTACTTATCCCATTTAAAACAAGTAGTTCCCTTTTTAAAAGTAGATTCAATCATCTCCCTTCTTATCATATCCATATTCTCTCTTTTTTTTCTGAGTAGATCCAAAAATCTACCTTTTATCTTATCATTTCTATATCTTCCCTTTTCAGAGTAGATTCAGTACAGTGATCTACCAATTTCTATATCTTCTTTTTTCTTTTTCTTTTCTTTTTTTTTAAACAAGAACCCTGTATCTAATCTCCTTTGTTTAGCTTTTTTTTTGACCATTAACAATTAACAACTTGTAACCCACCATCTTTAACAATAACAATTATCAGTAAGTCATTGAATGACCAAAATACACTCACCTCACCTCTTGGGAATGTGGGTGTCATTTCCTTAAAATTACTGCCTGCTTTCTAGGAACAAAGACATCTTTAGGGAATCCTGAAAAGAAATTTTGGGGTAATTGTCAAGTCCTGGGAGAGGTAGCTGTATCATTTGTTGTCCAGTCTCTGATTAATGGGAAAATGTAGGGCTTGTCTCAAGTTCTTGCTCAAGTTGTCTGTGAATCTGGAACATCTCAGCTAGCCATCTCAAAATTGTCCTGAGCAGTTTGTAGTCCAAAGCTGATCTTTCCATGGTGTTAATCAGCTTAAAAGCTTTGCCATGGACAATATTGAATCATCTTTGTGGGGTCCCATCATCCTTTTGAAGATTTCAAAGTTGCTGTTAGGTGTGGTCATGGTTCCCTGCAGAAGTTTTGTTGTTGTAGTTGTTGTTGGGGTGAATGCTGAAAGATCAGAGAGACAGAACAGGCCACAGCTAAACTCACCTCCCCAACTTCTCAGCTGATCCTGTTTCCTCAAACTGAAAGCGTCTGAGTTGTCATCTGGAATGAATTTCAGCTGAATTGCTGCTAAAAGCCTAAAAGCTTAATCAGGCCTAGTTCCTGGTCCTCATGCCTTATATACCTTTCTGCTTCCTGCCATCACTTCCTGGGATTAAAGGTGTGTGTCACCATGCCTGGATGTTTCCAGTGTGGCTTTGAACTCACAGAGATCCAGATGGATCTCTGCCTTTGGAATTTTAGGATTAAAGGTGTGTGTGAGTGCCACCATTTTCTGGCCTCTATATCTAGTGGCTGTTCTGTTCTCTGACCCCAGATAAGTTTATTAGGGTGCACAATACATTGGGGAACACAATATCATCACATTCTCTCACACCTATCACCCCTGTTGTGTCTCTAGTCCCAACTCTCCACACACACTCACTGCTCTGTTCCTCCACCTTTCCCACCTCTCCATCCCATATTCATTTGTCATAGTGACATTGGAAACTACAGTATGTCAGACAGTATGTTTTTTCCCAACAGCTTTACATGCCAATATTCATTGCAAGCAGTTGTTGATCTGGTTTGAGGTTTCTGATTTCTGAAGCACCATTGCCAAGACTCATCTCAGATGTCCTGCTATTGTCTCCTCTCCTCTCCTCTTTAATATTATAATATAATTATAGTATATAATATAAAATAATAAATATATAATACTTTTCATTAATTCTTTAAGAATTTCATATACATATAGAATATATTCTGAACATATTCAATCCCCATCCCAACACCTAACTTGCTCCAGATCCAATCCCTACTCTTCAACCCTCCCAACTTCACATATTATTTCTTTAAAACATCTTTTTAAAATTATGTGAATATGAGTACAGATGATCATGGAGTTGAGAAGAGGGTGTTTAATCACCTTGGATCTTGAATTACAGGCTGTTGTGAGGCACCCAACCTAGGTGCTTGGATTTGAACTGGGATCCTCTATACCCCAAGAGAAATACTTGCCTTTAACTGCTAAGCCATCTCTTCAGCAACTACCCCCCCCATATGCTACTGTATCCAATTTATGCTGCCCAAATATGCAGGGATGTGGGACCACTGACTGGAGCATGGTTGACCTATCAAAGACTATGCCCCTGCAAACACTGGCTTCTCCTCCCCTAGGACATATTTGAATGCAATTGGATGATAATTTTAAGGATGAAAGTTTATGATAATTTTGAAATGAGATATATGGGTTAATGTAGCTAGAGTTTTCCTGGTCCTGCCTGGCCCACAGTCAGGACAAATCTCTCACCCACCAGTCCCTCAGCTGCTCAAACCCAACCAAGTAAACACACAGAGACTTATATTACTTATAAACTGTATGGCCACGGCAGGCTTCTTGCTAACTGTTCTTATATCTTAAATTAACCCATTTCTATTAATCTATAAGTTGCCACATGGCTCGTGGCTTACCAGTACCTTACATCTTGCTTTTCATGGCAGCTGCTGGCAGAATCTCTCAGCCTCAGCCTGCCACTTCCCAGAATTCTCTTCTCTCCTTGTCCTTCCTATACTTCCTGCCTGGCTACTGGCCAATCAGCGTTTTATTTATTAACCAATCAGAGCAACACATTTGACATACAGAACATCCCACAGCAGGTTAACAATGAAAAGAGATGTAAGTTAGGTGCCTTATACCCTATTTTTTCGGTTTATAGGATGCTCTTGTCTTTTCTAGAGCTTGGGTTTAAGAAGAGAATGATGGCAAAGAGCATAAAAGAACTGCAAGAAACGAAAATTAAAAAAAAATTCAATTTAAATAGAAGGCAACTAAAATGAGAAAATAGAAACAGAACGCAAGCCAGCATTAAGACAGAGACTGTTGATCCCTTTCACAACTTCACCAGTAGAGGATAAAGAATAAAGCATCAAAGGGAGCATGGAGAGGGTCCCTTACACTGAATAGGAGAGCCTGCTATTGTCACAAGTTAATTCCTACTGCTTCAGGGAGAAAGGCTCCTCGACTTTGAATGCTACTTATTTTTAAAAATGATAATTTTTCTTTATTCACACATGTATACAAGGAAATATGATTATATCCAGCCCCATTTCCCTTGTAAAGCTCCTCTCTACCATATCCCTTACAACATGCCCTCCTTCCAACTTCACATGTTTTTTTCTTTAATTCTTCCAGTTGGTGCTGCCCATATGTGCATTGGTGGGCAGTCCTTCAGTAGTACTGAGGAACCCTACCAGTCAAAGCATTCTCGAAGAAGGAGTCTCCCTCCTACAGCAAATATCACCTACCAGGAGCTCCTCAGTAAGGTGTAGGAGTAGAGAGTACATGCTCTATCTATGCCAGAACTCTGGCTGGATTGGTCTCATGCATGTTTTGAGCAGGGAACCATATCTGCTATGACTTCATGAACACAATGACCTTATCATGTTCAGAAGACAATATTGCACAGCCTTTCTCCCCCATCCTGTCTCTAACATTGTTTGGACTTCTTCAATGATGTTCTCTGAGCTTTGGGGGCAGTCAAGGTAGGTTTGATAAAGATGTCCTATTCGGGATTCAACACTCAATCACCTATGCCCAAAACTTTGACCAAGTATGCATCTCCACATTGATTTCTGCTTGGCTGCTACTTACATCTTGGTAGAGCTCCTATACTGTCAAAAGAGAAGGGAACCACTGTACAGGGTTAGGGATTTTAGCCCAGTTGCTTCTTCTATTGCTTGTCATTATCCTGTGCTCTCCTGTCTTCATCAAATTTCTACTGAGCTCTTCGAAAGCTGCAGGGACTTCAGCACAAAAGCATGACCTTGCCTTACTTGCAATGAACTCATAAGGCATTGGGACATCTCTCTCTCTCTCTCTCTCTCTCTCTCTCTCTCTCTCTCTCTCTCTCTCTCTCTCTCTCTCTCTCTCATCTATAATCTATCTGTTGATATAACATGTATATTCCAACATATAACAGTACACACAGACAAAGGAATCCATAAAGAGTAAATAACAATTTGAAATGGCAAAGATAGCTATGATGACAGAGATTTACTTCTTCTGTAGCTTAATGAATGTATGTGTTCTAGGTGAGGATTGGGGTAGAATAGAGGAGGAGGTGGGAAAGAGATCACACTGATGAATTCAGCATATCTTCCTAGTGTGATAAATGCCAAAGCTCAAGTGAAAGGAATTCCCTCTCAACAAAGAGAAGTTTCATAGACTAAATCAACCAAGGTAAGGTTAATTTATGTTAAGAATTCTTTGGAACTATCCATTTTTCACATCTTAATCATATAAAGAGACATTAGCAAGAGTAAAAAAAATCAAAGAAAGGAAAGGAAACTTTATCTAGGGGGAGGCTGTGTTGTATCCAGTTACTTTCTTGGTTAGCCCAGAAAAGAAATGATAATTGTGGTATGATAGTATTTTCCCCTTCTTGCTTACTTAGCACATGGGTAGTTGAGTGCTTATGAATTTCATCATCCAGATAGTTTGTTTGTGCTTTACAGAGAGCAGAACCACGGGAATACAGGCTCACATACCTGATGCCCCTTTTATGCTCATGGAAATGAGGCTTGCAAGGCTGCTTCATCTTAACTACATGCTCTGCTAGACTAGCAAAGACTCTATGGAAATCTTGCCAGAATCACTCATCTCCTTAGGAGATGTATTATAGCTGTATATTGCTCATTTTGGAGCCAACAGGAAATGAGAGGTTTCCAGAAGCATTATTCCATCTGATGTAATCTCTTTCAATCGGGTTGTTTAAGAGTATGGTTTACAAAGTTAGTTTTTGAGGACAAAGCATGGCTGAACTTTAACCCCTCAGACTTGTGCTCATTTTTCTGCAAGTGCACATGATTGTCACTAATACACATTTCCACATTGATTACACACACACACACACACACACACACACACACACACACACACACGCATTCTTTGAGAATTTTGTGCATGTATACAATGCAATGCATTAGAATCACACCCATTCTATCCCCCACATATCAACTACCACAGATTCCTCCCAACACATTCCTTCCCAGTTTCACTTTCACGTCTGCTGTTTATCTATCTATCTATCTATCTATCTATCTATCTATCTATCTATCTATCTATCTAAAATCTATACATCCCTGGTTCTAATTGGTGCCTCCCATATGCCCATGGTCATTGGGCTACCCAGTGAAGTATAGGCAACCCACCAGTGACCACAACCTCTGAGAGAAGTGACTTTTCCTCCACCACTTGCTCTTGACTGAAAATAACCTCTCAGCTAGTGGTGGGACCTTATGAGCTGCTCACCCATCCATGCTGGAAGTGCAATTGACTTGATTTTGTGCAGGTAACCAGAGCTGTTATGAGTTCTTGACGACAGTGGTGTCCAGGTTGCATGACAGCATTCTGCAGCACTCCTCCCATCTTCTGGCTCTTAGGTTCTTCCATTCCCTTACCCCATATGGTACTCTGAGCTTTAGAGAGAGGGTATTCATTTCGTGTGTGTGTGTGTGTGTGTGTGTGTGTGTGTGTGTGTGTGTGTGTGTAGAACTAAAACACAAACAAATGCAAAGTGTTGCCTAGAGTGTGACAGGCACAAGAGCCAACACTTCGGCCCTGAAAAATATCCTTTCCATTCCAGAAGTATCTGAAATGTAAGGACAATTAATGTTCCATGTTTATACAACACAGATCATAAGCATGACACTGAGAAGGTGGGAACCTGGGCTTGCTGGCCAGACAAGTTGTGTGCTCATTAAGGTTGAAGCTAGTGAGAAAACCTGCCTTAAAAATCAAGGTGGCAGGTACCTGAGGAAGGAAACCTGAGGAAGACTTCTGACCTCTACAGTTGAATGAACACACATTTGCACTCACTGTCCTAGGCTGCTCTTCGTTGTTGTGATACAACACTCGCCAAAATGATCTTGTAAAAGAGAAGTTTTATTTGGCCTACAGTTCTACACTGTACTTCACCATTGAGGTCAGCTAAGGCAGGAACTCTAGCAGGAGCCTGGAGCCTGGAACCTGGAACTGAAACGGAGACTGTGAGAGAATGCTTTTTACTAGGTTGTTTTCAAAGGCTTGGTCAGCCTGCCTCTTTTTATACAGGACCACCTACGGTGGGCTGGACCCTCCCCACATGAATCATTAATCAAGAAGATGCTATAGACTTGCCAACAGGTCATTCTGATGGAGACAGTTCTTCAATTGGGGTTTTCTTTCCAGTCAAGTTGACAAAAAGTAACAGGTACACATGTGTACACACACAAACACACATGCAAAAACATACAAATAAAAGCATACTCTCCAGGTTATTTTGTTATTTTCTTGTATGATTTAGTAATAATTTCCATAAATGTAAACGTAAACTCAAAACGTCACGTGTCAGTCTTGAAATGGATAGGTGTGCAGCTCAGCAAAGTTTTGTGTAAAATTTCTGGAATCTCATGCACCTTACTCTGCTTCACTGATTTCAGCCTAAGGTACCTTGACACACACATTGTCTTTACTAGTTTGAACATAGAGTAGACATTTCCCAAGGTTTCTCTACCCCATTTCCTCTGACTCCCAAGCATTTTATAACACTGGTCTTTTCTTTCTTTTTTTTTTTTGGTTTTTCGAGACAGGGTTTCTCTGTGTAGCTTTGCGCCTTTCCTGGAACTCGCTTTGGAGACCAGGCTGGCCTCGAACTCACAGAGATCCACCTGGCTCTGCCTCCCGAGTGCTGGGATTAAAGGCGTGCGCCACCACTGCCCGGCTACACTGGTCTTTTCTTAAAGAGAACAACCTGGTGAATGTGCTGAATCCCCTTCTTGTTTTCTGATGGAGTCAATTTAGGTGGACACACCGCTTCAGGGACTGTATCTATTGGCTGGTTAGGAACCATTTTCTTCCTCCCTCCTTCTTTTCTGCCTTCTCTCTCTTAGTCCTATCCCTCTTTTCTCACCCTTGACTTCCTTTTTCTCTTCCATCCTTGCCCCTCCCTTTCATCTGACCCTTCTCTCCAGTCCCTTATCTGATTTTTAAAAGAATTATTTATTTAATGTATCTGGGTGTTCTGCTGGCTTACCTGTATGTTCACCACGTACATGCAGGTACCCATGGTGTTCAGAAGAAGAAGCTGGATTCCCTGGAACTAGTTACAAATGGCCGTAAGCTGCCTGAGATGGGTTCTGGGAACCAAACCCAGGTCCTCTGTGAGAGCAGCAAATGCTCTTAACCACTGAATCATCTCTCTAGCTCCATTTGAATTTTTATATAAAATATTTTATATCTTATTTGTCTTATTTCTGAAATAGATAATCATAGACATGGTGATTTAAACATGAGGATCAAAAATATGTAAAGTTTGTGTTTAATTTCTGTAACATTTGTGTATTTGCTAGTTCATTTTTCTCACTTAATCTTGGTGTTCCTATGAGCGTATGTGTGTTCAGTGCAAGACAAGTCTTAATTATGAAACTTTTTTGTGTTCTGGAAAATGTCATCCAAAATTGACTTATTTTTGCTTTGGGCACACAGTGTAGAATGAAATCATTGTCTATTTCTATCAATTCTGAATTGATTTGTTTCAAATTGAATTAGTACCCTCTTAGATCCAATTATAATTCTAGAGTCTTAATAAGAGTGTTTCCTAATCATCAGATCATGACATACAATTTTGGGATCAACAGAGCCATGTTTTCCTCCAACTCTTCTTTGGTCTTCAACTCTTCAATGTTACTTTCTGTTGAGTTAGTTACTATGACCTGTACAGCCGTGATTCAGCAGATGATTCAAGCTGAGCTAGGGGTCAAAATGTTTGATCTTTGCTCCTTAGTTATTTCTGAGACCTTGACAGTCTGAGCCCTGGGGGTAGCACGGAGCTCCACTTACTGTCTTTCTACATCTGAAGGCTTTGCAGAGTTCTGATGTTTTTCTTTGCTTCTTAGTGGCCTCTGTGTGTGCTCAACTTTTGAACACATGGACCTCTATCTTCTTCAAGATAATCAAAGACCTTCAGGGAAAAGAACAGCAGGGATGTCAAATTCACATAAATATATTTTTTCTTGGATCTTGGATCCTGAAATACCGACTACAGAGGTGACTTCATGTAGCTGGTTAATTTTTAGCCAGATTTCAGTGGTAAGGTTTTCCTAGACACTTCTTTGGCACAGTTGGAACAGGAAGTTTAATATATTTTATGTCCTTTAAGAGTTATCAATATTATTTATTTATATATGTGCTTATGTGTGTGCAGGTGTCTATGGTGGCCAGAGGAGAGCATTAAATCTCCTGGACCTAAATTATAGGCAGTTGTGCACCACCTGATATGGATCCTGCTGGGAACAAAACTCTCGTCCTCCACAGGAACAGCAAGAGCATTTAACCACTGAGCCAGCTCTCCACCCTCTGAGATGCCGATTAAATATAAGTTTATGACTGTATGTTTTTATTATTATGTAATAAAGATATTTAATAACATTAATCATTTTTGAAATGAAAATTTAATACCTGTGTTATATTTCATACATGGACAATTCATGTCTTAGCTGTTTCTTTTATATTGTGGCTTTCTTTTTCCATTTTTGTGTATGTGGTAAGCATATAAGTGTATGTATTCACGTTTTTTGCATGTATGTGGGTGAAATGGTGTGTACATGCATGTGGAGTCCCAAGGTTGATGTTTTTCATTTTATTCATTGAGGGAGCATCTCTCAGTCAAACCCAGGCCTTGCCTGTATGGCTAGTCTTGCTAGCCAGTTTGCTATGTGTGTCTTTTGTTTCCTCATTTGGAGGCTGGGATTACAGCTGGGCTGCCACACCCACCAGGCATTTATATGGGTTCTGGGGATTCTAACTCCAGTCCTTATGCTTGTGTGACAAGTGTTTTAACCACTGAGCCATCATTCAAGCTCTTGTTGCTTGAGTCCCAAAGTTTTGTTATATAAAAAAAAAACCTTCAAGAATAGCATTATTAGATTACTCTGGCTGCTCATAAAATGTTAAATTTAAAGAAGAGTAAACCAGTAACACTTACATGCTTATTCTGAGTATGGGTCACTGTGGTGGTTATTACAGCGGAAATCGAATCGGTAAAAAGGTGGTCCTTGTTCTCCAGATGAGTCACTTGAAGACTTGAAGCAGAGATGCAGAAAACTGATATAGACCAACTTTTCATCTAAGCATTATGGATGGGGTGTGTACGACAATGGGAACACCAGGAGGAGAAAGATTATCAGTCACTGAAATAGCAATCCAAACTTTGTGAAGTCAGGATGATCTGGGCTGTGCTAGGATTTACCAGAGTAAGAGCAAAAGATATACCCAATTATTTTCTAATCCTTTTCCTTATTTTTCCTAAAGTTGCTTTGAAAGTATTATTTTGAAGACATCTATTGCATTTTCCTCTGCCTGAAAAAAAAAAAAAACTCTCATCATTGATGGATTTTCCATGGACTATAAATCTGTTTCAGTTGAATAAACACATTTAACCCAAGCTACTGGATCACAGGAAGTTTGCTGACAAATTGCCGAGCTGACAACCCTCTATATGCAAATGTGAGGACAGGGTTGTATTGCTTTGCCAACTTGAAATAGGAAAAGTTTATGATCCTTATTTTCTCACCTACTCAGAAATCCAGCCAGGCTGTTCATCTACACCATTGCCTAACTGTGCATTACAGAAGAGACAGAGCCCCAAGAGAGAATATTCCCAAAGCCACCAGCAAGGGAACACGTGTCAAACACTTGTATACATTATTTTATCTATTACATTACATTGCGACAGTAGGTGTTACTATTCTACTGTAAGGACTGTTCAAACTCCTAGAAAATGATGAGTCTTCATTTGGTGTCTGCTGAAGTTGTAAGCATGTTTTTCCTACTAACTCTAATGATGAGCTTCTTTTAACAAAGACCATAAAGTCATCCCTCCAATAAAACCAGGTGTATCATGTCAGGATATGTCTGTAAATTCAGTAAAAGTGAGCCCCATTTGAAGAAGCCATTTGAAAGATAATAATTTACCCATGTACATTTGGCTATACTGTCACTGAGTTGTGAACTTCTAGTTGAATTAGTTTTCTAAAAGTCCTTTCTAGAAAAGGTTATCCAGATCCTTCAAAGGTCCTATCAGGACAGCCCTGTTTCTGAGACAGATAACTCTCCTTTGCTCTGTTACTCGGAGAGTGGCCACAGTTTACAGCTTCATCACAAGGCACAATAAATGCGTGATAAATACTTTCTTCTAAGTCATAACCAGCACAGGTAAGATTGTTAAAGCACATACACTTCGCTGGCAGCAGTGTGGATTGGGTCAGCACTTACAGAAAACATACATAAATATTCTGTCAAGAAACATTAAAATGTTTATTCTTATTGACCCAGCCATTACACTTCTGGGAACATATCCTAACTAAGCAATTTAACAAATGGAAAGCTAGACACCATTAGGCTATTTTCTGTAGCAAGGGAAGAGAAAACTCAGGAGAGCTAAGATGGTGAGGGCTGTTTCAGAGACGGAAGACAGGGAGACCGAGGAGACTTTCATTGTGGGTAGACATTGGAGGAGGGGCTTAGTCACACTCTGTGTTTTCATCACCACTTTCAGTGGTTCCACTGAAGTCTAACCAGCTTCTTTTGCAGAAAGTCACATCAATTTCTACCCATTCACTGCTGAAGCTTCTCTCTGGAACATCACATCTGTCCTGATGTGTAACATGCCCTTTGGTAAATTGCTTTTATTTTTGAAGTTTTTATTGATGTCTATATTGCATGAAGAACATATTCTTACTCATTGCTCCTGTGCTCTCAAAGTCACACTCCTCCTGTTCATTCCTTCTGAACCCTAAATAGTTTGATTTCTGCTTTCATGTCATATACATATATATGCATACGTATATGACTTTGTATATCTACATGAAACCCAGGAAAATTAGAAATGAGAGAAAACATATTTCTTTCTGAGACTGTCTTAATTATCTTAATTATCTCCAGTTACATCCATTTTCTTGCAAATTTCATAACTTTGTTCTTTAAGACTAGATAATACTGCCATTGTGTACATGCACCGCATTTTCTCATCCACTGCTCTTATTGGGTACCTGGCTTGATTCCATCATTTAGCTATTTAATTGATAAAATTGATAAGAATGATAAGCCTATAATCACAGAGAACACTTTCTAATAGCTTTCTATGTATCAGTCATAAATTGGAAAAATGAGTCACTGAAAATTTTACCAATACATGTGAATAAGTCATCTCTACAAAATCATGGTATTAAGTTTCAAATTTAGGCCAGTATTCATGACACTGGATGAGTTCTCAAAGGAGGGTGTGTCTGGTAGGAAGACACATTCATCTGAGAAACATTGATAGTAGTGTAGGATGAAGACCTGTTGGGAAAAATAAGTCCCCTCAAGAAGAGAATGTAAAGAGAAATAAGTGACATGGAATCGAGGAAGATAACACATACAGTATAGCTGAGGAGACCCAGAAGGGAAAGAGACTCCAGGGCTAGAGTATGTCCTCTTGGAAATGGACAAAATAAACAATGGTTTTCTTCTTTTATTTTTTAACTTAGTTTAATTTTATTTTATATATATGTGTGTTATATCTGTGCACTATACGTATGTATGTCTGTAGAGACAAGAAGAAGGCATCAGATGCCTGTAACTGGAGTTACAGACAGTTGTGAGTCAACACGTAGGTGCTAGGAATTGAACCCGGGTCCTCTGGAAGAGCAGCAGTACTCTTAACCACTGAGCCATCTCTAGCCCTGACAATGGCTTTCAATGCCATCAAATCAGATTGAAGAACAAAGTGAAGCCATTGTTTTTCTCAACAAAGAGTAATACCTGGTGGCTAGATATGCTTTGGGGTGATGGAAAGAAGCCATAGAGTGAAGTGGAAATAAGAGAATGGAGCTAATACATGCAGAAACTGTTGGTTAAGTGGCAGTGCTCACGGCTGGCCGCCGCCCAAGGTGGCCATGCCCACGGAGCAAAGTGCTGGATGTATCGGTGACGGAAGAGTCATGAGCCATAGTTACCTTTCTAGATGTTTATTGGGAGGGAGAGGGAGATAGGGAGAGAAAGAGAGAGAGGGAGAGAAGGAGAGAGGGAGAGAGGGGGGAGAGAGAGAGAGAGAGGGAGAGAGGGAGAGAGGGAGAGAGGGAGAGAGAGAGAGGGACCGCGAGGAGGGGGGAGGACAGATGGAAGGAGAGAGAGTGCGGAAAGAGAACTCACAGAGGGCATACCTGCTTTTTAGGCTGGGATGCCATCACAGGCTGGTGACATAATTAAGGACAGAATCCTTACAGAAACTCTGTATAGGAATTTGTTTAAGCTAACTGGCAAGGACTTGGGAAAGATGCTGGAGGCAAAAGTAATAGTCAAAGATGTATTAGGCAGAGTACTATAGGAGGACAGAACCCTAGAGTGTTTATGTGTTATAAAGGGGGCTTACTAGATTGGCGTAGAGCATAAATTTGGGTAGTCCAGCAGGGGCTGTTTGCATGCTGAGAGACAGAGATCGGCAGGCCATGAAGCTGGATGCTTTGTTGCTGAAAGCCTGGAATTTTCCAGAGAGTTGTCTCTTTTGAGTTTATATCGGAAAGCTGAATAAGCTGGAGATGATGTCAGACGAGGATAGAAGCAATAGTGATACACTCCTGTGCATTAAGAAATGGAAAAGGCAGGTAGACAGCATTATTCTTTCCTAGGACCTCTTCTATCTTGACTGCACATTGGAAGGTATCACTCACTTTGAGGGTGTCTTCTCAGCTGAGTGAATCACTGTAAATGCTTCACAGACACACCCAGAGGTGTGTCTCTGTTGTCTGGAAGTTTCTGATGAACTGAAACTCTGACCAGTGAGATGCCTAGAGAAGATCCTTGGACCTGTTGAACCATTGGCAAGTTCTGCAGATAGCTCCAGGGATGTAGGTTTTGTGAGTGGTCACCTGTACTGGAGTGGGTTTTTAACAGTATAGCTGCTTTTAAGTTATCCCTTTACCCATAGTCCTGTTCATAACTCCAGTATAAGCTCATTGGTTCATTGAATTGGACTTTGGTGCTATCATTGCTTTGATCTGTTGTGGGTTCCTTTTCTGGAGTGAGCATACTTGTAAGCTTCTATGTGTGTTCAGTTTCCCCAGGAAAATCCTGTCTCACAACAGTCTCCTAGGTTGATTCTGAGTTCTGCCAAGTGGGCCATCAAAAGCCACCATCATAGAAAAGTGTATTTTATAATGTGCACAGGATACACTGAAGTAAGTTTGTATTATCTTGGAGTGACCTTGTAATAAAGAAGGGCAGGAAAGGAAAGGCATATGGGGGAAAAGCAATGGCTGGGAATTTACATCTTTGGAGGGCAAGGGAAGATGAGCCTCTTAGGTGGAGTCAAACACTCTCTATTGGAACAGAGGTGAATGAAGATGAATGAAGAAAGAGGTGTAGGAAGGTGAGGACTGTGGTCTTTCGATTTAATAATGCATGAAGTGAGGTCATCCATTAAAGATGGAAAGAGACACTTTGAGAGGATGGGGTCAAAGAATCATAGTGCTGAGGGTAATTAGAATGGAAGTACTAATAGGAGTTTGCTTTCAGGGAGGGTGATGTCTGAAATTGTTGTTTCACTTATGATGTGTATTCTACTTCTGACGAGATTAGTGATATGTTCTAATATTTGGTCTTCAAAACTTCATTGGGTAAGGACATAGTGTAAGGACATAGTGTAAGGACATAGTGTAAGGACATAGTGTAAGGACATAGTGTAAGGACATAGCGTAAGGACATAGCAGGAAGATTGCCAATTTAGAAAGATTGTGGAGGGGTGGGTAACTCACTGACTTAATTTCTTCAGAAGTTAGAATGGAGCACCGACACACACCACTTTGGTCATCTTTATGGATGGATATATTAATTGTCTGAAGATCACCTACTTTTGGATCTTTCTTAAAATGAATTTTTCTCTTAGTAAATCACAAGAAAATTCTGTGGAGAAATTGTGAAATCCAATTCCTTAATTTATGGGCAGCAAAGTAACAGAACCACCTGCCAAAAGAAGTCAAATGTCTTCTTTTGAACTCATGTCCTGGTGTCAAAACTTGATGGCAAAGAAAACAGTGAAGCTTAACAGCAGATAAGGAGACCAATGGACGACACTGAATAACTAGGAATAAGCTCACGTAGTTATAAGTAGACTGATTTTGAGAAAGGGGAAACCAGTACAGGAGTAAAATAGTACAGTTGTTCGTCTGTATTCACAAGTTCTGGCTCTGTGGCTTGACTCAATCATACACTGAAAACTTTTGAAAAAAATGCTTCTATACTGAACATGTACAGACTTTTAAAGGAATCACTATTCCCTAAGCAGTACTGTGTGACAACTGTGTGTGTATCATTTACATTGTGTTAGATGTTGTAACCTAGAGAAGATCTTCAGTTTACAGGAGGATTTTCCTCAGTTATGTGCAAATACTATGCCAGTTTATGTAACACACTTGAGCAACCATAGGTCTTGATATCTATAGGGATCTGGAACAAATCCCCCACACATACTGAGGAACAACTATATTTTCAGCTTACATCCCCAAGGCATTGAAAAGAGTAATGCTAGATTTCTATTGCACATCACCTAGAAAACTCAATGTGGGAGAAGATAGCTTCAGATAATATATCTGGAGAGGACTGTGTGTCTAGAATGTATAAATAAATGTAATGTAGAAAGAAAAATAACCTACTTGACATTGAAAGAAAGCTCTGGATAAACAGTTGTCTGGAGAAGGTATACAGATGGTGAATGAGCATTTGCAAAATACACAGTATCACTACTCACATGAAAGGTTCAAATCACACCCACCAGGAGAAAAGCACATGCGTGTAACGTTGGCAATGATTGCACACTGACAGTGGGGATTTAAAATAGTATAATGTCCTTGGAAACTAGTCTGGCAGTTCTGAATGGTTAAGTCAACCATGTGATCTGGGAATTACACTCTAACTAGATACACAGGGATAATGAACATGTGTATGAAACAGGTTTCCCAGAGAAACAGAACGAATAATATGTGTGTGCATTTCACACACACATATACACACAAACACACAGACAGACACACACTCATTCTATCAATTCTGTTCCTTTAAAAAAAACCCTAGCGTGTGTGTGTGTGTGTGTGTGTGTGTGTGTGTGTGTGTGTGTGTGTGTGTGGTTTCTTAGAGTGACTTACAGACTGTGGTCTCTGTAGTCCAACAATGGTTGTCCCCAGACAGAAAGGCTGAGGATCTGATAGTTGTTTAGTTTGTGAGACTGGATGTCTCAGCAGTCCCCATCAGGAGTTAGAGTCCCAGGGAAGTCCTAGAGAGCTGCTGGTCTTCAGTTTGCTTTGAAATCCCAAGGAAGTAAGCTCTAACACCATTGAAGGGATGCTTGAGCAACAGGATAAAGGAACTTGTCAGTGAGAGGTGTGGTCCAGGTTTGGGGTGGGTCTTCCCTGCCTCAAATGATCCAATCAAGAAATTCATTCACAGGTGTGCCCCCCAGACACTTAGTTTTAGTTGTTTCTAGATGTATTCAAGCTGTCAACCATTATTGACCATCACTGACTAAAGTGACTTACAACCAATAGGGACTGAGTAATCAAACAAATAGCCATCTGTACACTGGCAAGGTTGAGAAACCTTGCTGCTAAATACACAAAGCTGGATTCATTAGCTGTCTCACTCAGTGAGAAAGTCAAGGAGATTGCTGGAAAGTCACTGGTCTTTAGTCTACATTGGATTCTCAAAGAAGGTGGATTTTGATGTTAGGCACCAAATGTACCAGCAACAGCAGCAGGAGCAGCAGCAGCACCACTGCCACCACCACCACCATCATCACCATCATCATCACTAGTAGTAGCAGCAGCAGTGGTAATACACTTCCTTACAAGGAGCAAATGAAGGGTTGTAGTGTGGCATCATTCTCAATACCCCCAAAAATTGAATTTTCCAAGAAACAAATGTGTATATTCGTTGTCTGGCAATATTCTCAGTAACTGGAAAGTAGAAATGGTACAAATGTTTACCAACAGAAGAAAGAATAAATTAAGCATAGTGCATCTTCATGCTGTTTTATTACTTGGTATTAAAATCATAAATAATATACTGGGTATGGACCATGATGTTGCTATGTTAAATGGAAGAAGCCAATCTCAGTCAACCACAAATTGCACAATGTCATCTACATTAAAACCTACAGTAGGCAAGTCTGTATTAATGGTTAGTGGGAGCTAGAGATCTGAAGAGAAGAGGTTGTTGAGGGGAGGGGTTACATCCTTTTTGTGAAAATGAAATTTTTCTGTAGTTGACTGTGGAGGTAGGTTACAGTTCTTGATATTTAAAGAGGTAATTGATGAACTACAAAATATGTGAGTTAAATATAAGAAAACTATCTTAAAAGTGCTAAAAGATATGCCCATGTGGTCTACACTAGGGTAATGGGAAGAGAAACTGTTGAGTTATTTGTGGCTAAATGCTGATTTAGTGCAGGGGGTGGGAGGGGGAAGGAATTAAAGGAAGATGTAAATATTTTTCAGAGCAACTCCTGAGTAGCATGAAAGAAAGCAAGACCCAGAGAACCACACATTCACATGATTGTATGTTGTAACTCTTTATTAAATATTTCACATGAATGAATGAAGAAGCTAAAAATTATGTACTCTTGGCTTCATTTTTGTGGCAAGACTAATACAGATGTTTGTATTTTAAGCATTTTTTTCACCCTGTTCTTCGTTCTAATCACCCCTAAGTTGCTTCCATTTTTTTTCTAGATTTCATGGATTACATTTTTGGCTTCTATTTCTTCTTAACTTTCCCCGCAGTCCTGTCCACTCTTTTTTTCCACTATGCCGTGTAAGCTCCATTCTTAGAGGTTACTGTCCCTTAATCGGCTTTCATCTCTCTCACCACCTCGGTTCCTGAGGCTGGTAAAAATTTTATTCTTCATAAACCTTAACATTTGATACAAGTCTACAAGCAGCCAGTGTTAGCTTAATCCACATTTCTATTCATATTTGTCTGTTTTTAAAGTTAGTAAATATAACTCCTTCTGAAAATTCCACATGAATTTAATCTTTCCCTTCTGCTTCTTTCTCGTGCCTGATTTTGTTTGTATCTGATTTTTCATCTTGACGTAAATCAAGGCTGACTCAGAGGTATGAATTTATTACTGAAGCTCCTGTAGTTTATGTCTCCATTCTAGTAGGCATTCTTGACATTTATAATCTCCACACCTCACATCTGGTATCTTCAGTAATGACTGATAAATTACATAGTCATTTGACATTACATTTGTCTAACACCACTAAGCATAAAAGGTCAGAAAGGGGTAGGGGAGTATCCTAAGCCGTCCCAATCTGAGTAAGCAAAACCCTCCCTCTGATTGGCTCCACAAAGAAATTTGTTCCGGAAGCCCAAGGCACTTGAGTACAAACAGATTCTGATCTTGCCACTGAAAGCTCAAAATGGGATCCTCAGAGTACAAGTGAGGGGCTAGCAAGATGACTATGTAAACATGGTTCCCATACAAGCTTGACTGCCTGGGTACTGGATTCCGGGAACCCATAGTGGAAGGAGAGCACTGATTCCTGCAGGTTCCCCTCTGATCTCCATGTGCATACACTGTAGTGTATGCTCTCCCCTTCTCAACATCACACACACACACACACACACACACACACACACACACACACACACACCCCAAAAAGCTCAAGTGTAGTACCATAATAAGGAAGACCAGCTCACATTCAGGTCTCACAGCAGAGCACCAGCAAAAATGGAAGGCCAAGGCTGTATATGTTGTCCTTAGGCCAGACTCACAACAAACAACAGACAAGAGGGACCTCACTGGAGATCCAGGACTTGAATTTGTGATCCACAGATGTGTGAGGAGCCCACAGTGTTGTCAGCAAAGGATCCTGCTCCAGCACTGACATGAAAGAAAACTGGATCCTTAAAAGAAAGGAGCAGACCCAGAAGGTGCAGGCCTGAAGGTGTTCTTACATCTGCTGCTCAACTGTTCATAATACCCAGAAGGTGCAGGCCTGAAGGTGTTCTTACATCTGCTGCTCAGCTGTTCATATCAGCCTATAGCAGGGCGAAGGCAAGCTGACATATATGTAGGGCTGTGGGGAGGCAGCGAGACCATGAATTGGGAAGTAGTTTACTAGCTTCTCACTCCTCCCTTGACATCTGAGAGTTACGGAGATGATGGCACATGCTCTGTCTTTCTCTTTCCCCTTTGAATTGTACAGCTGTTTGTAACCATGCTTTAAACTCTGAAGCTGCAGCTCTACACACCAGCTTACTCCTGAGGAATTGTAAGTGCTGCATTAGGCTCTGATCTTCTTCCACCTTCTGCTGGCTCCGGGATAGCTCTCGGAAAATGAGACCCCCTACTTGTCACATTCTTCAACATCTATAACCATTTCCAATGTGTGTTAGAAACAAATATAACTCTTGGACTGAATTCAAGGCCATCCATAATCTGGTTCTCAGCTGCCAATCCGGCCTCCTTTCCTAATTTTGTATGTGACATTCTCGAAGTGAAGCAGCTCTTGGGGGCTGGCCAGCTCCATGTCTAATTTCTTTACTTCCTTGGACCATGAGCCATGTACCTACTGTCTATAGAGGGGTTCAATTCTTTGTCTCTTGGTATCTTTGCACACTTTGGAGACTGGTTTTGAAGATCAGTGATGAAACCTCTAGATATTAATCTAGTACAAATTTCCAGGTATTAGGTTTCCTCAAGGAATGGGAAATATTGATCATTTAAGTTACTATTTTGTATAACATTTAACTATTTTGTATAACATTTAAATCCTTTACTGTTCATGGGTAAATTTTCTTATTCCTACATCATTTTATGACTTTTTATGAGCAAACTATTGACTTTTATGTCAGTAGTTAGCATTTTGAAGTTTGGGAGCTGACTTCTACCTCCACATATTTTCCAAAAAGCTTGAGAACTTGATCTGGATTTTATTTTAGAGTTTTCCATTACATCAACACTTCAATTGAAATGCATTTCTTTAAAACCTCTGAAGATAAATTTGGATATTGGAAGTTTCATGCCTTGTATTACTTCATCCACTCCCTTTAAAAATCCATTTCTTTATTAAGACTGTCCTTAAAGACAGTTGCCTAAGCATTAGAAAGGGTACAGGTAGAAGGGCAAACTGAGGGAACTCACTAACCCTCAATATCTGCCATTCCATTTTCTATAGAAGGGGAATTTCATCCTAGAAAATGTAAATAAAGACTACCAGTCCCTCTTTCATCTGGATGTGCTTGGTGACTGTGTCTGCATAGTGTAGAGTGCAGTGAGATGGCAGGTAATAGATCTCAAGAAACATGTTTCAGAGAACAAAAGTGTTTCTGCAGTCCTATCAGCGGGGAGGCAGAGATACAGACTCCTGGAGCTCATTGTCCAGTTGGTACAGTCCAATCAGAGAGCTCTAGACTGAAAGAGAGCCCGTCTCAAAATGTAAGTTGGAGGTAGATTAAGGAAGACAAGCAACATTCGCATTTTGCTCTTTACACATGTGCATGTGCATGTGTGCGTGCATGTGTGTGTGTGTGTGTGTGTGTGTGTGTGTGTGTGTGTGAGAGAGAGAGAGAGAGAGAGAGAGAGAGAGAGAGAGAGAGAGAGAGAGAGAGAGAGAGAGAGAGAGAGAGATATTGATTGATTGATTCAGGATATTTTTGCCTTAATGAACAAGTCCCCCCAATATGGATAAGCAACAGCTGCTCTCTGACTTACTCAGCAAATAATTTGTTTGAGAACTATTTCTAAATAATGTTTGCTTCATGGAGTGTGTATAGGCCTCCATTTTGGGTCAGGCTAGTAAAGGCCACTCACTAGGGATGAGAGATCAAAATTGGGAGCCGTTTGGCTTCAGAATCATGTAGCCCTCATATCTGCCATTGATTGCTTATATATGGATGTGACTTGTGGCAGAAATGGTCCTATTTAACTGGAGACCAAGTTTGTAGGTACCTGTTACTCACACCTAATCTTCATCTTAACCATTGCACATTCTCAGCCTTCCTTCCAAGCAAGAACTTACAGCATCATCGAACAGGTGTTTTTATATATGAACAGTTACTTACACAGAGAGACTTTAGAGTACTTAAATAACATTGTCTAATGTACACATGGGCTTTAACATTTAAAATATTTTTATTCAATCCTATGAACAAGATTTTAAATTTAAACATTTCTAGCAATAACAGCAATAAGAACAATGAAACGATATAAGTAGTTGGAGAAAAAAAGATATTTAAATGCAAGATATACCTAAAGATTGATAATGGCATGATTAGGATGAGAGTAACCAACCTCTCTCTGGATTTGAGGCCCACCCCATAAGAGGGAATTCATATCTTGCTTAAAAACTTGGCCCAGATCCCATATTTGGGGAGGTCATAGGCCCCATGTGGCACTTTCCTACTCTTGTTTTACTAAATTGACTTGGTGTCAAACTGCCTTCTAAATATTTATGTTCATACCCATAGATTAATGTACCTCTCAGCCTTGGCCAGAGAAGCTTTTCTTTGTAGTGAACAATGATCAGCAATGTGGAGACCCATAGCTGCATAGCTGCACAAGGTGCTCAGATCAGCTGACTGTGAAGAGCCCACCCTAAATAGGACATTGATACTATCCCCTCTCTGGCTCAGAGAACACCCTGGAACAAGGGACAAGAAAAAAGTGTTAGCGCTAGAAGACAGGGAGAAGGGCTGTACAATCTTGTCCTTCGAGGAGAGGACAGTTACTGCAATCACGAACTTGCAGCAGCTGGGATTGCCTGCACTGGGCCTGGCAACAGTCAGTCATAGATGAGAGAGAGGCCTGGCACCTCCATGGTGAACTCTTGGCTATTGAAAGATGCTAGAGAAGAGGGAGTTATTATCTTTAGTTGGGTATCCACCGGTGAGTCCCCAACCGCCAACGGATAGTTCCACCCTTAGGATCACATGGGCATCCCTGCTTAAACTCAGTGGGTCATAAGACAGAAGAAAAAGACAACGCCATGGGAAAGGGAGTTGTGAGAAAGAAGGAGTTTTGGCAAGGTGAGAGGGAGATAAAGTAGGGTAGAGAGCACTCAGAACTATATATGTATAAAATTGTCAAAGAACAAACTTAATTAAAATCTAACAGTCATACAGTCATTTTAAAAAGACAACATTAATTTCAATATTTCTTGAACATACCTCTAGAGAAAGAATTTAGGTATTTTGGTTTAATTCATCATTTAGTTTCTTTGATAGCTAATATTAAGTAGTTAATTGATATCCATAACTACATATAACTGTAGGTCTATAACTGTCACAATTCCAGCCTAAATAAAAAGTCATTTACAAATTCAAGCCTGTTGATGTTTAGTTTATACAAAAATTATAACAAAAATGAAATGGTTTTAGTGGTACTTTACTATCCTTGCCTGAACAAACACTATGCTATGTCATTTAATTTGAATGCCAGATGCTCAATTAGCATCTGTACAAATATTGCCACCCTATAGCATGGAGCTTTTTCATGTTCATTTAATTCTGTTCAAAGGTTAATTCCTCCTTTGCTGTTTGTTCAATGGTAACAGGTAATAAGTAGTGAATTATTTCTGTAATTATTATTATCAGGAAAATTATTACGTTTATCAAAAGGAACACAGTCATGATTTTCATCTTGTCCTTAGGACTTATTGCAAAATTCCATTGTAAATCTCTTGATAACTTCAGATACACACTTTCTAGGTGTCAGAATCCAGCAGTAAATATGAATAATTTACCAAATCATCTTAAAATGGCTTCAAAATCAAGATAAAAGAGAAATACCCATTATTCAAAGGAATCCTTCTTGAAAGGTTATTTTTTTAAATTCTGGAGCTTCAGAAGACTATTAACTGAAGATTTATCATAAACTCTCTCTAGCAAGTGTGTCAATAAAACCTGAAATTCAATTTCAAAAGACTGTAAAGATAAGGTTATCTATTATATGCCACGAGTTTGAAAGGTTATTTTTCACAGGGAAACAAAGCTGCAATTTAACATGACGTACCCTACCCTGTTTCCCCCACTTCTATTTGGGGATAATCTTTTTTGAACCATGTAAAATGAATTCCTATCTCATATGCATATCTAGTAAAACTTTGCAGGGAGAAGCCTTTTGATTAAGACATTCCATGTGCTAGGCTGTGGCAGGTTGCTGTGGCAGTATCTTGTTGTCTTCTAATATTGGTTATCAGTTGGTCTATGTGACTTCTTTGCCAGTATGTAACAAGGACAGAGACTTTTGACAGGTATCTGTCCTTCATGCCTTGCTCTCTATTAATGTCTCAAGTAGGCTTAGATGTGAGACTTGCCTAGTCTTTCAAACCAAGGAAACTCACACATATTTGTAAGGCATCTCATCATATCCTCTTAAAACATAATATTCAGCAGATCATTTCCACAAGAGTGATACCATGAAAAACCAATGCAGTTATTTACTTAATCATGGAACTGCGATATCATGATTATTTGTTGCTATAATCCAAAATTGGTATTGATTTTTGTCCTGGATTGCTTTAACTGTCAACTTTATACAGCCAAGAGTCACCTGACAGAGAAACTTCAATTGAGAATTGCTCAGATCAAATTGGCCAATGGACATGTCTGTGGGATTTGTCTTGGATATTAATTGATGGAGAAGAGCCCAGCCCGTTGAGGACATCATCATTCCCTTGGCAGTTGATATAAGCCTGAGCTAAGCATGACCCCCTAAGTAAGACAGCAAGCGGTATTCATTCTTTGGCTGTGCGTTCCTTAGTCATAAGTAATGATGCATGGAACAGTAAACAGGCCTGCCTTCAAGTTCCTGCTTGAGTTTCTGCCCTGACTTCCTTCAATGGTAGACTATAAACAGAAGCTGAAATAAACCCTTTCTTTCCTAAGTTGCTTTTGGTCATGGAATTTGCCATAGCAACAGGGTAAAACTAGAACAATTTTTTTAGGCAGCAGTGAATATGGATATAGAACTTGTCTTTCATTTAACTAATATTTAGCACTTCTGTCAGGCTAATTATTTTTCAGGTTAAGTAGTATTTGATAACACCAGTGGATTCAGGATTCAGGGACAAGCTCATTACAACCCCTTTTCACCACAGAATGAGTTCCTTATGTGGAAGCCATGTTGACAGTCTATGGGGTGCAGATGATTTTGTATGGTCAGTTTGGTCAAAATATTCCCAATAAGAGAGTACATTGAGTTTTTCTTTCTCTGTAAAAGTAACATGATGCAATCACCATGGGTCTCAATTTACCATTGCAAATGAATTTTGTGCCCATAAAATTAAGTCACCTCTTTGATTAAATAATCTAAATAATCAGCTAATTAAAGGGAAATCTGAATTAATGGTGAAAAGAATGGTCTCTGTGTGTGTGTGTGTGTGTGTGTGTGTGTGTGTGTGTGTGTGTGTGTGTGTAACTGAGAGTAAGGGTTGACTTTATGCTCTCCGCTGTGTATAATGAACAACTGAGTTCAAAATATCATTTTATGCCTACCACGTGCAAAGCTGTCAAGTCTGAAGTGAGGCCCAGATGACCATGGGAGCAGGCATGGACTGATATAGTGAACTTCATTTAGTGCAAACATTGTTTTCATGGTGGAGGAATACTTTATAACAGACTCCTAACTTAGTTCACTCTTATGGTTAGGCAGGGGTAAAGATCTAGTTGTCCTTGGGTTGCTATAGACTTGATGTAAATATTTTAGCACATTGGAGACATCCCCAGATATTTCTGAGTCTACTTGCTGTCTCAGCCACTTGTAAAAATTCCCATGGAAATATAAAATCTTCCACTTTTGAGCATGCAATGAGGGTCACATTCACTGAGTCCCAGGATGCTCTCTGTCCTAGGGACCAATAGAAGACATGCCCCGCCCCCCAAGTGGGTACAACGGCTCAGTCACTCACATGGATGAGATTTCCCCAGGTGAGCAGGCCAACTTATGAGAAGAAAAAGAAGAAGAAGAAGAAGAAGAAGAAGAAGAAGAAGAAGAAGAAGAAGAAGAAGAAGAAGAAGAAGAAGAAGAAGAAGAAGAAGAAGAAGAAGACGAAGAAGAAGAAGAGGAGGAAGAAGAAGAGGAAGAGGAAGAGGAAGAGGAAGAGGAAGAGGAAGAGGAAGAAGAAGAAGAAGAAGAAGAAGAAGAAGAAGAAGAAGAAGAAGAAGAAGAAGAAGAAGAAGAAGAAGAAGAAGGTTTTAGAGAAATTCTTTTCAAATTCTTACAGACTGGAGAAGACAGCATATCAAATGTAAAACTCTAATAGATGTGATGCACCTCTCTTTTCTTGGTCTCATTCTCTTCTTCTGTCTCTCCAATCTTACTCTCCTTCGTGGAGGGTGTCTCTTGGTCCATACAGAGCAGGCTTTAGGGCACACCATGGACAATTTGCCTTTCCCTGCTGTGATGTTCCTATTCTCTCCCGTTCTTCCTGCCCTTGCACTTGTATCTACACTGTTAGACCACAGATACTTAGGAAGCACTTTAGGCTCCCTTTTCCTCAGCAGTTTTCCTATATTGTTTGTTTGGGTTGTGAAATTTTCTTCTTTGGAAAATAGAGTCATCTTTGTTTTTTTTTTAATTTATAATTTTTAAAATTCATTTTACATGCCAACCACAGATCTCCCACTTATCTCTCCTCTCGCTCCCCTCCAGCCTTCCTCTCCACCCCCCATCCCTATTCCCTCCTTCAAAAGGGTAAGGGCTCCCATGGAGGGTCAGCAAAGCCTGGTACATTTAGCTGAGTCAGGACCAAGCCCCTCCTCCTACACCTAGGCTGATCAAGGCATCTGACCATAGGTAATGGACTCCAAAAAGCGAACTCATGAACCAGGGATAAATTCTGATCCCACTGCCAGGGGCCCCTCAAACAGACCAAACTGCATAACTATCTCCCATATGCAGAGGGCCTAGTCTGGTCCCGTGCAGGTTCCACAGTTGTTGGTCTAAAATTCATGAGTTCCTATAAGGTTGGTTCAGTTGCCTCTGTAGATTTCCCCATTATGATCTTGGCCCCTCTTGCTCGTATAAACCCTCTCCCCTCTCTTCGACTGGACTCTGGGAGCCCTGCTTGGTGCTTGGCTGTGGATCTCTGCATCTGTTTCCATTGGTTACTGGATGAAGGCTTTATGATGATAGTTAGGGTATTCATTCACCAATCTGATTACGGGGTAGACCACTTCAGGCACCCTCTCCACTATTGCTAGGAGTCTTAGGTGGGGTCATCCTTGTGGATTCCTGGGAATTTCCCTAGTACCAGTTTTCTCCCTAACCCCATAATGACTCCCTCTATCAAGATATCTCTTTCATTGCTCTCCCACTCCATCCCTCCCCCAGCTGGACTATCATGGAATGAAAATATATCATGTAATCAGGCTTTATCTTCCTTTTCTATTTGGGTGTGTGGGTTAACTTCAGAGTGTCTCATTAGTCATGAAGAAGATGAGAAAAGGTTAAATGTAACAAGAAACTTCATATTAAAATACACGAGAATGACTTTATATTTATATTTGTGAATTTATTTATCATCTTTCTGTTTAGCAATCACCAGATCCCCCAGTTATCTATCAATCTTCTACTTATGTATGTATCATTTGCATATCATCTATATATCAATCAGCTAGCCATCTACCTACCTATTATCTATCCTCTACATAGGCATGAATCCATTTATCTATCACTTTTCATCTCTCTATCACCTATCTATCATCTTTCAATTAGATTATTTATCTATCTATACTTTATCCCTGTATCCTGTATTTATCTCTATATCACCTGTCCAGATATATATCAATGTTTCTATCATCTACCTATCTATCATCATTCATTTATGTGTGTATGTATCTTTATGTTTGTCTTCCATCTACCCATGAATTATATTATTAGTTTTTTTATTTTATGTATATGAGGGTGTTTGCCTGCATGTCTGTATGTGCACCATATGTACACCTGGTACCCATGGAGGCTAGAGGAGGGCATCAGATCCCCTGGGGCTGAGTTTTGGATATAAGTGCTGAAAACTGAACCATTGAGATGTATCTACAGCCCCCCATAGATTATCTTAAAAAAAAAAAAACTGTTTTCCTGATTTTATGTACCCAGCTTTTGACTTGACAGGATCTGTGCATGTGCAAGTGCATTCGTTAGTAGGGGTGTGTGCATATGCACTTGTGTGGCTATGCACGGGGAGGCCAGAGGCTGACATCAGGACTTTGATGGACTACTTGCACTTTTGTTTTCTGAGCTAGGGTCTCTCAATTAACCTGAAGCTCATCATCTTGAGGCTCAGATAGCTCGTCAAATAGCTGTAGTGATCCGTTGTCTCTGTCCCTTGCCCCATTCCTGGGGTTACAGGCACACGACGCTACACTCAGCTTTTTATATGGAAGATAGGGATCCTAACTCAGGTCCTCATGCTTGATTGGAAGGCACTTTGCCAACTGAGCCATCTCCCCAGCCATTTTTGTGAGATTTAACATATGACTGCTTTTGTTTAGAAAGTCTTCTAAATATCAAAAGTAATTTGTGCATATACAACTAAGATGCTTTTACTGATTAACTTATTAGAACCTTTAGTATCCTATCTACCTACCTTCCTACCTATCTATCTATCTATCTATCTATCTATCTATCTATCTATCTACCTACCTACCTACCTACCTATCTATCTATCTATCTATCTATCTATCTATCTATCTATCTGTCTGTCTATCTATCTGATCTTCTCATTGTAAGTTAAATGACTTACTGATGGTCACCACACTAGTGAAAGGATTGAGCCCTGGCTTCTTGCTTGCTCTACTGCCTTCAATGTAGTGTGAAGTCCGGCATGTTATCTGATTATAAAACACTACACACATCAAAAATAAAACTCAAGGCTTAAAGTGACTTTTCCAAGTGAAGTCCTGAATGGAGCTAATCAGGACCAGAGTCTAGATTTCATCATGAAGAATTCTATAACTATCTATCAGGAATTGGGAGTGTGCAGGCATTTTTTTTTTTTAGCAAAATCATCTGATTTACAGCCATGGTTTCCATATCTCTGTGTGACCCCATTCAGATGTGCCTCTGGAAAGCATTTGGAAAGCTTCCTTGAGAGTGGGCGTGTGTTGTTTCTAGTTATTAAGTAAGTACTTCATTTTTAGAAGGTTATTGGTGACTATATCCCTTTTGGGGAGTGAACGGATATATTTTCACGGTTCAGATGCTAATGCATATTCTTCTCGTGGCTCCTTAAGAAAGAAAAATTAATTTAACTAAGAGTGTACATGTTTCCATCCTGTTCTTGCTTAATTAAGTTGATTAGAGTCCTAGTTGGACCATTATGTCAAGGTTTGCCATGCTTAAGACAAAATGTGAGCAGGCAGGCAATTCATTTGAATGACTGTAATATGAGTTTAGAATACCTAGGACAATAGGTCCCTTTTAATCTTCGGTTAATAAGTCATCTTAATTACAACTCAGGCAAGGACCTTGACAAGATTTCATACTTTACACTGAGGGAACCATTATTTTTCATAGCTTCCCTTGACAAGTTGGAGAAGCGTCAGTTGTTGTGGGAAAAATTTGCTTTCCAATGTTAAATTTTTATTTATGTATTCTTCTGTTAATTTTTATTAAATATTTATTATGTGACTTTTTATCACAGTGAAATATAGCTGCAGAAATAAGCGTAGGTAGATGATTATAAATTTTCATAAACTTGAATATACATTTAAACTAGTGCTCCAATCAAGAAGAATATCTAATATTTCCAATATCTTTTCATTTTTTGCACTTTCCTGATTTCTTTTTTTAACTCTAGACAATTTTATTATGTTTTTCACTATCCAAAGAAAAAAAATCTAAATACATCTTGATTACACTTTTCCCCTCCTCCATATCCTCTGTCCCTCTGGACCCAATCAACACCAAGCTCTCTCTCAAGAAACAAAAACCCAACCTAACAACAAAATCAAGAAAACCACTCCTCCTAAAGCCCCACCAAACTGCAACCAAACAAAAGCATATAAAAGAACTGTGGAGTCTATCACATATTGGTCAACCTCTCCTGAAGATGAGGCCTATTCTGGAACAGTTGACATAACCAATGTCACTCCATTGGAGAAAACTGATTTTTCCTCTCCTAGAGGGTACAAATGGCAGATTCAGTTATTAACTCTAATTTTTAATTTTAATTTTTATTTATTCCTTGAAAATTTCATACTTGTATACATATCCATCCCCCTCTTCCTCCCTTCCAATTATCCCGGGGCCATCCCATCCCATCTCCTTCTCAGCTTTATGTTTTCATTTTATACATTTTAATTAATGAATTTATTTTTTAACTCACTGATTCTAATTAGTGCTTCACTTATGTGCATGGATATGGGATCAATGGGGTCATTCACTGGAGCATGGAGTCACTCACTGGGTTATGGGGTCATTCATTAGGGCATAGTATCATTCAGTGAGGCCTGGGATCATCAACTAGGTCATGAGGCTGTCCAATATGGCCTATTGGGTATTTAACTGGATTTCTGTCTCCTTTCAGTTCCAGGGGCTTGCATATTTGTCTCACAGGACAAATACAGTCCATGACTTATTTTTGTAAATAGAGTTTTATCAAAACTCATTTCCCTTGCTCATTTACCTATCATCTGTGGCTCTTTTTCTCCTAGAACGGCAAAGCTGAGGACTCTTGGCCAAGGCTATAAGGCCTGCAAACTCTAAGGTGCTTGCTCTCTGGAACTTTACAGAAAAAGGAAGTCATCAGCTACTTTGAATGATGTCTGAAAGGGTATGTGATCATACTTCCAAGTAGGAAAAATTAAAATGTATTTGGAAGATGACATTATTTTCGATGACACTTTATAAGATTCAAAGTTTAATGGTTTTAAATTTCATTTTATTGACCTATTTTTTTGAGAATTTCATATGTGTATACAATGTACTTTGAGCATATCCATCCCACATTCCATCATCTCTAAAATCTCCCAGAATCTCTAAACCCTAATCTCTCAATTTCCTATCATCTTTTTTTTTCTTTGTAACTCAATTATCATTCTCCAAATGCATGTGGGTTTGGGTCCACCCTCTGGAACATGGGAAACTCACTAGAGTTCACACTTCTAAAGGTATCCGACTCTCCCTCCTCAAGAAGCTACAGATTGCCATTCTCATGAGCTCCTCTCCCACGCTTGCTTACTAGCTCAGTCTTATGCAGGTCTTTCGTAGGCTGTGAGTTCACAAGTGGAATGAACCTGTCATGTTCAGAGGGTCTTATTTCAAAAGAGTCTTGTCTGAACTTCTGGCTCTTACAGTATTTTCACACTTCAACAAAAATCCTCTGAGCCTCAGGGAGAGGGGTTGATATAGGTGTCTCATTTTGGGGCTGAGTATGCCATGAGCATTGATGATTTGAACTTTGTTTAGTTGTTTAGTTTAATAATAGAGTAATATCTCTATTAGCTGACATTCATTCACTGCTATGAGAAGCTGTAGTAGTACTTTCTTCTCAGGACCGTCAACCTACAAATAATGACATGGAGACTTACTATTAATTATGAAGGTTTGGCCTCAGGTTAGGCTTGTTCTTAACTAGCTCTTATAACTTAAATTAACCCATGATTTTAAATCTACATTCTGTCACTTGGCACATTACCACATCTCCATACTACCCATCCTGCTTCCTCCCCATCTGGCTGGGGACTGTTACTTTCTTATTCCCAGAGTTCTCTCTCTGCCTGAATGTCCTACATATACCTCTTGCCTAGCTATTGGCCATTCGACTTTTTATTACACCAGTCACAGCCATTTATCTTCATACAGTGTACAAATATCCCACAATGGGAAGCTTCTCTGATTAAAAGTGACAACTGCACTAATCTGTTGATACAAAGACTGAATTTTGTTGGAGGAAATAATTTATCTCTTCATGCTGTTAATCCATAGACAGGATCACAACTGCTTTGCATAGAGTTGAGTTATGTGGTAGAACTGCTTCTAAACCTTGAGTCTGTCAAAATGAACTTGCTAAGGTGCAAATCTATAAAAATACAGAAATGCTCAGGAAGTCTACTCTGTGTGATTGACAGCACAGTGGATAGCTCTAGCTGGGACTCTTTTGTAAGAGATCACTGGGGCCCTGGTGTAAACTGCGGCAGCTTGCTAACTTGACTGTGGCAGAAATGCAGTAAAGTAGTTCTCCTCCAAGCTACTCATGCTTGTAAAGTTGCATACTAATCTCTAAATCTCCTCATCCTGCCATATTACTCTTAGAATTTTCTGATTTCTTACTTCCTTTCATTACTCACACATATTAGAGTGGTGATTTTCATAGTCATCATTTTTAGTGAGGACTTTTTCTTGAAGTGATGTCTTTTATGAAAAGACTTTCCATAAGAACCATAAAAATGGAGATGATCTGCTCAGAGAAACGAACAGAGGCAGAAACCTAGGATACTCTCAACTCCTTCCTTTCCTTTGTTGATGTTCTCTGTTCCCCTCTTCAGATACCTAGCATTTCAAGAAGCATGCTTTAAAAAATCATTGATTACAAGAAAATAACTCAGGTGACACTGCATATCTCTTAAGTGTCACGAATGACTTTTAATTATTAGAACATTCCGATGGCTCTCATGAGAAGGGGGCTGTCAAGACATTCTGTGATGAGATGTGTCATGGAAAAGTTCTACAGATATGAGTCCATATCCTCATAATATTCACATAATTTGGCCTTCTCTGGTGCCCTGAAAATAGTTCTGAAAAACCAGAGCCTTTGTTGAAGAGCTGTCAGAAAGAAAGAAAGAAAGAAAGAAAGAAAGAAAGAAAGAAAGAAAGAAAGGAAGGAAGGAAGGAAGGAAGGAAGGAAGGAAGGAAGGAAAAAGGAAGGAAGGAAGAAAGAAAGAAAGAAAGAAAAAGGAAAGGAAAGGAAAGGAAAGGAAAAGAAAGGAAAAAAGGGATTGGTAGCTAGGCCACTGATCCGGACTAGTTTCACCCACGCTTTCACAATCAGCAAGTCATTCATCATTCATTCAATTATTATTTCCCCTGTGTGCTAGTGTGAAAATTCCTTCTGATAGGTCCCTTCTAAAGAAAGAAAAGATAAACCAATTCACCCTCAATTCATGCCTCATGAACTTGAGAAGTTTAGACATAAACTTCCCAGGATATTCCAGCAAATTCAAGCTCTACTGTATTCCTTTTGGACCTTGGAGTATCTTGAGTGTATAGTGTGGATGTTCACTGTCAAGGAATATATATATATATAAATGTATGAACATCTCAATCTAAGGCCCTTAAAAACCCCATTTAGCCCTCAATATCCAGGGAGCCACATATGTGTTTGGTATATAAATTATCCTGGATCTGTATAAGCAGCTTATGAACATATGGACCTCTTAGGAGTTGCTGTGGAATCTTTTAAGCTATGTTTGCAGTACTTTATATGTGACTGCATTTTCACAATGGACAGCATGAACCTTCTGTCATACGTGTGTTGTTGAAACTTCAAGAAAGAATTCAACAAATCTCTAGCAACCTCCAGTGCCTTGAATAGCCTTTGAGTTTCAGGTTTCTCAACAGAAGTTTTCCTAGTGTATCGCCAAGACTCTAATTTGGATATCATTTATTTATGGGAATTAACATGGAGAGATGGAACAGCAGGTCTGTGTGGGATGCTGGCAAGTCAGAGACTAAAAATGAGTGACGTGTGTTGTAATGAGGTGCATACATCTGAGACAGAGGGTGGTAGAGGCAGAGGGGGAGACAAGAAGAACATAATATGATCTGGTTTATTTAAAGGCATTGAGAGAAAAATACATCACTCAAATGCGCTCAGGTGAAGGTCTCCTTTTTATTTTTATCCAAGTGCCTTTATAGTCAAAAAGACACAATGAAGGCAATGAGGCAACACACCATATTTAAAGGAAGAAAGCCACTATATCCCTTCCACTGTAACTGTGTGTTTCCATTTCTGTAAATCAATTCATCTGTGCTTTCCTTGCTCAGATGGGTCTGGAGAACACAGCAGTTCACAGCCAGTGTAGTTTCTCAGTGAGTCAAGCATTTACCTACCACTCAAGAGATCCTGGGTTCAATCCTCAGCACACCGTAAAGGCTCAGTGGTGCATACATGGAATCTCAGGACTTTGTGGATGAAAGCAGGAATATATGAAGTTCAAAGTCATCATTGGCTGCACAATGAATTTGATACCAGCCTTGACTACATGAGATGGTGTTTCAAAAACTAACAAATAAACAAACAAACAGACAGACAAACATAAACAAACAGACAATGAAAATCTCACCACTGTGCTTTAGAAGTAAGGAAGCTCAACATTATAGATTTTATTTTGCTGTAAACCCGGACAACCCTGCTACGGTGTGCTTTTTACTTATGGGCAATTTACAAGAGAAATTAAGTTCTAATCAGTTGAAAAATTAGAAGCAAATGGCAGGTCTTTATAAATAGCATACCATGGTAACTATGCTGGGATTATCTAATTCATTAAGTGTGATACATAAAAGAGGACAAATCTGCTCTTTAATTAGCTAACAACAGGAAGCTCTCAAGTGGGTGGCCAATAAACCTCTCAGGTTGATTACCTCGTGTTTTGTGTGTGTGACGACTGGCCGGTTGGTGGAGCTCTTGCTGGGCTGAACTGGGGGTTCTCTTTTCTTCTGAGCAAACTGCCTATTTTTACCCATTGAAATGAGTTGCTCTCAACCCTGGTCAGAGAAGATTATTTTTTGCAGTGGATTCGTCGTCTTTGCATAGATATTTACAACTGGTTAATAGGCTAAGTATGAGTGACTGTGAGTGTTGAGCCCAAATGTTGAACCTCTTTGTCAACCTCTTCCTCTGATTTCTTCAATGTCCACCAAGGTCCAGAAAACTGTGCTAAAGAGGAAAAAGAAAGAATGTAAGAGCCTGTGGGTGGAGAGGAGTGCTAAGGATGGTGCCCTCTAGCCACGGTATGGCTGTTGCTTTTTGTGAACTCACAGCAGCTGTGATTTTCTGCCCAAGATCAAGGACCTATAATTCAAGTATGTAGGGTGTGTGCTCTCCAGGCTCCATCTCTTAATGAGGGAGTGACTGATTGTTGCCAGCTCCCTGGAAAGGGCAAATCATCCTTTGGGTTTGTGGCAACTGGTACATTTCCTGTGTTCTGGTGGATGGCATCACACCCATGTATGTAATGGCAGCAGTAAATTGTCTTAGCGGACTATTCAAAAGCAAAAGAAGAGGCATGAAACACAGAGGTGGATATGGGTAGGAAGATCCAGGGGAAGTTGGAGGGGAAGAATGGAATGGATGTGATCATATTTAATTGTACACACATATGAAATTCTCAAATTAATAAAAATTAAATAAAAGACTGATGCCTTTGCCAGGGACTTTCCCTTAAGTGTAGCTCTAAAAAAGAAGTGACAAAGGCAATGTGAGAATGACACACTTTAACAGGTGGTTGCACACTGGACCGCTCACCTTAGTGAAGCTAGAATGGTACTCTAGACTGAAAACTTCTGAATAGAGAAGGCTGAAGTGAATAGACATCCTTCTCTAGCCCGTCTTGGCGGCTTAGGAATGACAGAAAGACTTCTTTGGCTGGGGACGTGGCTCAGCTGGTAAAATGCTTATAGCACAAGTTGGTAAAGCATTTCTAGCTCCATCACCAGAAACCAGGTTGAAAAAAATACAAGACAGGCTGTGAAGCACATATTTGTAATCTTAGTGCACGAGAAGGAAGATGGAGACAGGAAGTTCTCCAGGGTTCGCTTACCAGCCAGTCTAGCTAAACTGGAGAGTTTTAGGCCAAATTGGACACTCTGACTCAAGAAACAAAGTGAATAGACCCTGGGGATGATACCCAATGTTAACTTCTGGCCTCTAAATGTGTGTGCATATGGACACAAATACATACCGGCACCCACATGCGCAAAGGGAAAGAGAGAACATGCTCAAGTATGAGCACTTGCACACACACACACACACACACACACACACACACACACACACACACACTCATACTATACAAAGATTTCTGTCCAGATGCTGCCATGGCCATGACGTTTACTTAAAAGCACCTGAAATAAATTCAGTTTTCCTAGCTGTGTTACAAACAAAGGAAGTGGAACGTGGAGTGATTCACAATTGTTCCTAGTTTTATAATTGCAAAATGGCACAGCAGCATGTGAGCCCAGGCTATCTGGAAGGTCTGCATGTTTTACTAATACATCAGCATTCTTACACTTTAGTATATGTTAATTTCACATGAGGATTTCAATCATATGCATCTTTTCTCTCTTTTCCTCTCCCTTCCCCCCCTCCATCTCTCCCTGTCTTCCTGTCTTCCCATCTTCCTGTCTGTCTGTCTTCTGTCTGTCTGTCTCTCTTTCTGTGTGTGTGTGTGTGTGTGTGTGTGTGTGTGTGAAGTCAGATACAACCTTAGATATTCTTACTCATACATTATCAGTTTTCTTTGAGACAAAGCCTCCCACTGTTCTGGAGCTCACAGACTCATCTGGACTGGCTATCTGTGAGCCCAAAGATCTCTCTGTCTCCCCAGAGCTGGAATTGCAAGTGTGCCCACCATCATGCTTAGGTTTTTGTTTGTTTGTTTGTTTGTTTGTTTACATAGGTTCTGGTGACCGAACTCATGTTTCCGCATCAAGCACACTA
This sequence comes from Peromyscus californicus insignis, assembly GCF_007827085.1. NCBI lineage: Eukaryota > Metazoa > Chordata > Mammalia > Rodentia > Cricetidae > Peromyscus > Peromyscus californicus. Next base: position 96,380,526 of record NW_026294584.1, on the reverse strand, counting down.
GTGGCAGAGACATATGCCTGGCTAATACAAAGATAAAAAGCTTTCTCTAACAAGCTTCTAGGTAGAGTAAATGCTTCTGGAACCTGAGTGTTCTAAGCATGACCTACATTGCAGAGCCGGTATTGGAAGGAATAGGAGAAAGCTTGGAGACTCTCACCCATCCTACTAGAATTATTAAGCTTAGATTTTTTTCTTACATTGTGCTGGTCAAATCCAGTGATTCCCAACTCCTCAGCATTCAGTTTCCAACTCTTCCTCTCACCTCATGCTTGGGTGGGCAGAATCAGTGTAGACACCCGTGGGAACACTCCTTGTTGACTAGGGCATATATTCAGGTTCAGTTCCTCATCCGTGGTTCTGTCCCAGATGGTAAATCTGCATCATGAAGGGCTGTGGAGGGGTTGCTAATAAAAGCTGAAGAGCCTTTTCTCAGAATGCATGAGGTAGAACTGCCTCACGGTTTGCAGTAGTCTTTCTTCAGCAATTCTCCAGGAAATGCCATGGCCTAACAGTTTTCATACTTTTATTGGGGGGAGGGACAGCTGGAAAGATGTTTAAAGAGACAAAGAAGGTTTTATGTTAGCACTGGGAGAAGTCTCTACACACAGTCTCCACTCTGATGTGAACAACATCATGGACTTGGAAATAGAACCCAGGCCCTTGGTGCTGGAACCAGGTGCTGCCTGGTCCAGCAGGGCATGAGAAGATCTGTACTAATTTGACCATCAGAAATTCTCACTGGGAAGGTTTTCATGAAGAAGGTGCTGTGGTGTCAGTTTTATATGGCTTTAAAAGACAGCGCTCAGTTCTGTCCTTTAAATATAAGGCATCTAAGGACCAGGGAGAAGCGCTTGTGTGAGCAGCAGGGCCTTACTGTCAATCAAGTACATGAGGCTGGGCACATGTTCAAGGCAGCGTGCTTTCCTTTTTTGCTATAACTGTTATGTTCATGATGCCTAGAACAGTGTTTTTAAAAAATATTATTACTATTATTATCATCAAAATCACTATCATCGTTATCATGATGGTTTTGTTTTTTGAGATAAAGTCTCATTCTGTGGCTCAGGATGACCTACAGCTCATAACCTTTTTGTCTCAGCCTCCTGAGTTCTAGGATGATGGGTAACAGATAGAAGCCATCACACATAGCTCAGTTGTATGTGTGCTTGTGTGTGCACATATTCATGCATATATTATAATATATGGAGGCCAGTGGTTAATGTCAGGTTAATGTTAGTTCATTTCCACATTAATTTTAAAGCAGGATCTCTGATTGAATGTGGAGCCTACTGATTTATTACAATGGCTGGCCAGTAAGCTACGAGGGTCCACTTGACTCAATCTTCCCAGGAACAGATCAGCTGCACAGGCTATAGCACCATTTTTTTTTAATATGGGTTATAGAGCACCAAACTTCGGACTTCATATTTGCTCAATAAGTACTTTCCCAACTAAAGCTTTTCTCCAGTCTTCATATTAAAAAAATACAGAGACACTGCACCCAGTCCTGAAAATTATGCTCCAAATTTCTGTGGTGTGATCCAGACTTCCACATTTCTTCAAAATATACTAACAATCCTGAGTTCTGATTGTCTCCTTCTGTGGTGCATGGTTGTTGAAGGTCATCCTTGGTTATAGAGCAGGTTTGAGGAGAGCTGAAGATACATGAAACAAAAAATATTAACTAGACTGGGAATAGCAATAGAATATCTAGCGTATATGAGACCCTAAATTAAGTCCTGGGCATCAGTCAGTCAATAATCAATCAATCAATCAATTAATCAGTCAATCAGTATGGCCAGGATACTTGTCTTTCACCCTGTGGAAATGGCATCAGGAAAGTACATTCTGGAACATAAATCATTCATGAATTATAAGTAGCTTCTCTTCTTTCTTCATCAAGGAAATGGGCAGACTGTGACTCTGTGTGGTTGTCTTGGGACTCAGACAGACTACAGGACAGGTACAAAGTGTTTTTCCAAGTTGTGATTCACTTTGCAAATACAAGACAACTAAGTAGACAAAGCTTTGAATGGGGACTCTGGCAAAAGAGGAGCCATTGCTGTAATCACCGGTTATTTGAGTTCACATCAGCAGATAGCTAAGTGCAGAGAACTCATTCTTTTTTTTCTTTTTGAGGCAGAATATTTTCACTCTTGTTTTTTTCCTGTATTTCTTTTCCTCTCTCAAATTTAACTGATACCAAACAGCATGAAACTATACACATTAATGAAAGTGCTGTATGACTCCTCCCCACCCCACACATGGGGGAGAGAGAGAGAGAGAGAGAGAGAGAGAGAGAGAGAGAGAGAGAGAGATCTTTAAATCAAATTAAACATATCTAGATCCTCAAATGTTTATTAATTTGTTGTCTTTCTGACACAGGATCCCAGCATGGTCTCAAACTCACGGCGATTCTCCTGCCTCAACATTCAAGGTTCTGAGATTACAAGAATACATATCATTTCTTTATGGTGAAAACATTGAGAAATCTTTCTAGGAGCTTTCAAAAACGTACATCCCATTCTTGTCATTGACTACTGTGCAGTCATACTGCCATGATTCCAGCTCCCGAGTGTGACTTAGCACCCACTGAGCCAGGTGTCTCTCTCTGCCTTCCACCCTGTTCTTCCCAGTCTCTTTTTTTTCCCAAAGGGGTAAGCAAATTTGTTGTTGGTAGGAGGGCAGGGAGGGGGCCATGTTCACTTTTCCTGTCACCTGCAGGATGGGCAGTTAGGGTTAATAGAAAAGTCAGTAGTGGGCACAGGTCCTGTGCTGTACAATATAGAAAAATCTGATATAGATACTTTGTATAAAAGCCATTTGTCCTTGTCTGTCCTCTTGCTGTCTGGCTGGGAGGCATTGGGAGAGGAAGCTGGCACTCTCAACTATTGTCACACCAATTTTTTAGTTGATCATGTACTTGTCTGTCTGAGTCTGCCTCAGTTTACTTCATCTGAACATATCAAGTTCTCTCCTTGTTGTTACAAGATTCCTATTATAAAAAATATCTTTCATGACCCAAGCAAAGGTGGTTTTTTTATACTCCTGGAAGTATTATTTTTTTTTGGCAAAAATGAAATCCAGGGGTTCAAGAAATGGGTTTTGATTTATTCTCTGTTATAAATAAATAAATAAATAAATAAATAAATAAATAAATAAATAAATAAATAAATATTATTTTTTCTTCTGCTTATTTATACTCGTATTTTAAATTGCTTGGTAGATGCTCTGATGAAGAGTCAGCATGTCGAGGACAAAAAACTAGAGAGATAGTGGACCATTCCCCAAAACCCAGCTACCTACAATGCCCACTGGTCGTTTTACATTGCTCTTCTCTCACAATCTTTCTATTAGTGATCTTTCTATTGCTAGTCTTTTAATCAGTGGTCCTCCTATTGACCAGCTCTTCTCTCCTGTGATCTCACCCTCACTCCCGGCTTTCATCCTCATTTGGCTCCTTATGATCTTCACACCCCACCTTCTTTCCAGACATCTCTTCAAGGCCTTTAATTTAACATACACAAAACGGATGTGAATACTGACCTTTTAAATCTGTTCTTCTGCTTTTGGAATGAGGCTATTGGGGGATGTTACCACAGTCCTACTTAGGAATCTGGACATTAAATCTTGGCTTCTCTCCTGTTAGCCCTGAAGAAGTTCTGTTAAGTCTCCCTTGTTTACATACCACCCACCACATTTCTTCTGCCCTCCCGTAGTCCACCTTCATCCATGACAGCTTATCTCCTTGTTTCCAGTTTTGTTCAATTTCTTTCTACTCTGCATAGCACTCAGTGTGATCTTTTGAAACCAAAACCTAAGGTCAGATTCTGCAGTAGGTTTGTATCTCTGTCATGAAAACTCTAAATTACTTAAATGCACCTCCGAGAATTTCATAATGCAACATGTTATTGTCTGTCCTTGTGAGCCCATCTTCTTTCTTTTATTATTTATTCTTCTCTCATATATTACATACGGACCAAAGTTTTCCCTCCCAGACAGCCCCCTCCCTTCTCACTCAGATCCACTCCTCTGCTTCCCTTCAGAAAAGAGCAGACCTCTAAGGGATATCAACTGAATACGGCCTAACAAGATACAATAAGACTAGGCACAAACCCTCATATCAAAACTAGGTGAGGCAACGCAGGAGGAAAAGGGTCCCACGAGCAGGCAAAAGAGTCAGAAATACCCCCACTCCCACTGGTAAGAGTCCTACAGGAACACTAAGCTCATAACCACAACATACATGCAGAGGACCTAGCGCAGATCCATGCAGGCTCCATGATTGGTAAGGCCCTCTAATTAGACTCAGCAATACAGCCCTCAAAGAGAAGTTTGAATTTTTTTTTATAACTTTCTACTCTATTACACCAGTATTTTACTTTACAGGGACTGCTCTCCCAGGTCTCTCCTGAACTATTCTTGCTTGGTCTACCCTACCAGTGTTCTCTGTCCCTGACACTCTCTCTCTACCTCTCCCTGTTCTTGTCCCTGTCCTTCTTCATCTCCCTATCCTTGCCCCTGTTCCTCTCTCTCTTTGTAGCTGAATGTTTTCCTGTGTCCTGGCCGGCCAGCAGTCAGGACAAATCTCTCCCACTCATGTTCCCAAGTAAACACACAGAGGCTTATATTAATTATAACTGCTCAGCCATTAGCTCAAACTTATTACTGACTAACTCTTACACTTAAATTAACCCATAATTCTTATCTATGTTTAGCCACGTGGCTTAGTACCTTTTCTCAGTTCTGCCTTGACATCTTGCTTCCTCTGTGTCTGGCTGGTGACTCCTGACTCAGTCTTCTTCTTCCCAGAATTCTCCTAGGCTGCTCGCCCTGCCTATACTTCCTGACTGGTTACTGGCCAATCAGGATTTTATTTATCACTAAGCCACGTGGCTTAGTACCTTTTCTCAGTCCTGCCTTGACATCTTGCTTCCTCTGTGTCTGGCTGGTGACTCCTGACTCAGTCTTCTTCTTCCCAGAATTCTCCTAGGCTGCTTGCCCTGCCTATACTTCCTGACTGGTTACTGGCCAATCAGGATTTTATTTATCAACCAATATCAACACACATTCACAGCACACAGAATGACATTCCTCAACATCTCTACATGATTCTGAGTGAGTGCATGCATGTGCATTGAGATCAATAACATCAATAACATCCCCATCATTCCTCCTATCTTGTTGAAAGCAGGGCCTCTTGATGACCACTGTGTATCCAGGCTAGCTGACCTGAGCAGTTCTTGTTTCTGCCTCTCCTCTCACCATAGCAGCACTGGAATCACAGACATGTGGTACAATGTCTGGCTTTATATAAATTGGGGGATGCATTTCGAGATCTCATGCTTGCATGAACAAGCACTTTACCCACAGGCCCATCTCTCCAGCCTTGGTATTCCCTTTTTGAGGTACATACTTTTTTCTTATCCAAATGTCTTTGACCTTTGTATCGGATGTTCTGTTTACAGATGTCACAGTAGCTTCTGGGGTAGATTATAAATGCCTGCTTACCTGCTTTATCTCTATTCTTGCCAGAATGTTCTTTGGGGCAGAACTCATCTCTTATCTCATGAATACTGCTAAGCATAGTGCCTGTCACACAGTGGGTGCCAATCCACTTGTGCTGAATGGAGTAATAAATACACACAGTTTCAGTGAAGCACAGCTGCCTGGACAGAAGCGCAATTGTTTCCGCTGGATTATTTTAATTAAATACCAGGTGGAAATTCCAGGTACTTAAGGTGGAAATAAAACTCAGAGTCAATGGGATGACTTTATCATCAGGAACTTATAAACTCTGAAAAATCTTTAAAAGCCAGAGCTAATAAAAATATTTTGGGATGTTTGCCCACTCTCTATCAGCTTTGAGAACAGGTTATGAGATTCCCTCATCTTTCTAATGATTCTTTGGGTTTTCTCAATGTAAAAAGGGATATTCTATTTTTATTAATGCTAGAAATACACGGTGCACAAATAAATTATCTCCTTGCACTGGGGCTTAGGACTTTAGGTGGGTAAATTCACCATTCATGAAATAACAGGGTTTTAAATTGCATTTCTTCAAAGCATGGTATCTCATATAATTCAGCAAGAGAGAAAGAAAGAGGATTTGCAATTGTATCTAATTCTAAACATTTTCTGTTGTATTCCTATATATTCTATTGTATTCTGTATATGTTTCTAGGGCATATATGAACAAAAGTTTCTTCACCTAGAGAGGATGGATAACAGACCAAAGTACAAGGTTGTCATAATCCAATTTGACTTATAGACATGGGTCGGGGTTACCTACCAGGATATGTGTGTGTGTGTGTGTGTGTGTGTGTGTGTGTGTGTGTGTGTGAGAGAGAGAGAGAGAGAGAGAGAGAGAGAGAGAGAGAGAGAGAGAGATCATCATACAGCTTTATATTCTCAAAATCTCACTTCATTATGAATGATAACTTAATAAATATTGCATTGTGGAATCTTCCTTTTAGCTAACCTTCTAATTCCTGCATGGTCTAATATTTCCTGCAATTACTTATAGATTGGAGAACACAGGAATGGCTGGACTCCCATATGAAATTATATGTCTTTCCATTATTTTGAGTGTTCATAGCTCCATTGCTATTAACATAAACTTAGTTACCTCTATGCTGTTCTACAGAGTTAGTTGCCATGTCTATGAAGTGAGCACGTAGAAAAAAGCCACACTACACAAATTTCTTTAGCACGTACAAGATTTGACATCTTCAGGATAGGATGCTTATTTTATTTTTTTAGCAATTCAGTGTCCTCATCAATAAAATGTAATTACAGCCCCTTACCCATGTCACAGAATTTAGTGGGGTGAGGAATGGAGACGTTAAGAGTAGTGAAGAACAGAACATGTTTCTAGTCTCTTTAGATTGTATTCATTGCCAAAATAAAGGAAAAACATTGAGCTTTCAAGAGCATAACATGCCCTTGGGCCAGAAATGCCTCATCTAAACTATATGAGAATACTAATGAATGTATCCAATGTACATATAAAAATATATAACTTATTATTTCCCATTTCTTTTATGCACATTTTGCTGAAGTATAATATCATATATATTGTGCAAAAAAGTAAATGTATAGATGAATGAATTATTTTAAGATTATGATGGCTAATTTTTGTTGTTAAAGTGATGGGAATAAGAAGTGTTTAAGGCTTTAGTGAGTCATAGCTTTGGGTATGTCTGTGAGGGCATTTCTAAAGAGATGTAACTGTAAAGGAATGACTCATTCTGAATTTGGGTGACACCATGCTTAGTCTGAGGTCTCAGACTAAGCAAAAATTGAAAAAGGATAAAATAAACTGAGCACAGGCATTTATCTATTTCTACTTCCTGACTGCAGGTACAATATGAACAGCCCACCAACATCATGCTTTTTCTTCCGGGGGGACATTATCCCCTCAAATATGTCACACGAAAGAAACTCTTCCTTTCTTAATTTACTTTTTTTGGTCAGTTGTTTGGTCAAAGTAATGATAAAGGTAACTGATATAGAATTGGTATCAGGAGTGGGGTTGTTGTTGTGTAGTTTGTAGGCTCATACATATGGTTTGTGGAGGAGTGTGGGAGGGCATAAAGCTGTGAACTAAAAAGATCCTGAGTTTTATAAACTCAGATCAATGGGACATTTTAGTGGTAGTTCAGAGGTACAAAATTGAGAGAAATATGGATAGTAGAGGCTTGACTCATGAGATTTCAGAGCAGAACAAGGATTCTCTATTGGGAACTTGGACTAGAGGCCGTTCATGTTACATTCTGCCTAAGAATCTTACTGTAGTTTGCTGTCCTGGAAATGTGAATGAAATGGTAGAGGACAATGAAAGACAGCATGGAATTTAGGCTGTAGCATGTTTATTGTTCATTGCTTTTATCTAAGTTGCAGTCAGAGAGCAAGAATCATAGCATAAATTTAGGGAAAAAACATGCAGTTTGGTGAAGAGAGGGCTTTAAGGAAATTAAAAGTTTTAGATAAGAATGTACAGATAAACAACTGTAATTAACAAGGTTGGTACAATTAAGGAGAGTTTTTAAACTGCAGTAGGATAATAGGAAAGACTCCCTGAGGACTAAATATCACCCATTAAAGCTCCAGCTTCTATAAACAAAGATTCATTTGAAAGGAGTGGGGGAAGGTACTGTAAATATCAAGATGTCAACAGAACTTGTCAATGTCTTGTACATGATGCTGATTTCAAAGGCATGAAATATAGGAGTCATAGGGTCACAGCAGCTTACATCATAGGTCCAAAAATGAGGCCATACAGTGTCTGTATGGATTGCAGGTAGATGTTGAGAAGTCATTGAATGAAGTGATGAGGCTAAAACTTACATTTCAGTGGAGGTTGCAAGATGTTGGAGGTTCTAGGACTAGTTGCAACTACTAAGTAGAACTTGCCTCAAAGGGAAGCTCCATGTGCCCAGATGATGCCACAAAGTGCCCCTGATATCCAGACATAAAGGTTTAATGTTTGCCTTGAACTTCAGTATTGCTTTGCCCCAGTATTTTATTGCCATGCCCTACTCACTTTTGGAATAGGCCTCTTAATTCTGTAGCACTGTATACTCAAAGTACAGTAGTTATTATTTTTCTTAATTTGATAGGAGCTTACAGTCAAGAGTTTGCCTTAAATCTCAGAAAAAAACCTGAAACTTTGTAGAGTGTTGAGATTTTTTTTAAAACTTGGAACTTCTAAAGTTATACTAACACTTTTCATTATGAAATGGCCATGAGTTTATGGAGAGCAGAGGTGGTATGTATGATTTAAAGCAATGTATTTGGATGTCACGTTGACAAGGGGTAGGCTTGTGATGCTTTATTTTGACTCTCCAGTGTTCTGGACTAACAAAAAAGAAACATTTAGTGTACTTTTGAACCATGCATTTAGGGATGTTTATGATTGCATTATAATTGAGGAGGAAAGACCCAGTCTGAATATGAGTGGTGCAATGCCATGGTATGGAGAATAAAAAAGAGAGAGTGGACAGAGCTACAACATTCATTTTCCTCTGCTTCCTGAATGTATACATTGAGATCAGCTTGTCAAAATATCTTCTCCTCCATGGTAAATTGTATCCCTCAAAAATGTGAGCCAAAATAAACACTTCCTTCTTTAAATTGCTTTTGTTCAGATATTTGATCACAGACATGAAAAAGAATACTAATACAAAGATGAATCCACTTACCCAATCCACTCCACTACTATGAACCTTATGAAATGTAGCATCAGTCTTCTCTAGAGACAACCCTTAATCTAGAACTGATCCTATTATTCATATCACCTGTTTGAACTGTAAGGGGAGGTCCTATCATCTATCTATATAAGTTTCACCATTGTTCAAATACACGTGACACATTTTTGTGTTGTGTTGGCAGATGCTATTGCATGTAGCAGTAATCACTAAATGTTGTGTTATTCATTTCTATTACATGTGTTACTGACAGCCAATTTGACTTCTGGATTGGGGATGCTATAAATAGTAGTTCTACGGCCGTTATTAGAAACAACGTTTGATTTGTATATTTTATAGCATATGCTCTAGGGTAGAATTCCACAGTCAGAGGTTATATACATGTCCAACTTAAGAATGAACTGATTTTCTTGCCCCACAAACCATTTCTCTCAACACTTACAGAGTAATCCAAATGATTAAAATTTCCTAGCTCTTGTTGTTTTGCCACTTTAAACTGCAGCTTTAATGTGGGGAGTCGCATCCTACAATAGCTTTCATGCTATCTTCTCTTAAGAATTAATGGCATAGGCCAAACATTTCTATTTAGAGTGAACTAGTTTTTTTTTTTTTTCTTTTAATTTATTTTAATTTATTTTGCAATACAATTCAGTTCTACATATCAGTCACGGATTCCCTTGTTCTCCCCCCTCCCGTCCCCCTCACCTTCCCCCCAACGCCCCCCCCCATTCCCATCTCCTCCAGGGTAAAGCCTTCCCCACAGACTGAGGTCAACCTGGTAGACTCAGTCCAGGTAGGTCTAGTACCCTCCTCCCAGGCCAAGCCAAACAATCCTGCATACGCCCCAGGTTTCAAACAGCCAACTCATGCAATGAGCACAAGATCTGGTCCCACTGCCTGGATGCCTCCCAAACAGATCAAGCCAATCAACTGTCTCACCCATTCGGAGGGCCTGATCCAGTGTGGACCCCTCAGCCATTGGTTCATAGTTCATGTGTTTCCATTCATTTGGCTATTTGTCCCTGTGCTTTATCCAACCTTGGTCTCAACAATTCTCGCTCATATAAACCCTCCTCATTCTCGTTGATTGGACTCCCAGAGATCCACCCAGGGCCTAGTCATGGATCTCTGCATCCAGATCCCTCAGTAGTTGGATGAGGTTTCTAGCACAACAATTAGGGTGTTTGGCCATCCCATCACCAGAGTAGGTCAGTTCGGGCTGTCTCTCGACCATTGCCAGCAGTCTGTTGTGTGGGTATCTTTGTGGATTTCTGTGGGCCTCTCTAGCACTTTGCTTCTTCCTGTTCTCATGTGGTCTTCATTTACCATGGTCTCCTATTCCTTGTTCTCCCTCTCTGTTGTTGATCCAGCTGGGATCTCCCGCTCCCCCAAGCTCTCTTTCCCTCGACCCTCGCCTTTCATTACCCCCACTCATGTCCAGGCTGTTCATGTAGATCTCATTCCATTTCTCTGTCATTGGGCGATCCCTGTGTCTTTCTTGGGGTCCTGTTTTCTGGGTAGCCTCCCTGGTGATGTGAGTAGCAGACAATTCATCCTTGTTTCATGTCTAGTATCCTGCTATGAGTGAGTATATACCATGTTTGTCTTTCTGAGTCTGGGTTACCTCACTCAGGATGATTTTTTCTAGATCCATCCATTTGTCTGCAAACCTCATGATGCCATTGTTTTTTTCTGCTGAGTAGTATTCCATTGTGTATATGTACCACATTTTGTTTATCCATTCTTCAGTTGAAGGGCATCTGGGTTGTTTCCATGTTCTGGCTATTACAAACAATGCTGATATGAACATAGCTGAACAAGTGCTCTTATGGTGTGGTTGAGCATTTCTTGGGTATATGCCCAAGAGTGGTATAGCTGGATCTTGGGGGAGATTGATTCCCAATTTTCTAAGAAAGCGCCATATTGATTTCCAAAGTGGTTGTACAAGCTTGCATTCCCACCAGCAGTGGAGGAGAGATCCCCTAGCTCCACATCCTCTCCAGCATAAGGTGTCTTCAGTGTTTTTGATCTTAGCCATTCTGACAGGCGTAAGGTGGTATCTCAGAGTTGTTTTGATTTGCATTTCCCTGATGATTAGGGATGATGAGCAATTCCTTAAATGTCTTTCGGCCATTTGAGTTTCCTCTGTTGAGAATTCTCTGTTTAGTTCTATAGCCCATTTCTTAATTGGACTGTTGGGCATTTTGATGTCTAATTTCTTGAGTTCCTTATATATTCTGGATATCAGTCCTCTGTCAGATGTGGGGTTGGTGAAGATCTTTTCCCATTCTGTAGGCTGTCGCTTTGCCTTGTTGACCGTATCCTTTGCTCTACAAAAGCTTCTCAGTTTCAAAAGGTCCCATTGATTGATTGTTTCTCTCAGAGTCTGTGCTACTGGTGTTCTATTTAGGAAGTAGTCTCCAATGCCAATGCGTTCAAGACTACTTCCTACTTTCTCTTCTAGCAGGTTCAGAGTAGCTGGATTTATGTTGAGGTCCTTGATCCACTTGGACTTAAGTTTTGTGCACGGTGATAGATATGGATCTATTTGCAGCCTTCTACATGTTGATATCCAGTTTTGCCAGCACCATTTGTTGAAGATGCTTTCTTTTTTCCATTGTGCACTTTTGGCTTCTTTGTCAAAAATCATATGTTCATAGGTGTGCGGATTAATGTCAGGGTCTTCAATTCGATTCCATTGGTCCACATGTCGGTTTCTATGCCAGTACCAAGCTGTTTTTATTACTGTAGCTCTATAGTAGAGCTTGAAGTCAGGGATCGTGATGCCTCCAGAAGTTGTGTTATTGTACAGGATTCCTTTGGCTATCCTGGGTTTTTTGTTTTTCCATATGAATTTGAGTATTATTCTTTCCAGGTCTGTGAAGAATTGTGTTGGTATTTTGATGGGGATTGCATTGAATCTGTAGATTGCTTTTGGTAAGATTGCCATTTTTACTATGTTAGTCCTGCCTATCCATGAGCATGGGAGATCTTTCCATTTTCTGACATCTTCTTCAATTTCTTTTTTCAGGGACACAGTCTCCCAGGAAAAATAGACGCCAGGAAATTATCAAAGTGAGAGCTGAAATCAATAAAATAGAAACAAAGAGAACAATACAAAAAATTAATGAAACAAAGAGTTGGTTCTTTGAGAAAATCAACAAGATAGACAAGCCCTTATCCAAACTAACCAAAAGACAGAGAGAGAGCATCCAAATCAACAAAATCAGAAATGAAAAGGGGGACATAACAACAGACATTGAGGAAATCCAGAGAATCATCAGGTCATACTTCAAAAACCTCTATTCGACAAAACTGGAAAACCTAAAAGAAATGGATAACTTTCTGGATAGGTACCACATACCTAAGTTAAATCAAGACCAGATAAACTATTTAAATAGTCCAATAACCCCTAACGAAATAGAAACAGTCATTAAAAGTCTCCCAACCAAAAAAAGCCCAGGACCAGATGGTTTCAGCGCAGAATTCTACCAGATCTTCAAAGAAGAGTTAATACCAATACTCTCTAAATTGTTCCACACAATAGAAACAGAAGGAACATTACCAAACTCCTTCTACGAGGCTACAATTACCCTAATTCCTAAACCAAACAAGGATACAACAAAGAAAGAGAACTACAGACCGATCTCCCTCATGAACATTGATGCAAAAATACTCCACAAAATACTGGCAAACAGACTCCAAGAACACATCAAAACAATTATCCACCATGATCAAGTAGGATTCATTCCAGGGATGCAAGGGTGGTTCAACATACGAAAGTCCGTCAATATAATACACCATATAAACAAACTCAAAGAAAAAAACCATATGATCATCTCACTGGATGCAGAAAAGGCATTTGACAAAATCCAACACCCCTTCATGATAAAGGTATTAGAGCGATCAGGAATACAGGGAACATACCTAAACATAATAAAGGCAATTTACAGCAAGCCAACAGCCAACATCAAATTAAATGGAGAGAAACTCGAAGCGATTCCACTAAAATCAGGAACGAGGCAAGGCTGTCCACTCTCCCCATACTTATTCAATATAGTACTTGAAGTTCTAGCCAGAGCAATAAGACAACATAAGGAGATTAAGGGGATACAAATTGGAAAGGAAGAAGTCAAGCTTTCCCTATTTGCAGATGACATGATAGTATACTTGAGCGACCCCAAAGATTCCACCAAGGAACTGATACAGCTTATAAACACCTTCAGCAACATAGCAGGATACAAGATCAACTCAAAAAAATCAGTAGCCCTCCTATATACAATGGACAAAGAAGTGGAGAAGGAAATCAGAGATACATCACCCTTTACTATAGCCACAAATGACATAAAATACCTTGGGGTAACACTAACCAAGCAAGTGAAGGACCTATATGACAAGAGTGAACTAGTTTTAAAAGCCTCTGCCATTTTGTCTGTTGGCTTGATTCTTTCTTGTTGGCTTGTAGAGATTCTTTATAAACTCCGACTTGTGGCCTTTGCCAACTGCATATATTATAAGTATCATCTTCCCTTTGGTGTTTATTTTTCTTAGTCATTAATGTATTCTAGTTGGCTGATCTTTTCCTTACTCCTTAGTGCTGTATCTTTGTTTATCCAAAAACTTATAAACAGTGTTCTTCTGAAGTCATTGTTTTTTAGTGCAATCCAATTCCAATAGCCTAATATTAGTGGTATGCTTGGCTAGAGACAGGGGTCAAGCTGCTCTTTTCCACACAGCAAATGCATCACAATTGAATGGAAGACTGCTATTTTCGCTGTTTCACTTTGTCCTCTTTGTCATAGATCACGTTACCATAAATGAGCAATACACACATTCTTCTTTATGCTTCATTGATTTGCTGTTTGGATCTATTTATCTTTCGCTTTTACTCTACATCGTAGTATCTGCAATTCACTATAATGAAATATATACATTAAACACACAAATGTGCTCTCTCTCTCTCTCTCTCTCTCTCTCTCTCTCTCTCTCTCTCTCTGTGTGTGTGTGTGTGTGTGTGTGCATGCTATCTTTATGCACAGGCATAAGTGATGGGAACTCATAGTTGACTGGCAGAAAATTGCTCTGGTTTCCTGTCTTGGATACTAAACATAGCACCTTAATGAATGTGGATGAGCAGAAGTCTCTGTGGGGTGCTACATTAAATTCCTTTGGGTATACACAATGGGGTAGTACAGCTAGATTGGCCCATAATCTGAATAAGTGTGGGAGAAGATATTCTCTCAGATCTCTCAGATAAAAATGTGTTACTGATGCTGTCATCGTAGCCTGTGAGACCCTCACTTGAGAATCCTGGCTAGTCTGCTTGAAACTTTCTGTGCATAGAACTTTGAGTTACTAAATGGGTGCTATTTAAACTATACCCTTTATTATGATTTGCCATACATCTATAGAAAATTAACACAAACAACCTCTTTCCACATATGTGTGAATTATTTCATTTGCACTTAATGTAATTTGTATTATACTTTGAGTCTAGATCTCTTTTTTCTAATTTCTTTTTAATTTCATCACTTATTATTGTATGCTCCTTTTTATTTTTCCTGTCTACTTTAAAAATAATTTTAATTAGTGTGTATAAATATGTGTGCCCATGCACATGTATAGAGGCTAAAAGTCTTTTTTCACTGTCTTAGTTTTTGAGCCAGGTTCTCTCACTGAAATTCATTATTTCAGTTATCCTCACTGGCCCAGAAGGCAGGGACTGACCCCTCATGCCTGAGTTAGGATTAAAGGTTCATGTCACATGCTTAGTTTAGAGACAGGTGCTGGAGATCTGAACAAAGGTCCTCAAGCTTTCTCAGCAAGCACTCCACTCTCTGAGCCATCTGCTCAGCCCCCTTTCCCTCTCTACTTTGACAGTAGACATTTCTAGTGTTTTTTCTTCTCTCACAGTTTTCTAAATAAACAGTCTTTTGCTCTCTTCTTAGCAGCTGAAAAATAGATTATTCATTCCTGACCCCATAGACTCCACTGTAAAGTATGTTCATGTGCTACTTCCTACATAGTGGGAAAAATAAGACAATTTGCTTTTTTTGTGCTGCTATTGTTTTACTTTTTACTTTTCAGTAGTGTAGGGTCAGAATCCATGCCTGGTGCACGAGCTGGCTTTTTGGTGCCCACTATCT
Organism: Peromyscus californicus insignis; assembly: GCF_007827085.1. Lineage (NCBI taxonomy): Eukaryota > Metazoa > Chordata > Mammalia > Rodentia > Cricetidae > Peromyscus > Peromyscus californicus. Next base: position 96,365,171 of record NW_026294584.1, on the reverse strand, counting down.
ATGGCAGGACACCTCGTACAGCCTTGATGCAGGGGGAGGGCCTTGGACCTGCCTCTACTAAATGTACCAGGCTCTGCTGACTCCCCATGGGAGGGCTTACATTCTTGTAGGAAGGAATGGGGGGTGGGTGGAGGCTGGAGGGGTAGGAGGAGGGAAGAGGGGGATCTGCAATTGGTATGTAAAATGAACAATAAAATTTCTTAATAAAATAAATAAATATAATACATGTAGCTAGAGTTTTCCTGCCTGGCCCACAGTCAGGACAAATCTCTCTCACCTGCCAGTCCCACAGCCGCTCAGACCCGACCAAGTAAACACAGAGACTTATATTGCTTACAAACTGTATGGCCATGGCAGGCTTCTTGCTAACTGTTCTTACAGCTTATATTAATCCATTTCTATAAATCTATATCCTGCCACGCGGCTCGTGGCTTACCGGCATCTTCACATGCTGTTTCTCATCGTGGTGGCTGGCAGTGTCTCTCTGACTCAGCCTTGCACTTCCCAGCTTTATTCTCCTCCTTGTCCCGCCTACACTTCCTGCCTAGCCAAGAATGGCAAAAACAGCACCACTCAGGAAGATCTTGTCCCTCCTCCTTCCCTCTCCCTCGCTAAACCCTTGGATTCCCTTATTTAGGCATTTCCACGTTCCTAAAGCTGGCCCCCAGTGTCTATCACCTTATTTGGCCACTTTCTTATTCCTGATTCATTCCTGAGGCTGGTCACGAAGGTCCAACTATCAGAACATCAAGGTCCAGCAATCAAAAATCTCCATTTGGCTACCCTGATTAACACGACCAATAAGAACTTATCAAAGTATCCAAGCTCATTCTAACATAGACCTCCCCTATTTCTTCTTAAAATCATACCTGTAAAGCTATTTGTTGCTGTTTCTTCAGATTCAGCCACCTTGTCTCTTTGCATTGTTTAATAAAGGATTTCTTTGTACTGCAATTTGGTGGTTGGATGTGGTCTGTACCTAATCTGGGGTCGAGAAGGGAGCACACCATGGTGTGTGGGCCCCTTCAATTATTTTATTATTTTTGTGTGCATTTATGTGTGTGTTTTCTTTCTATTGTTTTGAGTTCCTATTTGTTGTTTTCAGAAAGCTATGAAAAATATTACCAATCTCTAGGAAAAAAACTTTTACTCTGATTTTATGATTTCTTTCTTATTTCTTTGGTTTCAGTCATTTTGCCTTTATGTATTTAAGATGACAGGCCCACCACATCTCTCCCAGCTTCATGTACTCTTAAAACAAACAAACAAAAGAAAATAACAAATCTGAGTAGTACTGCCCATCTCTGTGTTTAGTACCATTTACTGGGGTGTAGGCGGTGTATCAGAGGTGCCCCCCATCTCTGTGTGTGTTAGGGCCATCCACTGGGTGTAGGCAGTGTAGCAGGGACTGCATCCCAAGAAACCTGATTCTCCCTCCCCTTGTAGTTTTGTATATTTCAAACTATATTGTTAATCCTGCTTCCTTTCATTATTAATTCATTACCTCAGTTTTCCATTCTTCCTAGAATCTTTGTGGTGGGTGTTTAACTTCAGTTGCATTTGATTTTCCAGGAGTCCTGTTTTCATGTCATATGGAACAACTCACCAGACTCAGATCATTTCTTGACAATAGTTTTTGAACATACCATCAAATCACTGTCTTATAACTCAGTATCTACACTTTCTCTTAATTTCTTTATTTCAATGCTCTTCTTTTTCTTTACATTTTAATCAATGGCCCTTTCTCTGTGTCTGATTATTTTCACTAAAGTCCTGGGAATGACACATGATCACTTTTGATGACACCCAAGGTTCAGATGGAATCTGTGATCTTTATCTACATGGCAATCTGACTTTTGTTAGCATTAGGCACAGTGACAGCTCACCTCTGTCTGTTCAGGTGTACAGCCTGTCCCAATCTGGGCTTTAAAATCTTAATTACTATTATTGTTAAAGCTTACCTCTGAATCCCCCTCCCCAATAAAATCCTCTGATGGATGCTGGCAAAACCTGCTGCTCTTTAGCAGCCCAAATCAAATTTCAGTTCTCTTCCTGTAAGCTCTCAAAAGACATGTCTAGCCTCTCAGTCTCTCAGCTATTGCTTTATGTTCATCCCCTTAGCCTGCTGTCTACAGAAAGAAGGGGAAATCCATGGTGTATGGTGCCCATGGTGCTCTGTATCTACATTGGACATATGTTATGGATTATTTCATTCTGTTCTGTATTGACACCAGGAGAGAATTCAACCCAGGTAAACGAAGGTGTTTGGGCAGTTGAGTGGAATCCATGGAAATACTATACCTCACATGCTGTGGCTCGTCTTTCAGAAGACATTCTAATCTCATGCCATAATAACTGTATGAGATCCCAAGGTAGCTGGTGGGAAAGACATCCTAATCTAATTAGGTTTATGGAGAAACTGAACTCCAGAAAGATTAAATCACTTGATGAAGGTCTTACAGAGAATCTGAGCCAGCACTTTTAACAGAACATTAATCCATATATGGAATTGTCCTTAAATAGGATCTTAAAATAGGATTATTTAAATTTCATTATTGTCATTCTGGTACATGTTCATTTAAATTAGAGATATCTTACTTTTTTTATTACTACTCTGAAGTCTTTTTTTTTTCCCCTAAGGATATTTTATTCTGTACATTTTCATGGATGGTTCAGCTCCTGCAGGGAGGAAAAAGGGTCCTTCCTCATGATCCAGAAGTATAAAGTTTGGATCAACATCATGCTTTTTAAAATAATGTTTTTATTTAATAATTTTTTTTCCTTTTACATACTAATCCCTGTTCCCCCTCCTTCTTCTTCTCCTGCTCCCCCCACCTTTCCACCTCCCACTCCTATCCCCTCCCCATAGAGGGTAAGTCCTCTCTTGGGTAATCAACACAGGCTGGCATACAAGCTGGGGCTGGACCTAGCCCCTCCCTGCTGTATCAAGGCTAAGTAAGGCATCACACCATAGGGAATGGGCTCTAAAACGCCAGTTCACAACATCACGCTTTTTAAAGCCTTCCTGGATGGCACCTGTTCCCATAAAAAGTGCCCCATTTATCCATGTTTCCATGCATCTAAACACCCTGTGGGTCTGTATGCCATCGGCAAGAAGTAGGCTTCCTGAATAATCAGGTTTCTAGTGGGGAGCAGATGGCTCATATTCACACCATCACAGGCCAATCCCCGACAGCTGTTGAATATGATGAGATAGCTGTAGATGCCATTTGGAGTATCTTCGAGTTGTGTGGTAAACAGGAAGCACGATGTTGAGAAACAACTGCTTGTCTCATCTTTGTATCTGCAGTTCGCATGTTTTGGTGGGAATAGTCCAAGCAGGGGTGACAACACTGACCATGTGAGGCTCACTCACTTTACTTCCAAAATCTTCTTTGCCATACTCTGTGTGTGCGCGCGCATGCGCGTGTGCATGTGTGTGTGTGTGTGTGTGTGTGTGTGTGTGTGTGTGTATGTGTGTGTGTGTGTCTGGTTTGTTATGGTAGATTCATAGTATAAAGTTATAAACAGGCTACAACACTTTGCTTTGCAAGCTCTTACCTCATAATTTCAGACATAATTGAAAAACACAGTCATATTTACAGTAATCTAAACAGCATGTACAGTTTCTCTGTTATGTTCTGTTTCTGTATATTTGTGTTAGCTCCTCAATTCATGAATTGAATCTTGATGCCTGAGTGATGGTTTCAAGAGGAGGGACCTCTGGGAGTGGATTAAATCATGTAGATTTATGTAGAACCTTCATGGCAAGCTTAATGCTTGTGATACTCAGCTTCATTGCCAAGCTGACACTACCTAGAGTCACCTGGGAAGAGGGTCTCAATGAGGGATTATCTAGATTGGGCTGGGCTCTGGGCATGCATGTCAGGGGTTGTCTTAGGTTAATTGATGTGGGAAGACCCTGTCTACTGTGGCCTGCTGTATTCCCTAGGCCAGAGGTCCTGAACTGTATAAGAGTGATGAATGCAAGCAAGCAAGGGAAGCACACATGCATTCATTTCTCTCTGCTCTTGACTGAGGGGGTGATGGACTAGTTGTTTGAAGTTCCTGTCTTGATGCCACTATAGTAATAGACTATGATGTGGAATTATTAGTGAGATATAACCCTTCTCTCTTAAGTTACACTTTGGGCAGGGTGTGTTTTATCATAGCAACAGAAATGCAACTTGAAGAGTGCGCTGATATAAGAGATCCTAGAAGGAGCAAGAGAGATGGCCCCATAGCTGAGAGGGTCTGCTGCATTCAAAAAGGATGAGAGTTTGGGTGCCAGTCCCCAAATCAGGAATCTCACAACTACTTGCCACTCTAGCTCCAGTGGATCCAACACCTCTGGCCTTCACAGATACCTAAATTCACATGTGATTGCACACACACACACACACACACACACACACACACACACACACTTAAAATAATAATAAATACACCTTTTGAAAAGGGTCCTAGAGAGCTGTCTTGCCTCTTTTATCACATGAGGATGGAGCAATAAAGTCTTTTTTTTTTTTTTTACGAGAAATGGGGCTTTCCTAGACCTTGAATATTGCATGACCTAGATCTTGGACTTCCCAGTCTTCAAAATTACAAAAAAAAAAAAAAAAAAATAAATTTCAGTTTTTTTTAAACCATTCAATCCTGTGTTACTGTAGTCCAAACAAGACAAAGAAACTCCAAACAGAACTTTTCCACACATGTGGTAGGGTATAAATGAAAATACTCATTGATATTGCAAATGTATACATTTGTTTGAATGCAAACATCTGTATGTGGCTATACACAATCATATTTAACATATATTTAACACAAAGGTGATTAACTTAAATTAAAAGTAATTTGTATATATGTATATTTTGGGCTTTGTGTATGTCTGAATGCAGGTGCCTCTGGAGTCCAAAATAGGGTATCAGATCCCCTGGAGCTGAAGTTACAGACTGTGAGCCACTTGTCATGGCTTGAGAATCAATCTCAGGCACTCTACAAGAGCAGTATATACTGCACTCTTAACGTCTGAGCCATTTCCCTAGCCCCAAGATGATTAACTTTTGTCCTGAAATGTTTTTCCTCTAATAAAGTGTTATAGGCAAATTACGCAGTGGTAACAGACACCTTAATGCTGCTTTAAGCACAGATGACTTTTATCACTACTCATTTATTGAAGATTGACTGAGTTTTCTACTCAGAACCGTGGTGAGATTCCTCAAGCAACATGCAGTAACATGTTTGTTGAAAGTTGTATGTTCCTGAACTGGAGTTTTATCAATCAGAGAAAATCACATGAACGTATCTGAATTTCACTGGGCAGAGCAGCACATTATGAAGGACACTTAAACCACCACATTCCCTTCCTCAAGTCACCAAATATTTGTTCCAGTCTCCATTGTACACAGAAAATGTATTCTATCAACCACAATGGGTATTATTCTCTCCCCAAGGTATGAGGCAGAGAAGCAAGGTCCAAGTTCAGGTTCTGGGAGTGATGGCTGGCATTCTTCTTATCTGGTCTGGAGGTATCTCTCTTTGTTCAGAACAGTGAATTAAAAGAATCAGTTATCTTCCCTGTCACAGACTCAGTATTCACTGGAGGAATGGGGAAGGACAATAGCTGTAAACATTGCCATTAAGAACAGGAGACAGAAGAGCAGTCCCTGGTTTATAATGAATTCAGAAACTTCTCAGTACAGCCAGTGGGAAGACTTTATACAAAAATGGTTTGTAGGATTTAGTGTGAAATGAAAATGCAAGGCATCTTGTTAAAAAAAAAAAATGACAAAGCATTAAAGCAAGTATGGGATCTTTCTGGTACTGGGGACTCCATGACTTCATAGTATATGAGACCATGAAGCTGGGCCTAACCTTCCTTGAGTTACAGAGAGTGATATCCATTGGTGAGACTTGGATTCCTCCTCTAGTTATGGCTGCCCATGACTTTGCTCTTAGGAATCTCTGTTTTTGTGTCTTAGGAATTTCTCCCTTCCAAAATTCAGGATTAGGCTTCATTTAAAGAGGACATGGAATGGAGGAAAGAGGTTGGTTATGTGGCTCAGTTGGCATGGTGCTTGCCTGGCCTGCACAAAACCTTGGTTTCAATCCCTAGCACCACGTAAAAGATATGGTGGTACATACATGTGTTTACAGAACTTGGGAGGTGGAGGCAGGAGAATCAGAGGTTCAAGGTCATTCTCCATACATGGCCAAATTGAAGCCAGTCTGGTCTACACAGTGATAGAGAGCCTATTGTTACAAAAAAGGGCAAACGAGTTGGCCTGCGGGACTCCACTCCTTTATTCCCACCATGTAGGATGTAAGAAGTCATCCTTGGTTGCATAGGGAGTTCAAGACCAGACTGGGTTACAAGAGATCTGTTGAAAAAAAAATGAACTCAAAACAGATCATAGATCTAAATACAAGAGTACAAATCTAAACCTCTTTACCTAGCATGCACAAGAACCTGGATTTGATCTCCAGTACCTCATTAACTGGGCACTGGGCATGGTGGCACACACCTGAATTCCCAGCATCCAAGAGGTAAATGGAAGAGGATTAAAAGTTCAAGGTCATCAATAGTTATATAAAAAGTTGAAGACTTCCTAGGCTAGCTAGGAATACATGAGGCCCCATTAAACAACAGGAAAACACACTGAACTTTTAAACGTAATTATAATAAAAAACACAATGTCAGTTGAACTTCACCAATACGTTTTAAAAGTTTATGATTCAAAGAACATCATCTTGACAGTGGCAGATAACCTACACAATGAAAGTGTTTTGGGAGCTATGTGTCTGACAAGGATATTGGACCTATAAAGGGTTGCTTGAACTAACAAAAGGAAAATTTTCAAATGAGGCCAAGGGTTCAGCTTGATGCATCATGCAGAGACAATACACAAGTGGGTAATAAGCCTAAGCCTGCTGAAAGACATCACCACCATTGTTCTTTAGAGAAATGCTGATCAAAACCACAATGAGACACTACATCATTGGGGTGAGTAGAATAAAAGCATGTACAATTACCAACATTGGCAAAGATATGGAGACTGGAAAGCTCATACATCAATTCATTTAACTGCTGCAGTCACTTTGGCAAACAGCTTCGCAGTTCTTCAAAATGGGAGATTATAGTCAGAGAGATAGCTCAGCCAGTGAAAGGGCCAGCCATATAACTCTGATGACCCATGCTCTAAACCCATGTAAAAAGCCACTTGAGATGTGATGTCATCCACCTCTATCCCCAGCACTTCTATAGCAAGAAAAAGGTAGAGAATGAAGAGTCCCATGGAAGCCTGTAGGCCAGAGAGCCTTGGAGTATACAGCTCAGTAGAAGTATCAAGAGAGACCCTGCTGGCCTGGCATGATGGCACACATCTTTAATCCCAGAACTCAGGAAGCAGAGGCAGGCAGATCTTTGTAAATTTGAGGCTAGCCTGGTCTACAAAGTGAGTTCCAGAACAGCCAGGGCTGTTGTTACACAGAGGAACACTGTCTCACAAAACGAGAGAGAGAGAGAGAGAGAGAGAGAGAGAGAGAGAGAGAGAGAGAGAGAGAGAGAGAGAGAGAGAGGAGATCTTGCTTTAGTAGGTGGAAGGTGAGAACGGATATCTGAAAGTTCTCCTTTGAGTGCTGTGACACACACACACAACTATATTCAATGTTTATGACATTATTAATATTAATAAAAAGATACAAAATGCCAACTCTACATCAACTAATGAATGAAGACACAAACAAAGAGGTTTCCATTCTGACTCAGTTCTTTCAAATCCCTGTTGTGAACATTGTTGCATTGGGGGATTAGGATTTCAACAATTCAAGCCACAGAACAGAAAGGGGGTTCCTTGTTGCTAAAGTCTGAGGGCTAAGGGGTCATGAATCCTAATGAGTACAAGATCTCCCTAAGGGTTAAATAACCAGTCTAAAATCAGATAATGATACTGATGATATGATTTTGTAAATCTGATGAAAGCCACCAAAACAGGTACCTCAAAAGGTAGGTGTTCTTTTGAGAATTATCTATAAATAAAACAATCATTTAAAAGATGTTATAGCCGGGCGGTGGTGGCGCACGCCTTTAATCCCAGCACTCGGGAGGCAGAGCCAGGCGGATCTCTGTGAGTTCGAGGCCAGCCTGGGCTACCAAGTGAGTCCCAGGAAAGGCGCAAAACTACACAGAGAAACCCTCTCTCGAAAAACCAAAAAAAAAAAAAGATGTTATAGGACCAGTGAGATAGCTCAGTTGGTGAAGGCATTTGCTGCCAAACCTGGAAATCTGAGTTTCATTCCTCTGGCCTACATGGTGGAAGGAGAGAGTAAATTCCCACAAGTTGTCCTCTGACCTTCACAAGCATGCCAACACACACACACACACACACACACACACACACACACACACACACACACACACACTAAATAAATAAATAAAAACATGTACTGTTTTTTAAGATGTTATAGCAGAACTCTGTGCTTGAAGGATTTTATTACTTTTTAAAATACTGTCGTGTGTGTGTGTGTGTGTGTGTGTGTGTGTGTGTGTGTGTGTGTGTGTGTGTCTACACATGTCTTTGGAAGTCAGAGGACAACTTTTGGGAATCAGTTTTCTCCTTCCACTGTGTAGGTCTCTGAGAACAAACACAGCTCACAAGGCTGGACAGCAAGTACCATTATTCTCTGAGCCACCTGGCTGAGAGTCAGGAGCATTTTTAGTAGTCATTCCAAACTGAAATACTAAGGTACTAAGCAATAGATTTCAATGGCATGTGACAATACAGATCACAGACTCATGCTCTGTGCTGACTGTAAATCATCTAGTGATAGAGCATCATCTGATTCATTATTATTGTCACACGGAATCCTGGACCAATCCAGAGGTGGGGTGGTAAGTACTGTTGGTCATCACAAGAGAAGATAAAGAGACTATGGTGACATGAGCACTGGCTTCTACTGACACTACCCAGAGGTGGTGAACATCGATTTGCTTATGTGGTTATCTGTTTATATGTTTTATAGTTACTCCTGATTTCCAAAGTGTATTGGTTATCTGTTGCTGTGTGACAAGATGCTTGTTCATGTGGTGTTTGCATTTCACTGAATGGGCATTCATGCATTTTGAGGTCAGACTAAAGGCCTTTGCATATTTTTCCTTGAACAAAACCTAATGCCTATGTAGATGGTACCTTAACTTTTTAGAGAATTATTATAGGTTCTTCCTATTACAAAATTCTAGGCATAGTATATACCACTGTTGAAATTTCAAATGTAAATATATATGATAGGAGAAAAGTATGTCACACTCACTTTTACAATAATATGTGCATTTTTCTTTTTTCATTGTTAACGTGTGTGGCTTACATGAGCATATACATGCATGATTCTGCATGTATGTGGGACCACATACGTGTTGGTGTGCATACATGTGGAGGTCCAAGATTAATTTCAAGAATCATCCTCAGGGGTCTTCTACCTAATTCACTGAGGCAGGGTCTCTAACTTAAACCTAAAGTCCACTGATATTGCTAATCATACTAGCCAGATTAGTAGTCATTGTTATAAACACAGTTATGTATATAATCTTTTCACAGAGAATCGTATATGTGTGTATGCATGAGTCTACACATGACATGATGCATTCCATAGACAATTCTGTTATTATGTCTGGAATTTTTAACTTCTCAGACATCCAGAATTCCATGAAAGGGAATAAATACAATATGTGTCAGTTTTTCTATGATACTACACTGTTCAGTACACATCTTGTCAGACCACAAAGCATAACTTTTATGTGTCAAGTAAACCAATGGTGCAGACTGAAGCAGTGTTCACAGCTCACACTAGATGCATGGCCTTTCTCTGGCCTTTGGCTCCTGTTGACTCAGTCTTCAAGACACAGTTGGGTGTGTACATTAATACCAACTGCACAGTCCTAGAGCAGCAAGGTAACAAAGGTCATTCCCTGACTCTTCTTTAAAAGTCAGTATTTACTTTTTTTTTCTGAAAAGCAGTCAAACATTGTTCTTTAGATAAAAAAAATCATTTTTGGCCAACATCTATCTTATTTATCTGATAACAGAAGTAAAACTTTAAAGTTTAAGACACTTTTCTTAATACAGGAAGATGGATAAGGAAGGTAGGTGTGCTACATTTAGGATTCTATTTCATAAGAGACAAAAGTAAGGCAGGGTGGAGAGCTGCTTTATAAAGGCTGAAGGTGAACAGGGTGGTTCGGTAGCATACAATAACGAAAACAGAGGCAGGTAAGATGTAGAATTTATCCTTCTTGTATCATTTGATTAAAAAACAAAGTCTGTGCCTGTCATGAGGCTGAAAATCAATTTTGACATTTTCAATAATAACTTTTATAGAACAGAAGGTTTTTTAAAAATTCTCAGCTTCTGTGCATTTTAATTTCCACCTGAATTCATGTCTGCAGCTAATTTTAGTATGTGTGAATCAGTGTGTTAGTGCATACAAATGTCCACATGAGTGTTTTTACTGTTGCTAGAGTTGTTAAGGTTATATCCTATGTCCTGACTTCTCCTCCCTGGATTCCAGCTGTCCTCTACAGACCCATGAATTACTATAGACTGCCTATAGCCCTGGTAAAGTATATCACATTTTGTTTGGGACATGGCCTTTGCATGTGTGAAGATGAGTGTATTATAAAAGGCTGACTCAAGGTTGACACAGAATCTTTTCTCTTGAACTCTCAGTGGCTGTATTTACCATTAAGAGCCCCAAACATAATGAGACCATTAGTGATCCACTGTCTGAGAATTCACAGGTGGTTAACAGTTATTGGGGTTGGAGATGATTTTCCTAAATGATAGAGCCACCCAGAAGTTTCCCATAATCTTGTAGGTAAGCCCCAATTGATTGATTCACTAAGTTAAAGCTAAATTTGGATGGAACTGTTTCTTTGGCTAATCACAGAAGCACTGTCTGTGGTAATAGACTTTTGTTCACACAGAGTATGTTTCCACTTCCAAGTACACAAAGAGATTCTTTTAACCCCAATATTTTTCTTTCGGATAGCTTTTCTTGTTTGTTTTGGTGTCTAGTTTCGTTGCAGCTGCTGTTGCTCAGTATCTGCTCGGATTGCTCATCACTATCTTTCTTTTCAAATTTAAGACTGAGAAAGAAGCTGATTGGGATCTCTGACAAGTCATGGACTGCTGTGTCTGTAAAGCCAAGAGCTGCATGTCAGCACAGATATCTGATAACTCTATCCTCAAAGAAGAATTCTCCAATGTCATACATGGAAGACCAGGACGTTGGTTGACACCATTGTTGCCAACTGAGCAGAGCTACCCTTCTTCAGTGTATGTCCACATGGTCAACTCCCCATCTTAAGGACCATGACTCCTTTCTTTTCTCAGTCTCACCTTCACTGGGTCATTATCTCCTGACATAAACTTTTCTGTCATATCTGACAAGGACAATTGTATTAGTTATTTCCATGATTGCAGCAACACCATAACTGATGGAAACAACTTAAAGAAAGAATGATTTATTTTGGCTCATAGTTTCAAGGTAGAATCCGTTAATGGGGGTAGGAGGGATTCATGAGGGCAGGAGCATGGTGTAGTTGGTTATGTTACATCCATAGTCAGGAAGCAAAGGGAGATAAAAAATGGCTCTCAGCTCCCTTTATTCTTTTATTCAACATAAGACCCCAAAGCATGGGATGGTGCCTCCCACATTCCAAGTGGGTCTTCCCATCTCAGTTAATCCTCTCTGGAAATGCCATCATAGAAACACCCAGATATGTGTTTCCATGGTGATGCTAATTCTAGTTAAGTTGACTATGAAGACTGATTGTCAAAATGATCATGTCTATTTAGCCTATGGGTGAATCTCTTGGGCCCCAAATATCCCTGTAGGAGAAATCTATTGTCCATGCTACTTCCTTGTCCTGGACAAATGAAATAACATTGGCATCTTTTGTCTGTGCTTATCTCCTTAAAGTCCTATTCAGGCTTTGGCATTCACTATTTATGCAGCCATGTTTCTATTTATTTATTTAACCCTTTGATAACTTCATAAATAATTGATGATAATCTCACAAATAATGAATACATTATGTTTCAGTCAAGAAGAAATACACCTGTCATTTTAATGGAAAACATGCCTTCCAAATAATGCCATCCATTGTTCCACATTTCACATTATTTGAGGTCTAAAGATTTCTATTGAATGCTAACACAACTTACTTACTTGTGATTGTGTGAATGTCCAGAAGTACTCTGCTATTTTTGTTTCTGCCTAATATTGATTTTCCTCAGCTTTGAAAATTCTGGAGTCTTAATAACACTCCATATACCATTTTCCTTTCAGTCATTTCTTTCCTGTAATGAAAGTATTCCAGCTTCCATTCCCCTAAGCTAATTGTCAGCCTGCCTTCTGGACATGCATTTTCTTTCTGCAAGGTTAAGTGTCCATATGGAAAGTTGTAGAAATTGAGGATTTGAAAGAATCACATCTATGGAATTGTATTTAAAAATGTTACTTGGTGATTTATCCATTCATATAAGCTTATAGCTATGTAATGTCGAAAGGAGAAAAAGTTATATCACAACAGTAAAGATAAATAGCTCATATTACATGAGTATCAGAATTGGGAGAGGAGTCTTCTACCTAGCATTAAATCTGAAGGAATTGCTTTTTGTACATTGAAAAAAAACAAGATTCAGAAAATTCCAGATTCTTTCATATTTTTACTAACATTACAAAAGCTTTAAAAAGGTAAAGGGAATGCAGAGATGGCTTGAGAACACTTGCTGCTGTTCCAGAGGACCTGAGTTCAGTTCCCAGCAACCATGTCAAGTGGCTCAGGACCACTTATACTCTTGCTCCAAGGGATACTCTCTTCTGGCCTCCACAGGCACCCCCACACACATGCACCCACACATGCATACATGTATATATGTAAATATAAATAAGATAAATCTTTTAAATAGTTATACTGAAGTACCTGAATCCATCAAGTCCACTGCTGCCCTCAAAGAAGGGACCTACTAAGTCTGTGGACAGAATGCAGAAGGATGGCAAAAAAAAAAAATACAAGCACAGCACCAGGAGAGCTATTCAGTGTATTTTAACAAGTGCTGAGGTGAGTCTATCTCACACCAGCAGGTCAGCTGAGACCATTATAGCATGAAGTCCTTTTTCCAGGGCATCTTCTAATGCATGGGGTAGGAGCGTCTCAGCCAGTGCATCACAATAAATTCTTGGTGGCATCCAGATGAACTTCATCCAAAAGTCCTGTATTTTGCTGCTGCTGCTTCTGGAAGAGCCGGCTAAGCAAGCACTCCTATTGGATAACAACATGTCAATGACAAAGTGCACTAAGGAGCACTAGAGAGATAGGAATTCAGAAAAGAAATGGATGCAGAACATACATGAGAACAAGAATTAACCCATACAAGTTTATGGAATAAGAAGTCTGTTGTGGTTAAAAAAAATGAGTGACTGATTTGTACATATGATGCACATCAACCCATCTTGGCTGGCTTCAGACTGATTCTAGAAAGGATGTTACACTCTTAACAGAAGAAATTGCACAAGGTGCTTGCATTTTAACTTCTATTTGACTCATTGAAATAGAATTGACTTATGTTAAAAGACTAGCTACCAATAACTTTTTATTCATGATCGGCTACATTTTTAAGGAATGTTTGAATAAGGGCAGAAAGTCTGCTAATAGAGTGTTATGATTTAAAAAAATCTGTGGAGAATTGGAACAAAGGAAAAGTCTAAATCCCCAATCCTTCCTTTATTTCTTTTTTAAAACTATGAACTTAATTTAGCTATGTGCTGTTGTATCTGTGTGTATATATGTATGCATTGTGTGTATATGCTCATGGAGTCCAGAAGAAGCATCAGATCTCTTGCACCTAGGACTGCAGACAGTTATTAGCCTACATGGGGCTTCTAAGAACCAAATTTAGGTCCTCTGCAAAGAGTAACACATTCTTAGCTGCTGAGCCATCTCTCTGGCTCCATCTTAACTACTAAGGCATCTCTTTAGCTGGTTATTTTACTTCTTAAGGCATGGCCATAAAAATAATGAGAAGGATGAAGGTAAAGGAAGAGATCAGAAAGGAGCAATTGATCTATGTTGTTTATTTTTGAGATTGTGTTTTAATTACATTTCTCCCTTCCATTTTCTTCCTCCAAAACCTTCCCATATACCATTCCTTGCTCTCCTTCAAATTCATGGCCTCTCTTTTCATCAATTGTTATTTAATGCATATATGAATGCGTATATACATATATATTCCCAAATACAACCTTTCTGAGTTTATACAGCAGTCTTTGTATGAATGTTTGCAGGCCTGATTATATGGCTCTGGACAACCATTTGGTGTGCTCCTTTCTGAGGAAGGCCAACTCTCCCATTCCCAGATTTGTTTACTTGCCTGTAGTTCCGGTGTAGGATTGTGGTCTCATGGGCTTTCTCTATCCAATTTCATGTGTTTGTTGATGTGTTCCTTGTTCAGCTCACATTTGGGCAGTCATGTTGGTGAAACTTTACAGGTAAAGCTTCTGATGTTACTAAGAGACACAGTCTTACAGTAGAGTTTCTGATCCTCTGGGCTCCTACAGTCTTTCTTCCTCCTCTTCTACAATGTTCCCCAAGACTTAGGTGTGGGGGTGTTTTGTAGCTATACCCCTTGGGACTGGACTATACAACTCTGCAAATTGGTAGTGGTTTGCTGTAGCAGTCTCTGTGTGTTGCAAAGAGATAGGTATCTTGATGGGTGAAGGTTACTCTTATCTGTGGGTATAAGGACAAATGTTATTAAATTCTTGTCAGGGATTGTGCTATTTTAGCAAAGTCATGGGATTTTCCTCTAATAGCCATGATTTCACTAGGATTGATTAGTTAGCTAGATTTCCAGTATCAGGCATGGTTTTCCTCTTATTGAGCATGTTTTAAGTACAATTATGGATTCACTGGTTACTGTCAAGATATGTGTGCCGCTACTGCACCTTTAGAGTTATTTTGCCAGGCTTGTCATTAATATAGTTCATAGGTGTCATATCTTGGTGGTGCTGTTGGTTGCATCTCTTTTTATGGAAGCTTGCACAATGCTTCCCAGTACCATGAAGCTAGCTCTCAGGGAGAAGGCACTCAGGTCAGCTCCGACTCAGGGGCATCTTGGCCTGTTTCTGAAGCACATGTTTTAGTCAGCAATAGGGGTTTCCCTTTCACCTATAAGGGTCTCTGAGAGCAACAGCAATAGGCTGTATGTTTGGGGAGTCTTTTACACAGCCTTGGCCAACAACTTAAAAGAGGACTTCTCATTTCCAGTATTGGGATTTTTGTTAGGTGGTCTTTGGCTCTTTGAGGGTATACCATCCACTGAGATGAGAAAAGTTTATTAAAACTACATATGTATATTTAAATACTGAATTACATGCCTTAATTTTTTGTACACAGCTCATAGTCTGATTCCTTTTGGATTTTCCAGCCATCCATGCTATCATTTTACCCATTTCCCTCCTCTGGTATTTACCTCCCTCCCCCTTCTCTAAGAACCTCCCCCCACTCTCTTCCCCTAACAGATCAATTGTATATTTCTACCTTTGCTTTCCTATCATCTTCTTCTGTATTACCTACTCCCCTGCCCAAAGGAACCCTCTATTTCCACATATGTCCTATCATATCACTTGCATACAGATATTTCCATTTGTGTTCTTCCCCAACCTCACTATCCTGTCAATCGTGATCCGTTCTTACTGTTATGGTTTCTTTAGTTACTATGGGTCACATACTCACATTTGAAGATTTGGAGCTAGGAGCCTCCAATGAGAGAGAACATGTAATGCTTGTCTTTCTAAGTCTGGGTTACCTCAATCAATAGGATCTCTTCTAGGTACATCCATTTGCTGGATGTAAAGCCTCCAAAGTTCATGGCTTCATTTGTTTTTACTACTGAATAGTATTCCATAGTGTATATGTGCCACATTTTAATTACCCATTCATTGGTTGTAGGACATCTAAGCTGCTTCCATTTCTTAGCTATTGTGAATAGAGCAGCAATGAACCTGGCTGAACAAGGATCGATGGAGTATGGTGTCTAGTCCTTTGGGCATATGACAAGGCGACAGATCTTTTTAAACATGCAAACACAAGCAGGAGTAGAAGAAGAATACCCTTCGGAAAACTGTCAGACAACATTTCCAGATGTTGCTGGAAGGGACAATAAAATACAAGAAAAGTACATTTAAAAATAGGAAGTAGAAGCCACACGAAAGAATGACTTGAGTTAAAAAGGCAATGGTTTTAAAGAATGTGGCAAAAGAGATAGGAGACAGTGAAAACAGGGTATATTTCAAGAAAAATTAAAAATCAATAACACCATTCAAATACACACGTGGGGAACTAAAAAGAAAAATTGGTGCTGAGAAGCATAAAGCCCAGTTACTTAGAAATAATTGATGATATTGGTCAGAATGCAGTAGAAATTGATGGTGCAATAAATATTATTAGACACTGGGAGTTGTACAGGAGAGAGAGCAAAACTTACAAATCAACACACCTTCAGGAATTTTAAAGAAGACATGAAAGCAAACAGCAAGGGCAGTTATTTATAACTTGTTAAGAAAAGACTCTTCAGTACACAGACCTTCTTAAACAGCAGAAAGAAACACACATCACTTATTAAGGATTACTTTTACGTTTATATACGAAGATTTACAGTGTTCTGAACCTTGTTCAGAGCAGCTTCTTACTGCAGTGGGCAGTGGTGAATACAGAGACATAGAACTGTCCAAAGTACTGAAAATAAGAGCCAGGGAGCACTCAGTCACAAAGGGACATCTTTATTGACCTTCTACCCATCCCTAAGGTACAGGCAATGTTGAAGAAGAGGGAGTGCAAACAATGTAAGAGGAGGAGGAGGAGGAGGAGGAGGAGGAGGAGGAGGAGGAGGAGGAGGAGGAGGAGGAGGAGGAGAGCTGTGAAGTGCTATCTTCTGGACTTGACTTAGCTATTATACACAGGAACTTATGACAAATATGGTTACTTTCCCAAGACCTGGACAATATAAAACCAGCTAAAATTCCAGTGTGAATAGCAGGCTGGCATTCAAGGCCTCACCCCTAACTGCAGAGTTATTCGGTGTTGATGGTTACTTACGAAGGGACTGCCACTTTTCTTTGGGAGTGAGGACACTGGTAGATTGACCCACACTTCAATGGATGACCCCACACCTGTGCACATCTAGGGAGTCCTAATTAGACTCAATGAGTTATATTATAAGAAAAAAAAGATAGAGCCTTTGGGAGGAAGATGTGGTTGTGGGTGGCATTGGGAATTTATAGGCAGAGAGTGTGTGTAGATAAGTAAGTATTTCAAAGAATAAATAAAACTATTTTAAAATTTAAATTAATTAATATTGAAATTAAGACTGTGTTTAGTGTTAAAAAACATTTTGTTATATGAGGAGTAACTATGTATTCAATCACAAATAAGATTGATTTTCTTTTCAAAAAAAGGAAGGTTGCTTTGAGATGGAATCCAACATCATATCCAGTAATTCATTCATAGACTTCTCAAAATGATAGATATGATTGACATATATTTATATTTGTCCAATTGCATCCTAGTATTTCTAGAGGATGTAATAAGACCAAAAATTGATGAATAAGGTGTCTTAGGCTTTCTATTGCTGTGAAGAGACACCATAGTCACTGCAATGCTTACAAATGAAAACATTTGATTGGGGCTGGCTTATAGTTCAGAGGTTCAGTCCATTAACATTATGGCAGGAAGTGTGATGACATGCAGGCAGATATAGTGCTGGAGAAGGGGCTGAGAGTTCCACACCTTTATCCATAGGCAGCAGAAGAAGACTGTGTGCCACACAGGATGTAGCCTGAGCAAATGAGACCTCAAAGCCTGCCTCCACAATGACACACTTCCTCTAACACCTACTCCAACAAGGCCACACCTTCTAATAGTGCCACTCTCTATGGGCCAGGTGTTGAAACACAGGAGCCTATTGGGACCATACCTATTTGAATCACCACAGAAGGGAATGAAAGTTAAAAATTTTAAACTTTAAAAAGAAATTAAAATTTTAAGCAGTAGAGGAGGAGTTAGATTAGGAGATAGGTGCACAAGGAAAATGCAGTCTGTAAAAGTGCCCATGTCACCTCCTAGGTTTTATGCAGTTCATTATCTCTAATTTCATTGAGTCTTTTAAATGATTTTTGGCAGAATAAGGTCTCAGTGTAGCCCAGTCTGTCTTAAAGTCACAATCCTAAAGCCCTGGGCTCCCAAGGGCTGGGATTGCAGGGGTGCACCATCTGGTCTGGCTTCCAATGTTTCCTGACACTGAAACAGAGTTTATCGGCGGGTGAAACTCCTTTGATGTGAATCTCTCATGTTTGTGTTCTACAGCTTGACTTTAACTTAGACATTTTGTCAAGTGACCTGCTCATTTTGAATATGATTTAGGGCTCATGTTTGTATCCCAGAGCTTCTCAGAGTTGTGTAAACCTGCCAATAGAGTCTTACACAGCTTAGTACCATTCATCTGATGAGTTTATGCTCTGACCTGATTCCATATCCAAGAGTTCCAGAAGGCCTTGGGTTTCATTTTGCTTTTCTCAGGTTGGCTATTAGCGTTTTAGAGAACATTTGGAAAATAACGTAGAAAGAAATGATAAGATTAGTATTTCTGTACTCAAAGTATTGTGATCTGTGTTACTGTATGTATGTGTGTGTGTGTGTGTGTGTGTGTGTGTGTGTGTGTGTGTGTGTGTGTGTGTGTGTATTCACCTGCATGTCCATGCTTATGGAGTTCAGAACCTCAGGTGTCATTTTTCAGTATCAGCCACTTATTATCATTGCTATTGTTATTGCTGTTTTGTGAGGTAGGGTCTCTCAGCAGCCTGCAATTTACCAAGGAGGTAAGACTGTTTGGGATGCCCTCTCTCTGCTTCCAGTACAGAGATTAGAAGCATGCACCACCATGCCCAGCTTTTTACATGGGTTTTGGAAATCAAGGGTCAAATTCAATCCCTAGTGCATATAAAGCAAGCACTTTACTTATTGATGTATCATTGTCCCAGCCCAAACACTGTGGCTTGATTGGCATTAAGAACAAGAGGACTCTTCAATGAACATGCCAGAATGAATTTGTAACAGCCAGAAGGAAGGACATAGTTGTGAAGCCCACAACAAGTCCATCACCTTCTCCTTGGGGACATCACAGATATGGACAATGTGCACTGATTCTTCTGCCACCTGCATCTCTGCAGTTTGGGTCAATCCTTTAGTCACGGGATAAGCATCTGCAGGTCTCTGTGACGTCAGGTCTACTTTGGGAAGAGGAAGAGATGTGTTTGTTAAACACACTCATCAGTACTTCTTCACTTCCTGTGGGTAATGGGGGAAGTGTAATCAGAGAAGTGTTTGTTTGGTTTCCATGTCTTTATATATATATATAAAGTGTGTGTGTGTATGTGTGTCAACATTTTCTCCTCCACACACTAAATTTTAGTTTATCCTTATTTTGGAGGTTAATTTAGAATTACCATCCTCCTTTTCATTTGGCTTCATAGATCCTGAAAATGCTCACAAGAGACATCAGCTAAGTTTTTACAGATTGGAAAGGTCAAACTGAGATTTTTTTTTTCCACTGCATATTTCACGCCATGAAGGCCTTCGTCAACCGTGGGAAAGTGTCGAGTTGGTGAAATGGGAGGTTGCTTTGAAGTCTCTACTCCTTCTACCCTCGTCTTAGCTGCTTCCCACCAAGTGTATTTCACAATATGAAACAGTCACTTGGACGACAGAATCTCTGTAGATTGGGGCCACGCTCTATTGTCTCCCCCTTAAGGCGCAGGAATGTAATATTTTTGCATTTCCCTTTCCCTTTAAAAAAGACATTTTACTTTAGTAAGGAAATTCCAACAGTTAGCATTTTATCTCCAGGCTTTTCATTTGAGAGCAAGATAAATAGTTGCTTTCACTGTGTTCTGATACCCAAGTTTAAGGACTGAAATGTGTCAGAAACGATATCACAGTGGGAAATGCCGGCTCATGGTGTTTTTGTTTGTTTGCCACAAATAAATCAGGAAATTACTAAAGCTAATTGTATGCTTAGAAATAATTAAACATTCATTAATAGGAGAGATTAGTTTAAGGGTCAGTCAATTGCAGTTTCTTTTTTTCTTTTTCTTTAAGCTATTTTACTGGAGCCCAGCCAAGCCTATTGGTTTGCTTTGGTGTCTAAGGCTTTTCTGAACTGCAATGACAGAGCTGAGTTGTAATGACAGAAACAACAGAGAAACAGCAGAACAGGTGAGCCTAGTATTATTAACTTTCCAGCTCCTTAGCGTTCAATTCCCCGACTGGTTTAATAAATTGTGATTTGTTAAAACATAAATTTGCACATTGTGATAGTTAATATTGATTGTAAACTTGACAGGATATAAAAATCACCCAAGAGTCATGCCTCAAGGCATGGCTATGAGGTATTATCCAGACTGGGTTAACTGAGGTGAGAAGACCCACCTTCATGGTGGGTAACACCCCCCTATTAGCTGAGGCCTGGTCTTTAGTGAAGAGGAGAAAGCGAGCTGGGCGTCCCAGTCTCATTTGGGCTGATAAAGGACACTGACAAAAACAACTTAGGGAGAAGGATTGATAGTTCACCATTCCAGGCCCCAGTCCACCAACAAAGGAAAGCTGAGGCAGGAACTTGAAGCAAGTAGTCCAGTCATACCCACAGGCAAAGACCAGACAGAACGAATGCACTCATGTTTACTGCTCAGCTCACCTTATCTAGTCTTAAGCAGTCTAGAGTCCTGCCCATGAAAGGCTGTGCCACCCACATTTATGGTGTGTCTTCCATTTCAATTAATCCAACTAAGAAAATTCTTTCTAACCTTGACCACTGGCCAATCCAATCCAGACAATTCCTCACTGAGGCCCTCTTCCCAGGTGATTCCAGATTGTGTCCGGTTGACGAAACACCCATCAGCCTGAGTATGAGCATTCATAACTCTCTGCTTCCGGACTGTGGGTGTGGCCAGCTGCCTTGAGAGGCTGCCACCAAGCCTTCCCTACTATGATGGACTAAAGTCTGGAACTGTGAGCCAAGATAAACCCTTCCTCCCTTAAGTTGCTTTTGTCAGGGTATTTTATTACAGAAATGGGAAAAGCAACTTTACACAAATAGTATCCAAAAGGATGGGCATGCATACATACACACAGGTATATGATTTTCTTTGCTTTTCTAAAGAGCCACCATACATGCAATGACTTCCAAGTACATGAATTTGCTTTCTTGTAGTAGTTCTGGAGGCCTCAGTCCATCTTATGAGGCTCAAATAAACAGGGGTATGTTCAATCTGGAGACTGTGAGAAAGAATCTATGTCCTCATGTTTCTGTATTTTAGAGGGCACCTGCATTCCTTTGTAAATAGCCTCTTCTCTCCATTCTCAATAGCAACAGCTGGGTTAGTCTGTTTTATGCTTTTGTCTCTCTGATTTTCTGTCTTCTGCCTCCTTCCATGTGTGAGGACCCTTCTGGTTACATCAGATGCTCTCGATTGACTTAGCATGATCTATTCATCTTTACATGGATTGCATCAGACCTTAATTTTACTTGAAACCTCAGTTCTTATTTGGCCATGTGTCCTGGTTAGCCTTGATTGTTGAGTTAGTTCAACTTAGAACCATCTGAGGGGAAAAACCCGACTTGAGGAACTGTCTAGATCAGATTGGCCTGTGGTCATACCTGCGGGAGACTGACTTAATTATTAATTGATGAAGTCAGACCCAGTGCATTGTTGACAGGACTGTCCCTGGGCAAGTGGTCCTGGTTGTGTAAGCAAGTAAGCAAGCAAGCAAGAGGGAGTGGGGGTGGGGCAGAGAGAGACAGGCTGAGACACAGGGGTGGGGTGGGGGGGAGGGACGGAGGTAGAGAAGGAGACAGGAAGAGGAGAGAAGAGGCTAATTAAGTAAGCTGTCAAGGAGCATCTCTCTTGTTTCCTGCTGAATTCCCTCCACTGTGAGGGAGTTCTTAGGTTGGAGGTAATGCCACCTGGAATAATAAGCAGGTTCCTGCTTTGAGTTCCTGCTCTTACTACCCTTAATGATGGACTATGACCTGGAAATAGAAGATGAAACAAGCCCTATCCTCCCTTAAGTTTCATTTGACTGGAGGGTTTTACCACAGTAACAGAAGAGAAAGGAGAACACCACACAATATAAAGTATGCAAGGTTCAGGGGGTTGGAATGTGAACCTGTGGGGAGAAGGGACATCTTGCCTCCCCTCAGAGTGAATATCTAAAAGCATCACAACGTTAAGAGAAACCCAACATTTAACATTTCATATTCTGCTGGGGTTCGGTCCAATGTTGAGGCTCATCCCAGACCTATTGAAGGATTCCTTGAAGTGGGGAGTGAGGAATTGAGAAATATTGGGAAGAAATATAGATTTAGATGAGGAAAAAGAGAGAGACACAAGATAGCTTTGGGTCAATACAACAGATGCTCCAAGTTTATTCATGATGGGCTTTTTATACTTCAGCAAGGGGAGGGACAAAATACTTCCCCCTTCAAGTTCAAGGTATAAAGTATCAGCAAAACCCCCGGTAATCACACCTTTGGCCAGAATATCCCATCATGCAGCCCTGCTGGGCAAAGCAAGCTCAAACATTGACATTGAGTAAGGCCTTACTAGGGAGCCTCTGTGGGCCCCCACAATATTCAAAGTTTTGGTTTGGTAATGACATAGTAGCTTTTATTTTGAATTTGGTAACAAAATTTAAGAGTGATTTAGGAAAACATAAACCAATGAAGCATCATATACAATACAGTCAGTTTTGTGTTTTTGTGTGTATGTTGTGAAAAGAAAAATAATTTGCTGAGTACTTACAAGAAAAATATTGCAATTAATTCTAGAATATATAACTGGATTCATACCTTTAATTCCAGCACTTGGGAGGCAGAAGCAGGTGGATCTCTGTGAGTTTGAGGCCAGCCTGGTCTAGAAAGCAAGTTCCAGGACAACCAGGACTACACAGAGAAACCCTATCTTGAAAAACAAAAGTGAAAACGAAAATTGAACAACAAAACTAGAAGACATGATTATATGTGGATTTTACTTTATATGTTTTAAATCTACATATGCTTCAGGAATGTTTGTCAGTTTTGCAATAGGTAAAATCTAGATGAAAATACGGCTAAGAGGTCAGTCAGAAGAGGTTGAGAACAGGCCTTTTGCAGAACACCATCCTCACCCTGGACTTTTATATTTATTCCCTTTTTCTGGTTTTTGATAGACTCAGACACCTCTTACTTTTGGTGATCTCCCTACTGCTGAGTACAAGTGCATCCCGGGGGAGCTTGGCTTACCTCCCTGCATCATGGAAAACTCAGTACCAATGTCCTTAAACAGGACTGTCCCATCCTGCAGAGAGCGGCAGCCACTCAAGTTTGCACAGAAAGAGTTCACTCTTTCCTCTAGCACTTACTTTGCTTTTCACATATTCAATACTTTTCAAGTTCCTGCTGATTTATAGCTTTTGAATTTAATGTGCACATCCACACAGTCCTCTGCAAGTCATCTTAATGCATGTTGTGGTTGTATAAAAATTGATTTTCAAAATCCCTGTCTTGAAAAACATACAGCTGCTGGGGACAACCTAAATAGGTTACTTCGCTGTTTACTGAACTTCCCCCCTTTTTAGGTAACTTATTTGCCCATTTCTTTCCCAAACATTCATCTTATGATTCTCATTGAATAGTGTGCAAAATTGTTTGAGATTGTTGTTTGAAGTTAGCCTGTTTATTTCAAATTATGATAGAATTTTATAAGGATTACCATTTGTGTTTATACTCTGTACAAATTTATTAGTATTTTGTAATTGACAAACACTTATGGTATGCTTACTGTATGCATATCTTCAGTATTACTTCTTTTTTGATTTTCTGTTTTGTAGTCTATTATTAATTAAAATTTTATCACATTAGCAACCAGAACAAATGCATTACTTGAAAAGAAACAATGGATTTTTCTTAGATGTATTTGTGTGTATAAGTCTTCACCTGCATATATATCTGCACACCATGTGGGCTCCTGGTACCACAGAAGCCAGAAGAGGGCAGATCTCCTGGAACTGGAGTTACAGATGGTTGTGAGGTGCCTTGCAGGTGTTGGAAATTGAGCTAGGATCCTCTACAGGAGCAGTAAAGGCTCTTAACCTCTTAGTCATTTCTCCAGCTCTCAACAATGAATTTTTTAAATGGTTTAGATGAGACACCAGTACCAGCCTCAAAATATTTCCAGTTTAAGCAAAAGTGAAAATGGGGTAAAAATTAAGAAGCATAGTGTTTTAATTGTTTGGAGTTCAGTCTCATTGTCTTTTAACTTCAGAGTCACTCTCTCATCTTGGTTAGAGGAGGGAGCTGTGGAGTCTGAACCTCTGTGACCTATCAGTTAGTGCAGTATGGGTCCTTGGAAGAAACAGGCAAGGAGTTGGTGTTAACCACTGTGAGAATGATATTGTTCTCTAATAGAAGTTTGGGCACCATGGAGCTACTGGCAGTTGTGAACTGCTGGGAGAGAAAGAGAGACAGTTTTCGTTAAGAGTATAGCCCTGGGTGAGTCAGGCATGCTTCAGTGGAAGACCACGGATCTAAATATATTTGAGCAGCAGAAGTGGGTCTTGAAGGATGTAAAAAGTAGGACATGAGATTGGCTGGATAGGGAAAAGTGTGGGTCTGGGAAGAGTTGGGGGATGAATACAGTAAAAAACATTGCATGAAACTCTTTGAAGAACTAACACAAATAATAATAACCAAACAACCCCAAAGTAACTATAACTTGGCTAAATTCCTTTTGAGTGGTTAGCTAAGCTCTGATGTGTTACCACTAATATTCAAAGTAAGGAAAGTTGTATTTTAAGGTGTATTTTGAGTGAGTATGTATTCATGTGTGTACGTATGTACCTGTGTGTCAGGTACAGGCCAGAGTCTGTGTGACTTCCTCTCTACCTTAATTTCTGAGACAGAGTCTCACTTAGCCCAGATCTTACCAATCTATCTAGCTCAGATGGTCAGATAGTTCTGGCATCCTCCTGTCTCTGCCTTCCCAGTGCTGGGATTACAGGCACAAGTTACCACACCCAGCTTACTTGTTTTCTGAGGATGTGAATTCAGGTCCCCAGGTTTGCATGGCAAGTACTTTTTTGACTGGGCTAACTTCCATGGGCTCCAACCAAGGCCCTGTGGTATTTTTTTTACCAAATAAAACTTGTAAACAGCCAACACTTATCAAGCTCCTACTTGGGTGCATTAACTTGACTTCTGACTTCAAAAATCTTATCATTTTCTTGAAGAGACAAAGATCAACACTGAGAAAAACCAACCAAACACAGATAGCCACCCTACTGGCTTCCAAGCTAACAGCTTTAGTGTTCTCAAAAGCCAGTCAGGGCTGACATATTCTGTAAAGGTTCTGTGGCTGCAGAGAAACTAACTTTGAACTTCAAAGGCTGAGGAAGGATAAACACAGGTGACACTTGGTGGCACACTAGTGACTGGATTCTCGCGGGCAAAGTAAAAGGCAGGAAGAATACCACAGGTTATCTGGGCACCTCATTAGAAATTTGGCAACATCAGGGGGATAACAAGTATTCTAGGGACTCATTTTATTTGTTTGGATTGAAAAATATTTCTTATTTGTCTGCAAAGGGATTTTATAGCCCACGTATTGAGACCAACAACCATTAACACACCTAAAGGCAAGAGAGGAAGATGAAAGAGAGAGGTAGAATTTCTATTCAAATTGACTTTGGGGAAAATCAAAGCCCTGTTCCTATGTGTGTGTGTGTGTGTGTGTGTGTGTGTGTGTGTGTGTGTGTGTGTGTGTGTGTGTGTGTGTAGTCTGGGAGCTTACCATTATGGCTGTCTAGCTTCTCAGATTCCCTATGTCTATCTCCCATGCACTAGGATTAAGGAAGAATGTCATGTCCACACCTAGTCCTCACATGCAAGAGGAAAGCACTTTATCCTATGATCTACCTGTCCATAGTTTCTTTTATTGATGTTAAAACCAGAGTCATGCTTCCCTCCTTTCTTCTGCTGCAAGGAATTGGTAATAAGAATATCAAAGTATAAATGCATGAGTAATAGCCTTGAGAACAATGTAAAAACACTGGTGCCATGTATATGTGTTTTCACTATTGGTACCAACCCAACGGGGTGCAATGGGGTGAGGATAGCCAGCTTTCAAAGGATACCCAGGGGGTTGGACTTTACTTCTCTAAGCACCTGTCTCTCTGGCTGTGCTTCAGGGTTGACCTGTTAGTGCTTGGCTAATACAGAACAATAAATGTCCCTTCACTGTTAATAATTTCCGTATTAGACTCTTCCAAGGGACTGTAATGTGTTAGTAGAGGTCATCCACCTTTTAGTTAGTTCTCTCATGCAGGTGCATAAGTGAGTCCTGTGGCCTAGTACATGTGGAAGCATGGAGGAATAAGGCAGGTTCAAGTCCGTGAAGGACATTCTTCCTGTCCCTCTTCTCTGTGAAGAAGGTTGTGAGTTCTCTGGTGATTCTAGTCCTCTTTGTCTTGACATTTAAGAATGTATTGTTTTTATTTCAGGCAGTACCATCGATCTAATTGATAATACAGTAGCATTCATCATCAGCTACAGAAGGAGGCAAAAGAGCATGGTGCTGCTTTTAACCACAGACACTTCTTGCGTGGTGACATTTCGTTGACATTGGTGGAAGCTTAGTGTGAGTGGGTAAGGAAGGGCGGAGTTTGGAGCAGACTTTGAAGCCAGGAAGAGCACACTGGTCTTTTTGTTTTATTAAGTAGCTATCCTTTGAGCCAAAGTGATTATAGAATAAAAGAATATGTACTTGTTTCAAGCATTTTTCTAAAAAGAGATGTATTCTCCTTTTATTTTGCCTTTCAACTTGGAAGAAGATGGAAAGTGCATAATGCAGGGTTAGGGCATAGATGGCATGATATGCCAAATAAGTCCCACCAAAGAGCTGCATTGATGGCGTTTACGTTAAGGCTTATTACTGGTATGCAAATTCCCAGCCTATAATTGTTTGCAAAATCAGGCCCAGAGGCATTCCTACAGAGGAAGTAATTATAAAATGGTTAATTAAAAGTAATTATAAAATGCTAAATGACTTCTGATACATCCTCATACATTGTTCTGTTATAACTTCATCTCTGAGATGCTGGAATGGCTGCCTCCCAAGAACACAGCACCCTTCAGGGAAACGTGGCTCATCAGCCAGTAATGGCTGCCCTACCTTTTGGAGCTTTGAAAATTCACATTCCTGCCTGTTCCAGGTTGACAGCTGGCTTCTCTTCCTGTGCTGTGGTCAGTGTTGAAAGCACCATAGGGGATTTCTATGCAGAGTGGTCCAAGGCTCTTCATGTCCATATGGGAGAGAAGAATGGATGCACGTTATGATGCAAGCTCTAGACTGACTTCCTGAAGTCCCACTCAGCCTGAAAGCCTATGTGAGCTGAGCAGATGGGGAGCAGGCTCTCGGGCCACTGATTATCCATAGCTGTTGAAAACAGAGACCAAGAGAATCCAGCCAGATGCAGAGAGCCATTACTGGGCCAAAATTAGGGGGCATGGTTGTCTTTCACACAGCTTTAATGCTTAGTTACTACAAAATTACATTTTATAACTGAGATGCAAATTTTTAATGCATGAATACAAATGTACATATGTATGTGTGTGAGTGTATGTGCATGCTTGTGGACACTGAAGGACAACCTCAGGTGCCACATTTAGGAACAATACCCACTGCCTTTGAGAAGAATCTCTCACTGGCTTGTAGCTCATTAATTAGGCTTGCTTGTCTGGCCAGTGAGCTTTAGGGCTCCTCCCTCTTTTCCACCCCAGCATCAGGATTACAAACCTGATGTCTCCAGGCTTTTTAATGTCGATCCTGGCAACTAAACTCAGGTCCTTGGTTTGCAGGTGTTTTTACTGCCTGAGACGTTTCCCCAAACCCTGAGATGCAGTTTTAAGAATTAAAATATGTTATAACTGCTAAAAGGACTGTTCTACAGCTGTTATTATTTTAACAAAATTCTACAGTTTCAAAATTCAGTATAGTATTAAAATCAACATTGAAAGGCAGAGCTACTGAATTTCTTTACACATATGTACAGTCAGGTCTGTGACCTCTGATATGAAATGAGGATGTCTAGAATATGTGTGTGTGTGTGTGTGTGTGTGTGTGTGTGTGTGTGTGTGTGTGTGTGTACAATGGATAACTTTTTAAGAGAAGCAGGGCTTACTCAACTAAACAAATTACCCACTGTATCTTAGATTCATTCAAAGATTATAAGAAATTGCAGTTTTATTTGTTAGTGGTATCAATCCAGTATGGTTGCTATGCAAATGATATCTTTCTATCTCCCACTTGGAGACTGGAAATTGCCAGTGCAAGGACAGAACACTGATTTTTTTTTCATATTAACCAATCTGGCTTCCCCATTCCTCCCATGAATTTTATAGGCATCACAGTTAGGCATCCTTAACTTTGCCAAATGCTGAGGTATTTATCTTCTCTGTCTTCTATGATTCTTAGGTTTTACACTTTTTCATTGTAGTGTTACACAAGGAGTAGAGAAGCTGAGTTAAATCCTCCTGGCAACAGTGGGTGTGTGGACCCCTATGCCTCTAGGTTATTGTTTTCTTTACTTTCCAAATTAAATAGCTGACATAGCCATCCCAAGTTCTGTGGGATTCCTCCTCTTGCTGTGTGGTTTACGAGGATCTCATCCCCTTACCCGCTCATGGTGAGTTCTTCTCAGCTCTCAATTTCTTTTTGTTAGTTTGGCTTTTTTGTCTTGTTTGTATTTTTTTGACAGATTCATACCTTCATGGAACGAATTTTAGTCATCCTCTCCACTCCTCTCTCTCATCCCCACCACCACCATTGGATGCTTTTTTTCAACGAGTACCCTTCCTACCCTGTGTCTTCTTCTAGTGTGTGACTACATTTAACTAGATTCTTTCCTGAGCATAGGTGGGACATTATTTACTGTAACAAATGTAGCTTATTGGTGGCTGGACGACTGAATAAAATTGTACTCCTGCAACATTAGTTAATTTCCAATAGTCCCTCAGAGGAGTAGTGGGGCCTCAAGCTCTCTCCAACCCATGATTAAATAGTAAAGAGCCCAGTCTTCTGCATGTCTTAACTGATAACCACAGCGGCAGTGAGCTGGTGAGTGAAATGGCCATGAATTGTTGCAACTCTCTCCATCCTCTGGCTTCTACATTCTTTCTGCCCCTCTTCTGTGATGCTCCCTCAGCCATTTCTAAATTTCTTAGACTAAATTATACCAGAGAGTGTCTACATATATGCTCATGGCTTCTGCTTCTGCAGTTCTTCTTCCTGTTGCCGTGAGATGTTCTGTATGCTCTGAATGTCTTGCTCTGATTGGTTAATAAATAAAGTGCTGATTGGCCAGTAGCCAGGTAGGAAGTATAGGAGGGACAAAGAAAGAGGAGAAGTCTGGGAAGTGGAAGGCTGAGTCAGGAGACACTGCCAGGTGCCGCCATGAGAAATAAGATGTAAGGATACCAGTAAGCCATGAGCCATGTGGCAAGGTATAGATTTATAGAAATGGGTTAATTTAAGATAGAAGAACTAAATAGCAAGAAGCCTGCCATGGACATACAGTTTGTAAATAATTTAAGTCTCTGTGTGTTTAATTGGGTCTGAGCAGCTGCGGCCCCAAGCAGGACTGGAGAAAACTTCAGCTACATCCTGTTCTTTATTGTTTCAGATGTAGAGAGAGCTGATCCAGTGTTTCTTAACCTCAAATAACTGAAGGAAAGGTAGTTACAGTAAACCTGATCCTGACACCATGAGGTATTGTTCTTTTTAAGTCCCATGTGGAATCCTCATCTACCTCATTTCCAGTGGAGACAGCTCTTCCATTCCACTTTTTTTAATCTGTCATTGGAGTAAATTCCCAAGCTTTACATATATAAGCACTCTCTCCAAGAATGAAAAAAAATCTTCAAATACATGTTGCTATGTGTGTCAAAAGTTTGGGCTACTTATTTAACTTTTTGCATACACACACACACACACACACAAATACACACACTAAAATCTTTTGTGTGTTCATTTAGAAGTTCATTGCTCAGGGGCCACCTTCTCATTTCTCCATTATTAGCAGTGCAAAGCACTGTCCAAGAATTAACTGACAGGCTTTCTTTAATTTGGGCAAGAACAGATTGTTCAGTTGAACTCTTCTGGGAAGTTGGGGGCATGATTGGAAGATGACTTCTCCTTTCATGTGCAGTGTCTTGCTTCTGACTTTGTATGTCTCCTAAGTATTTTTTGATCATCAATTATAAACTAGGCTGCTGCTCAGAAATAAGCACTCTGTTTACTAAGGCCGTTCTTGACAGCTATGACATTGAATTGTTCCAGTGAGCTTTCTGACAGCCAACAGGACAATTGATCTACCCTCCACATCATCTTTGATCAATTACTATACTCAACGATGTCAATGCATTTCTTGATGCCAACTCCCTTTTACTTCTCTAGAGAATTATTAATGCCAACTCTGCTCTTTCAATGATGTTCTTTATTATTCCAACACAGAACTATGGCTCATCTGACAAAGCCATGATTCCCATACCACGCTAGGAAATAACTTATGCTCTGAAAACCAAGGTACAATAATCATACAGCTAAGGAGGCCCTTTGTAGGGAAGACACACACAACCAATTGTTATAGGAAGGCCTCAGATAACCACAAAATTCAGAGATGTGTTTTCAGTTTTTGAATGATTGTCTCACTTGGGAAAAAAAATAATTCCTAAATTGACAGTTTTCTTTTTTTTTAATTATGAATATATAGATCAAGTAAATTTTATCAGTTCATAAATACTTGGAGGAATACTTTGATACAGTTCAGAGACAGAGAGGATGAAAGATATTGAGAAGTAAAAGTAATTCTCTGTTGGGAGCTGGAGAGATGGCTCAGCAGTTAAAAGCACTTGTTGCTCTTCTAGAGGACCTTAATTCACTTCCCATCACCTATGTATGGCAGCTCACAATCATCTGTACCTCCAGCTCTAGTGGATCCAATGCCCTCTTCTGGCCTCCACAAATTCCTTCACACATGTCACACACACACACACACACACACACACACACACACACACACACACACACACAAATCTTGAGAAAAACATTTTCTGTTTTTCTTTATTATTTATTCAAAATTCAGTGAAGATTGCCAGTTTCTTTGAAGACATCACACTCAGGGAAATGCTTCTATTTTACTAACATACTCATGTAGAGCCACATGGAATTATTCTTATACTACAGGATTATTTTGTAGCTTTTAACACATTTTATGAGGTCTCTGGAGCCAGCACTTCTGTTTTCTCAGATGGCCACTTCTTGCACTTTACTTCCTGCCTCTCAAAAACACCTTTAGTAAAAGATTTTACTCCTTAACACATAAAGACTAGATGTCGGTAATGGGCACTTCCACTTCGCGTCTGCCAGATACTTCCTAAGACCATTTAGATGTTTTCAAATCTCTTCATCTTTGAAATAAATCCCACATAGCCCTAAAACTTATGTCCTGAGAATGTCTTTGGTGCTCTTTCTTTCCTAGTTGAGGTGAGTTTTTTTTTTCCCTAGGGAATGTGCCGGATTTAGCAAATAGTTTGTAATAAATAGAACAGAATAGAAGGGACTCACTTCCAAGATACGCTTATGAAATTTTTGCTGTATCTTGAGTACACACCCTTTTCTATTGGACTGTACACTCTCCTTCTGTTGGATCCTTTGGCTAGGAGGAGCCTGACATCAACAGTCCCTTGAGATGGCCTCTGTGGTAAGGAACTGAATCTTCCTGTACCAGAGTGGATTTGGAAACTGAATCTCTTACTCCACACAGGTTCCTACAGAGAGCAGTACCAGCACATAGCTTGTCGACAATGTCCGAGAGGTGAGGCAGAAGCAACCAGTTAAATATCTCCCTCAATCCTGAGGCTCAAAAGTGACTTTGATGGTAATTAAGTTCCACATTTCAACTACTACTACTGCAGCAACTTGAATGAAAACATCCCCTGAGTGTTCAGCTATTTGAACGTTGGTTCCCATTTGGTGACACTGTTTGAAAAGGTTGTGGAACTTTTAGGAAGTATGGCTTTGCTGGAAGAAGCACATCACTAGAAGTAGGTTTTGAGGGTTTAGGCCTTGGTCCTGCTTCTTGTTCTCCCTCTCTGCTTTGTGTTTGCCACCAAAGATAAGATACCTTGGCTTCTTCTTCTAGCTACCTGCTGTCATGCTCTTCCTCTGAAACTTTAAACCCAAACAACCTTCACCTATTCTAAGTTGTCTTGGTCATGGTCTGATCATAGCAATAGAAAGGTAACTGATACAACCATCAAGTTGGAATAAAGGAAATTATTTATATTTATGTCATTATCTCTGTGTGAGTGATGGATATATTTACTGGGTTTATGTGTGTCTGTGTACATGGGTGCTTGTGTCCATGCACACACATCTAGAGGCCAGAGAAGTAATATATTTTATAGTGTGAAATGTCATTTGTTGGTTTAGAATTGATAGTCTTGCTAAGATAGTGTAAGAGACACATGGAAGGGAATTGTCAGCTGCAATCAGCTATTTAGTATAGTCAAAGAATGAGCCTTATGTTCTGCAATATGATAATGCTAGAGCTTTCCTACATCTTCTTCAAGGTGCTGGGATTTTTCCATTCCCTATTGAACTTGGGTCTTACATTATTCTCTGCATTTAAATATCCAAATGAGGTAAAAGATGGAATCTGAGTACAGGAATATAAGGCTTCAGAGCTAAGTACAGAATGCAGCAGTGGATGGGTCCTGTGAAGGAGAGAGTGGAATGTCAGTAGGTTCTGTGCAGGGGAGTCACAGCAGGAGCACCCTGATAGCAACATGCCTTAAACAGTGCTTCTTGGCACACCGACAGACAGCTGTCCTTTTCATATGTCCTCCGATACTCTCTTCTGTTAGTTTCATTTTCATTTGGTGATATAGTATACCATGGATGGCAGGATGAGTGCCTACAGTCCTGTACTGTCCACATCTTTCATGATAATGCCACATCTGATGAGTTCATGCTCTTAGGAACAAATGAAGCTGCTCACATTTACTCTTCTTTAGATCTTTGTATTGAGATGATAGTTCCTACTCCACATCTACTTACACTGTATATGTGTTCACTGTAAGTAACTTCCAATATTCATTCAAAAATGGCTGATAAAGGCAATACAACTAGAAATTTAAGAACAGATTAAAGAAGCAATAAGCTGCATATTATGAGAAAACTTTCTACAAACTAAAATTGTTGGAAAAATGGCTATACAGGACCACACCACAGCCTTAATGTTAGAAATACATAAAGTAAACTAAAATACACTCAAAATAGATGAAGAGCTTCAAATATTCAATCACACATAAAGAGAACTAAGGAAAGTGGTGTAATGGTTCACTTCAAGAAGATAGAGAAAAAAACATAAGTAAAACAAGCTCATTACAGTGACCTAGCAGAAACTATGAGATATCAGAGAGATAGTGACATCTTCATAAATCCACCATCTAGTTCTTTGGAAAGATGCAAAACAGATTAATTCTGCAGAAGGCTTGTTAAGGGGAAAGGAGGAAGGAAAAGAGAGGGGATATGTGGAGGACAGAGTAAAGACAGGAAAATAAGAGGAGAAAGAAGGGGCTAATGAGCAGACGAGCCTACATTATTAAGTGAGAGGAAAGGGCTCTTAGGTGTGTTAATGTTTGGGAGGTTCAGTCCTCTTGTCTAAATGTGATGGAAATAGATGGCATTCCCATTTTCAGGAGGAAACTTAGCAACCCTAGATAGTTGATGTCTAGAGCAGAAGCTGGGAAGTGGACATATAGAGATCAAAGGTCATTTGGGCATAATTATACGTCAGTCTGAAGAAAACGTTCAAGTATCACTACTTCTTTGGTTACTATTTTAGTTCCTTTTCCTGTTTCCACTATGATAAAATACTCTACCAGAAGTAACTTGAGGGAAAAAAGACCTTGTTTTGACTGATGATTCAGAGGGATAGATTTCATGCTGGCAGGAAAGATATGGTGGCATGAGCAGGAGGCTGTCTGGTTCCATTGCTTCCACACTCAGGAAATAGAGAGGAACGGATGCAGGCTGCTGTTCATCTCCATCTCCTCACTTACAAGCTCCCAGACCCCAAGAAGAGAAAGGTGCCA
The DNA here is from genome assembly GCF_007827085.1 of Peromyscus californicus insignis. Lineage (NCBI taxonomy): Eukaryota > Metazoa > Chordata > Mammalia > Rodentia > Cricetidae > Peromyscus > Peromyscus californicus. The sequence continues at coordinate 96,330,870 of NW_026294584.1, read as the reverse complement.
CCATAACAGGCAAGTCTCACCTTAATTCAAACAATCATGAAAACCCCCACAAGCATGCCCAGAGGCCGTCTCTCTGGGGACTTTAGATACTGTCAAATTGACAATATTAATCATCATCGATATTCAGTATTTTTCAGAACCTACAGAATGAAGGAACTTTTCCTAGTCACCTTCACACATTAGATTAGTCTTAGAATACAATATAAGAAGCAGAGGGCCTGTTTTAGAGGACCTCAAATTTAAGACATCTATTCTAGGACTATTACAAATTCATAATGTGTTATTATTAGCTTAGATTTATTTTCAGAATTCAAGAATGAGTCAGTCATAAAAATGCATAGCATAAATCATCTTAAAAGCATAAAATCAGTATTTGGATAGATTACAAAAATACCTTTAATGTCATTTAATCTCCTTTTCTGATAAAATATGTAACATTAGAATAAATATTTTGAGAGAGAGAGAGAGAGAGAGAGAGAGAGAGAGAGAGAGAGAGAATGGAGGAGAGGTAGAGAAGTAGCCACTACAGCTCAACCACTTTCCTCCCCTTTTGCCAAAAGTTGATGGTTTTCACTTTCTTTCTTCTGAGGGGGAACATCTGGGTTATAGGGGTGAATAGGATGAGTCTCCACATGGGTCCTGACCTGCCTTCATGGTTTCTTTAAAACTGTCAATATTTGGTTGGAGAGATTGCTCAGTGGTTAAGAACAACTTTTGCTTTTCTGAAGGACCAGAACTTGGTTCCCAGCACTCTCATGGGTGGCTCAAAATCACCTGCAATTCCAGCTCCAAGGGATCATTTGCCCTCTGCCAGTCTGAGTGTGTGTGTGTGTGTGTGTGTGTGTGTGTGTGTGTGTGTGCATGTGCTTGCACACGCGTGTATATGTGTACATGCACACACACACACACACAGAATCGAATCTTTTTTTAAAAAGTAAATATGAAGGAATACTGAATCTAAACTCCAGATAATATCAAATCTGAAGTCTTCATACTGGAAAACTAGTAAACAGGTAATTACTACATGATGTATAAGTGAAAAGTGCCAGGATACACATTTGTTTGTGTGGTTGAGAAAATTGAGGTCTAATTCTTTTTCCCCCCTCTGAATTCCAACAAAAATTCACATATCTTACCAGCAAGTAAAATAACTGAAAGGATTATTGATTTTTTAAATTTTAGTTGATTGTTTGTAACTCATTTCTTCAATCTTAGAGGATTTATAGCAGATGTTTATATCTCTTGACCAGGGGCTGCATGTGCCCCAGGAAATCTATTGATGTTACTCAACACAAAACCATAAACTTACTTCAAACATTAGATGGGTTTTTGTAAATTTTCTGTAACTTGACTGAACAATTCTTGAGTGTGAGCTTTGTATATGGGGATGTCATATCATAGTGTCAAAAATCTGGATTTCCCTGCTCAAGGCTTGCTAATGATAGATGGTAGTATAAATATATGTTACTTATTATGAAAAGAGAATGAAAGATGTATTCAGTAAATCCAATCACAAAATCCTTTACACTTCTAAATTCTTTTACCTTAGTCCATAAAAGTTCCAGAGTTGTTTAGAAAAAATATCAGTCATTAATTTATGATTTCGTGAGCTATAGAGCTGGAATCCATGTTTCTGTTTCCTCCACAGTTCCTGGATGAGATTCTGTGGTGGATAATCTTGATTGTAAACTTGTCCCATGTGAGAAGCCTCAGCTGAAGAATTGCCTCCATCAGATTGGCCTGTAGGAATGTCTATAGAGGGCATTTTCTTGATTGTGAATTGATGTTGGAGAGCTCCGTTCACTGCAGCAAGTATCATCCATAGGCAGGTGGACCTGGGCTCTTTTAGAAAGGTAATTGTGGTGAGCCAAGAAGGAAATCAGAAAGCATCATTCCTCTCTGGTTTCTGCTTCGAGCTCTAACCTTGAGTTCCTGCCATGCCTTTCCCCGACGATGTAAGATGACCTAGAATTTTAACCTGAAATAAGTCCTTTCCTCTCCAAGTTGCTTTTGTTAATGATGTTTATCCCAGTAACAGAAAGCAAAAGACAGATGTCCATGCAGGAAATCACCTCAAAGGGTGTAAGTTGCCCTACGCATGATCTTTATAACCCATGTCAATTAATGACAATCTCTTCGAAGAAACAAAAATATAATTTGACATAGTTAATGTTGGTCATCTGTGTTCACACAACAAAACAGTGAGTGTCTTTTAAATATCAGGTTGCAGGCAAGCCTGTATATATTTTTTTAATTAAAAATTTTAACTAAAGGGGTTGGGGATTTAGCTCAGTGGTAAAGTGCTTGCCTAGCAAGCACAAGGCCCTGGGTTTGATCCTCAGCTCCAAAAAAAAAAATTAATTAAAATTTAAAATTAGTGATTGGTAGTGGAGAACCTAGACCATTATGGATGGTGCCAGTCGGGCTGGTGGTCCTGGATTCTATAAGAAACAGGCTGAATAAGCCATGTGGGGAAGACCAGTAAGCAGCAGTCCTCCATGGTCTCTATATGACCTCCTGACTCCAGGGTACTGTTCTGTTTAAGTTATTGTCCTGACTTGCTTAATGATGAGCAGTGATGTGTAAGTATAAGATAAATACTTTTCTCTGTAAATTAATTTGGTCATGGTGTTCATCACAGTAATAGTTACCCTGACTAAGACATAAATGGGTACCAGGATAATGGGGTACTTTTGTGACAGACCTGACCATAATGTTTTGGGGAGGATTCTGGAAGCTCTTTGGAACTTTGGGAGACAAAAGCTATGGAGTGTTCAAAGCTTGGTGAGCTTGGAAGAAGATTGTTGAGAGAAATGCAGATAATAGAGACCCGGCTTGTGAAGTTTCAAAGGGCAGTTTGAGACTCCCTTAGTGACACTATCGAGGACTTTTGTTATTGTGACTTAAGAATCTGTGGTTCCGGTAAGCTGGGGCTGAAGAATCAGCTGTTATAACAAGATATCAGAACCACTGAAGTAAAACTTTTGCTTTGCTGGGACAATCAATACTGGTCAGTTAAAGCTGAAGAATCGGCTGTAATTAAGAAAAGACCAGTAGCATTGAGGGAAAGACATCTGGGAAATTTTTCCTTGGGGTCAGCACACAAAAATCTGTGCTCTAGAGGCAGACAAGGTTGTACCTTATGCTGGCAGCTGAACTTGGTAGTATAAGAATCACTCAAGTGGTACTGGTTTTGAAGGCATGAAGGGGTTATGGAGGGCAGCTGAGGCTTGGCACTGTGTGGCAGGACTGAGGTCCCTAAAGAGACCCCAGGAAAGGCCATTGGTGAAAGTGCAGCCCATTTTCAGCAAGAAACCAGTATTTTTTGAAATGCCAACGCCATGGGATGACCATCAAGACCAGCAGCAGCAGTGGAGTGAAGTCTGCCAGAGCCTAGAAGACAAGCTGTGTGTGCTGCAGAAGGCAGAGCTGGAGAAGTGACCTAAGCCCTTTGGAGGAGCCCAGAAGACTGTGAGTGGATCCCAGACATTGGACATTGAGTTATTTATAGTTTTGGAGTTTAATCTTGCTTTGTTCAGATTGTGACTGCACTGATTCTTCACTCTTGAAGTAAGAAAATATTTAACTTATTTTTGATATTGTTCAGGCACACAGTTGGGAAATATTGGATTTTAAAAGAGACAACTGAATTTTTAAGTGATTGAATTTTAAGACTGCGAAGGCTTTTAAAATTTGGAATGTTTATATTGTGATGTCTATAATAATTTGTGATCCTGAGCATGAACAAGAAAGGAAAGGTTATAGCATAACAGTAATGTGTTTGTATGTCAACATGACAAGGGATCTGTTGTGCTGGCTAGTTTTATGTCAACTTGACACAAGCTATGATCATCTGAGAAGAAGGAATCATGATTGAGAACAAGCTTCCATAAGATTGGGCTGTGGGCAAGAATATTTTCTTAATTAGTTATTCATAGTAGAAGACCCATTCTATTGTGTTTGGTGCCATCGGGGGCTGGTGTTTCTGGTTTCTATATGAAAGCAGACTGATCAAGCCATGCAAGCAAGTCAGTAAGCAGCTCTCCTCCATGGCCTCTAAATCAGCTCTTGCCTCTAGTTCCTGCCATGTTTGAGTTCCTGTCCTGACTTCCTTCAGTAATGAAGAGTGCTATGGAAGTGTAAGGCAAAACAAACAAACAAACAAAAAAAACAAACACAACTTTTCTCCCAAAGTTGCTTTGATCACGGTGTCCATCACAGCAATAGTAACCCTAACTAAGACAACCAGTTTGGATTTTCTAGGAAATATTCTGTTTCCATGGGCAATTCTGGGACCCACTTGATAATTTTGGAGCTCATGATATTATTTCCCCCTTTATCACATATTCCCTGTCATTTATCTTTCTAGCCCAGATCTCACCTAGAGATAGACCCTTTAGCTAATTGCCTGTCTAATTTGGTTGCCTCCATCAAACTCAAGCTCATTCCTGAATCCTCCATGTTCAGTAATTTTTTTTTCATTTCACTTAATTGAGTCTTGATCAATTCAATTGCTTGAGATATTAGCTGTCATCATGAACACTTCTGTTCCTCCTTGCATGAACTCCATAATCATGTCTAATTGAAAACTCCTGTGCACAGGTTCCAGCCTACCTCAGCACCTCCTTCAATGTCCACCTTCAAGTTAGCGTCATATCAACCATAATATCTGTTTATTTCTTCAATATGTTCTGCTTCTGCTTCTCACTTTCTACCTTTTGCTCATGCTGTTTCTAAAATCTTTACTACTATGTTAAAATTTATTTCATAGTCAGAGACAGGCGGATCTCTGTGAGTTCAATGCCAGTATCGTCTACAAATTGAGTTCCAAAACAGCTAGGATTATTACACAGAGAAAACTTGTCTCAAAAAATCAAAAATAAAATTTAGTTCATGTGTGTGCGGAGGTCAAAGAACAACTTGCGGAAGTCACTTCTCTTCTTCACCATGTGATTTGGGTCTCACATTGCTTGCTGACCCTTCTCATGTTATTCTTTCTCTTTGGAGCAATATCCCTTCTGATATTAACTTGGCGAACTCCTGTATAACCCCACCTTTCTGTACCCTAAGTTATGTTTAGTCTGTTCCTGGGAACTGTTATGTCCTTTCTCAAAATGCATCACAATTTGAAATTATGAAAGATTTTTTGCTTCTTGTTTGCTCTCTGCTGATTTTCTGCCTATGTTCCTAAACTCTACAGGGGGTACATTCTCACCTGCTTTATTCCATTGTACTCTTAGTATCCATTGCAGTGTCAGAGGAGGAAGATGTGGGTACTTAATGAACATTTGTTGAGTGCAGGATTGGGTCCTGTAATAGATCTGTTGCTATGGCTGAGAGGAGTGTGGGCAGGTGCTTTTCAGGGGATCCTGTGGATACTAATTGGACTATCATCATAAGTAACTTCTTCAAGCTTATATTGCTCACAAAGATAAGTTATTATTTAATTATGAGAAAGGAAAGAGTCATCACAGGTTATGTTTCCTATGTGAAACATGATTGTAAGTAACATTTTATGTAGAGCCATTCACCTGGTTTTCACTGAATTAATAATTATGTGCTGAAATTCATGAGACAAAGCTTGTTAGTTAGTTAAACCTGGTATCTTTTAAAGGTAAGTCCTCTAAACCTTTCTGAATATTCTAATTGTTGAGTTGGGAACCAAGTGCCTGGTTTCCACATCATAATTCATTTTAAAAATTTAAACTGTCAATTCAGTGTTAATATCATCTGATGTAATGGTTTATTTTCCATTGTTTTAACAAAATGCACCAGTCTGAGAAATTTGTAAAGAAAGGGGATTTATTGAAGTTATGGTGTTAGAGGCTGAGAGTCCACAGAGTGTGGTCTCTGACCTTGTAAGGGCCACTCTGGCTGCATGTTATCATGGTGGGGATGTAAGTGTGGGAATGGAGATGCTATGGCAGACAGGAAGGCATTGAACAAGAAAGGGCCAATTTGCTCTTTAAAAAAATATCCCCTTTTTCTCAGACAGCAGAGGACGTGAGTAATTCCTGCTGAGGGTAATGTCATTAGTGATCCAGTCATCGTGCATGAAGATCCATGTTTCAATCATTCCCTCACCTTCAGCATCACCACACAAGTGCCAAGCATCTACCTTATGAACTTAGGGGACACTCACACATACCCCAGTTGTTAAGGATTAATTAAATTTTGTTATACCTTTCATGAAGAACACACAGAACCACATTACTGGTATAAGGGGCGATTGTGAAAACTACCCTATATTAAAAAATATCTCAAGGTAAATACTGATAATAATTTGAAAGAAATAACAATGAAGTTAAAGGGGGGAGTTAAGAATCACCACCAAACATTTTACTCTAAAAGCAACATGGCAGCACATACTTGTGATCCCAGCACGGGTGTGGTCCATAGGATTTAGGTTTGAGTTGGGTTACACATTGAGACTCCATCTCAATGTTTTTAAAAAGCAATGCAAATAGTAATGTAAAAATGTTAGCACATGTATTTCTAGATTTCTATTTTCTCTGGTTTTATGTATGATGCTTCCTTAAATAATAAATTGTTACATAAAGAGTTTATTTAAACATAAAGAACTAAACTGTATCATCTGATGGAAAACATAAGAAAATGGAGATCACTATATTAAGAAAAATCAGTCAAAATCAGAGAAGTAACTAAACTATAGACATTTTCTTTCATTTAAAGATCATATGTGTGCATATGTGTTATGTGTACACATGTTTCTGTGTATGTCTATGTGAGTGCAGGTGCCTGAGGAGGTAAGAAGGAGAAGATAGATCATCTAGAGAAGTTAGAGGGGGTTGTGGGTAGTCTGATATGGGTGCTGGGAACCAAACTCTGGTTGTCTGCAAGAACATTACACACTTTTCACCCCTGAGCCACCTCTCAATATTGGTAAAACCCAGGATCTTCAAGCCATTATTTTATCCTTTAAGCTAATGTGTTCTAGAGTACTATGAAATATGTTTCTTAAAGTAGTACTCTAAGTTCCCTGACAAGACTGAATCTTTTACTTTCTGCTATCATGTGAGTAGGTGAGTTCTTCACCCTCAATTCTTCTTTTGATACCCAGCCTGCACTTTAATACTACGAGGACATGAGGCTTTTAGGAGTAGTTAGTTCTTGAGCACTCCTCTCTGGTATATGGAAGTTGAGTCATTACAAAAAGCACTCAGACAAATATTCCAGTCCCCCCAACCCAGAAAAGAAATCTGAAAAGACATTCTTAAAAAGAACTACAAAGGGAGATGGCTCAGCAGTTAAAAAAGCACTTGCTGCTCTTGCACAGTATCTGAGATTGGGTCCCAGCATCTGCAACTGCTTGTAACTTTAGCTCTAGGGAATCGACACTCCCTCCTGGCCTCCGCAAGTACCTGCATTCGTGAGCACATTCCCTCACATAGACACACATGAATATATACAAATAAAGGAACTATATTTGACTAATAAATATATAAAAATGTTTAAGATCCATCAGGGAAACACATGTCAAAACTGAATTGCCTTTCCATCTCTTGCTAGCCTAGAAGGTCTATGACCACCAGAACAAGCAAGCAAAGACAAATGCTAGCATGAGGACACTGCCAGTAGGAGTGCACATTAGTGCAGCTACCGTGGAGGTGCCACAAAACACTAATAATAGATTGAACATAAGATCCAGCTATGCCACTTCTGGGTATGCTCCTAAAGGCAAGGAAGTTAGCATGTGAACATGGTACCTGGCAACAATGATCCCAATATTCAGGGTGTGGGATCAACCTAGGTGTTTGTGACCAGATTAATCAGAGAAGAATGAAATTGAAACGGTGTTATTTTGTGGAAATTGGCAGAATGATAGGTGTAAATATTAAGTGCAGTGTGTCAGGCTCAGGAAGGCAACCATCATACATTTCTACAATGTGAGCTAATCTGTAGAATTTCAAAGCACAGGACTGGAGATGTGGTCCAGTTGCTAGAGTGCTTGCCTACCATGCATGAAGCTCTGGGTTTGATTCCCTGCACTGCAAAAGCAAGGTGTGGTGATGCAGGCCTGTAATCCTAGGACTCTGGAGGTGGGGGCAAGGGGACTATGAGTTCAAGGTTATCTAGAACTACATTGCAAGTTCAGGGTTAATCTAGGATGCTAAAACATAGAGGGAAAAGGGGCAGCCTGAAGAATAGAAGGACTTTTGTGGATGGGTAAGGGAAGGGATGGGATAGAGATGTAGTTAAATAAGAATGATAGAGAGAGTAGGCATGATCTAAGCATGATACAGCCATGTCTGAAGATGTCATGGTGATACCCACTAATATGTATGGTTAATACGTATTAATAATCACAATGTTCAAAAAGCTCCAGACAGCCACATTAGCCCTCTCACCATGCAGTCATGAAGAACAAACCTTCACAGGACACCAGGTCATTGAGAACCTTGCTCTTGAACTTTCCAAGTTCCAAAACCATGAGAAGCCACCTGTTGTGTATAAATTAATGTGTGGAAGGCATTTTTGTGACATTAGTGCAAAAACAAAAATGTCGCCTTTTTTTAATCTCCATGTTGTCTGTACATGCAGCCTTTAATACTTAGGATTCACTCCTGATGAAATGGGTAAATTCTCTTGTGTCAAAAATGTTCAACTACCACACACAGTTGAAATGCAAAGATATTTGAGACATCTTGTGCCAACTACTAATTTCTACATTGGTAAAGTGACTAAAAAGACTCAATCACTCTAAAATTTTCCTTTGCTTTCTTTCCAGCCAATTTCATTTTCCAGCATTTTTTGCATTTTTCTGTCACTCTTTTCATTCTTGCCATTAGTGCTTCCAGCCATAAAGGTCTCCAAATTGAATCTGCAAGACATGCAGCTCCCTCTGGCTTCTTCAACTTAATATGTTTTGAACTTGATCCAGGTTAATATATATCATAAACATATACATAAGGTATATGTGTTATTATATTTAAATTTTGTGTTTTCCTGTTATTGATTGTCATTTCTTTGTATGACCATATCAAAATTTATCTAGCCCTTCATTTGTTGACAGATTTCTTGGCTTTGTTTTTCTTTTATTTATTTGTTAATTAATTAATTAATTAATTAATTAATTAATTTGTTTTCCAAGACATGGTTTCTCTGTGTAGCCATGGTTCTCCTAGAACTGGCTCTCCTGAAACTCACAGAGATCCATCAGTCTCTGCCTCCCAAGATCTGGGATTACAGGTGTGCACCGCCACTCTCCAGTGGCCCTGTTGGCTTTTAAGGAGGTGTAAGTCTATTGATATGTATTACAATGGGCTCTGCAGAAGAGGTCTATTAATTTATTCTTGCAACCTAATTTTCCCCCTTTTCCAGAAACGTAGGAGATACTGTAGCCAAAGCCCACATGCACTGGTAGAATTGGTCTGAAATATAATACCATATAGCAGTAAATACCAAACATTATTTTATTTAAATTACATTTTTAATATTGTACTTACAGTTTTGAAGATTTACTGTGCAAACCATCTCATTATCATGAACCATGTCATATTTCTCCTAATATTGGTATGCTAATTATTCAACTTTTATGTATGTGATATACATTTATTTATTAAGGATCCAACATTTCTAAGTCTCCTTTAAAAACTTTATTAGCATATTGGAGACACACGTCAGGATAAGATTTCTTGCCTCAATGGATGGATCTAGAAAAAATCGTCCAGAGTGAGGTAACCCAGACTCAGAAAGACAAACATGGTATGTACTCACTCATAGGAGGATACTAGATGTAAAACAAAGATGACTAGACTGCTACTCACAACTCCAGGGAGGCTACCTAGAAAACAGGACCCCAAGAAAGACACAGGGATTGCCCAATGACAGAGAAATGGATGAGATCTACATGAAAAACCTGGACGTGAGTGGGAGTAATGAAGGGCAAGTGTCGAGGGAAAGAGAGCTTAGAGGAGCGGGAGATCCCAACTGGATCAAGAACAGAGAGGGAGAACAAGGAATAAGAGACCATGATAAATGAAGACCACATGAGAATAGGAAGAAGCAAAGTGCTAGAGAGGTCCCCAGAAATCCACAAAGATACCTCCACAATAGACTACTGGCAATGGTCGAGAGACAGCCCGAACTGACCTATCTGGTGATAGGATGGCCAAACACCCTAATTGTCATGCTAGAAAGCCCATCCAATGACTGAGGGAACCAGATGCAGAGATCCATGGCCAGGCCCCAAGTGGAGCTCCAGAAGTCCAATTGGCGAGAAAGAGGGGGGTTTGTGTGAGTGAGAATTGTTGAGACCAAGGTTGGAAAAAGCACAGGGACAAATAGCCAAACGAATGGAAGCACATGAACTGTGAACCAATAGCTGAGGAGCCCCCAACTGGATCAGGCCCTCTGGATAAGTGAGACAGTTGATTAGCTTGATCTGTTTGGGAGGCATCCAGGCAGTGGGACCGGGTCCTGTACTCAGTGCATGTGCTGGCTGTTTGGAACCTGGGGCTTATACAGGAACACTTGGCTCAGCCTGGAAGGAGGGAACTGGACCTGCCTGGACTGAATATACCAAGTTGAACTCAATCCTCAGGGGAGTCTTTGCCCTGGAGGAGATGGGAATGGGGGGTGGGCTGTGGGGAAGATGGGGGGGCAGTGGGAGTGGGGAGAACAAGAGAATCCATGGCTGATATGTAAAATTAAATTAAATTATTAAATAAATAAATAAAAGAGTTCTTGCCTCTCTTATAGAAGAGGGAGTTTTAGCTCCAAGTCTTCAAGTCAGGCAGCTCACAACTACTTGTAACTCCAGCTCCAGGGAATCTGATATCTCTAGCCTCTCCTGGCACTGCCCCCCCCCCCACAAATAGGGTGAACTTCACAGCAATCCCTGGTATATGAAGTTCAGCTATCATCCAGAATATTAATGTGGAAAGTAGATGTATGGATGTAGATGTATGGAGAGTCCACCAACCCTTGGCAATATTGTATGAGAAATGAGTGTCAGAGCAGAAACTTGACCCTGGATAGTATGACGTTAGTGCTGGTTTGTTTAAACAACATGGTAACAGTTGAAAATGCCTGCCGCCAAGTCATGCCTCTCATGCTTTGTCAGCTGATGAAGCAAACAAAAGGCAGTCACTGGAACACCACTAAGGAAATTAAACTACCTTTGAAGTTTTAAACATTGAGGCTACCTTTTCTCTTTACCAAACCATCTTAGCAGTGGGACTGAACATTGGTACTTAGAAGAAAGGCTTGGGAAGACACAGACCTTAGTTCACCGTAAATTTCGAGTCTTCTCTCTCTCTCTCTCTCTCTCTCTCTCTCTCTCTCTCTCTCTCCATGCAACAAAGCTGGGTAACATGTTAATTTTCCTTGGAATTCAATGGATTGGTTGTCTCTTCTGGTCCCCACTCTTTTGCTATCAATGTACCAGGGTCACGCAAAGGTTCTTCCCATAGAAATCATACGAAGGGAAGTGAGTGAGCAAAACTGCAAATGGACCACTGCCCTCTTTCCTATTGTATTTGCTAATATTCAATTCAATATCATTGGGAGATTAATAAGGCAATATGATGATAGACTACAATTAGAGTGTGGAATCTTGGGACCCTATCCAGACACTTTCAGAAAACTAGCTCTTAATTTTCACTCAAGTGGCATTAATTCTTTGTCACATTTATGTAAATATTTTCTCCAAGATTTTTTATTGGCTTTTAAACATCATTTATGGCAGCTTGGCCTTGCTGAAGACCTTAATTTTTATGTAGTTAAAATACCATGATTCTTCCTTTATGATCTTCTCCTTCCTCTGCTATGATATTCCTGGGAAAATTGCATCAGTCCACTGTTTCAATTGCTTGATAGCAAAGGGAAGGGTGCACATGTCTCTCTCTAGAATATCTTAGTTCCTGGCAGGATGTTTACACACATTGATTAATGACTATATTGGAAGAGGCATCTATGAGTTTCATTTGTGAAGATAAGGCACAACACAGTAGCTGACAGACACAAGGAGTGGCCCCTTGAGAGGTTCGCCAACCCTCTCCCTCTATAGAACAAGATCTTCCAAAACTCTTTGGCTTACATCTGTTTTCTATTTCGTGGTTCTTCAGCAATCTGATCTGGACTCTGTTGGTTTTGGGCAATTCTTCCTGTGGTCTCTTTTTGTGTATCCTGTGTAATTGCATTCACCAGTTGGGTTTGCTGAGGCCTGGTTTATCTCTCTTTGCCTGGTCTCTTCATAGCACACCACGCTCCCTTATGTGATTTTCCCAAAGTAACAAAAGTATGAGAGAAAACTCTGGAAAACTAGAGGTCAGGACTTGGATAATGGATAGCACATCAATCATATTCTACTGTACAGAGGAAGTCATGAAATCAGGCTAGGCATGAAGAATAGACTCTTCCTCTTCCTGGTAGACACTGCAAAGAATTCCATATACCCTTGCTGAAATGAATGAATGCATGCAAGGAGCCAGTGGGTGGCTATGACAATGGGGCCCAAGATGGACTGGACTACAGTGGCTGGTTTTCTCTATTGAGTAGTCACTTCTCTGCAATGCTCAGTTCCTGCTATGTGATGTCTGCTCAAATTATTCTGTGGTTTAGCTAAATAAAGGATAATTCACTGAATAGTTGAGAACATTTATTTAATTTGTATACTCTTGAGGGAATCGTTATATAAATAGATTTTGTAAGAATTGTATTCCTTTCTCTCGGATTATGTGTTCTAATATCCAATTTGGAAATTTGTAAACAGCAGGATCTAGAATGCTAAACTGATGAGCATTTTAATTAGTGTTAGCCATGGCAGACATGAAATGGATCCTTGTTACTTTAAGTTACTGGTAGAATACTAATTACATGTGAAGAGACTGAGAAAAGTCAAAATAAGGAAAAGGACATTTACTCAGTATTAATGTTATACATTTATTCATTTGGGGACGTTGAAGGGAAAACAAGAGACTATTTGTATGTTGTACATCTAGCTAGTACATTACATAGTATGCATAGTAAGTTAACCCTAGGAATATTGTTGGAAGAAAGACAATCTTGCCTGCAGTTTTTTATCAAATATTTCACCTGTGGCTAATATGAGATGGGTGACTTTTGCAAGGCTGACATTTGTACTTACAAACACCTGTCTTTGCCAACTGTTAATTGGGCTGGTTGGAGAGCCACCTTATGCTTTGACCTGGGCTTTAGATCAGTTGCAGTCTGCTAGGTGAGGATCACTCTTCCTCCATATTTCATTCCCCGTTCTTCATAGCTGACCCTCCCGACTTAGCAAGAATCCTGTAAGACCAACTGAGTGATACTCTTTGTTCTTGATGCCTTCTTAGGAATTTACAAACTCTTATTCTGCACATGGGCTATAAAAATCTAGCTGCCTTTGTCAATTTAGTGCTGAACTTGGTTTCTCTGCTCTATTGCGATACTTCCAAAGTGTTCCTCACCAGTTTAGCAAATATGAGAACCTTTTCCTTACCAATGTTTGCCACTACAGCTGTCTACCATGATATCAATCTCAGAAAAGATGAGAGGAAAGCCATGTAAGGAGTCACATAAAATCCAACATCTGTAGGGTCTATCAGGTTACACCTGTGAGGTCTCTGGAACCCTTCAAAGAGAAGAAAACAGGCTCCAAGCACCCTCTCTCCTTGGAAACTTTGCATTATAAGGTAATTTCTTCTCTCACCATCTTGCTTCCACCTACTCTTCCTTGCCTGCTGTAAGTAGAGGTATTGCTCATAACCTCCCTTTCTTTTAAAACCCTGTGTATGGATGTTTGACTGCATGTATGTCTGGGCATCATGCCAGGAGAAGAGGGTTAGATTCCCTGGAACTTGAGTTACAGATGGTTGTGAGTTGCCATATGGGTGCTCTGGAACAGCAATAGGTGCTCTTAATCACTGAACTAGCTCTCCATCTCCACACCTCTTTCTTTTGATCACATTAACTTCTCTTTAGCTACCACCATGACTAGTTACTGGGAGTATGTTTATTCTGTCATTTCTCTCTAATCCAAATGGCCTCAATTCCCAAAAGACAACTGACTTAGCACTATGAAATTTTTAGTGAAACTTTGCCTATTCAAAATAATATACAAGTAAGATAAGCACAAAGAGTCATGCACACCTGCTGTTTGACCCTCTTCCAAACACAAAACACATGATGGTACTTTTGGAGTCTATGTAGCACTTTCTCATTAGAGGGCTTTTCTCTCTAATGCTGGATTGAGTCTATGCTGCCTGGGACAGTTCACAAGCCTCAGAGGATATGATTGAGGGCTTTTGCTCTTGAACTGAAGATCAACAAAATATACATATCAGAACAAAATGGCCCAGCCTTGCTGCACTGCTTCATCTTACAGGTTTTCCAGTATACAGGGTCCACCTGGTCTCAGGCTCCATAAAGCTTAGTGTTTTAACTTTTAATCTCCTTGCCAGGAAAGAGTACACAAGGTTGAATGCTTTTCTCTGCATCTTAGTTTCCCTTTACCAGACCCTTGTATGCTAGTTGTTTTTAACTGTCAACCAACATACTGGGAGGAGAGCCTCAATGAGGAATTTTCTAGACCTGCCCTGTGGACGTATCTTGTGGTAGATTTTCTTAATTGCTAATTGAGGTGGGAAATCCCAACCTGAATGCAGGTGGCACCACTTCATGGGCTGGCGCTAAAACTGAGTAAGAGTGGAGAATGTAGAATACTAAGCAATAAATCAATGAAGCAAGAGTCCATGGGTTTATTCTTTTCTCTGCTCTTGACTGCAGATGGGATGTCACTTGTTGTTTTAAGTTTCATCTTTGACTTCTCAAAATAATCGACTATAACTTGGAATCAGAGGTCCCATCTTCTTCTTCCCTAAGTTGCTTTTGTTAGGTGTTTCACCACAGCAACAGAAATGGAACTAAAGCATCATGGATGCAGGTGGGATTGCACATGTGTGCATGGGTGCATGTGTTCGTGTGTGTGTGTGTGTGTGTGTGTGTGTGTGTGTGTGCACATGCGCATGCATGTTTGTGTAGCCATTTAGCTAAATAAAATCTGTTTTCTAACACAGCATAGTCTCAATTTGTGGTCTAAAGAAATACTTCTCTGTAATGCCAACAGCCTCTGAAGATACAAGTCTGCACAAAACATCCATAACCATCCACATTGCTGCTCTCAGGCATTGTGCTTTTCCTAGACACCAGTTAGACATCTTTCATGAAGCTAATCTCTGCTTTAGATTTATATAACTGAAAGTCCTGTAAGGAGTGTATGTTTCTTTTTAAATTATTATTATTAATTAAAGTTATTCCATTATTTTACATCTTGACCACAGTTTCCTCTCCCTCCTCTCTCCTATTCTCTCCCCCAACTACCCCATCCACTCCTCCTCTGTTTCTGTTTAGAAAGGGGCAGGACTTCCATGGGTGTCAACAAAGCATGGTATATCAACTTGAGGTTGGACTAAGCTCCTCCCCTTGTATTAAGGCTGAGCAAAGCAACCCTGTATGGGGAATAGGTTTCTGGAAGCCAGCCAAAGCATTAAGGACAGGCCCTGCTTCCACCTCTAGGAGTCCCACAAGTAGATCAAGCTACACAACTGTCGAGCTTATGTTTCTTAATGTTCTTTGTCCCATTGCTTTTTCCAAGTTTCCACCCTAAAAAGCTGTGAACTAGCTGGGTGATGGTAATGCACGCGTTTAATCCCAGCACTCGGGAAGCAGACCCAGGCGGATCTCTGTGAGTTTGAGGCCAGCCTGGTCTACAGAGCAAGATCCAGGACAGGCACCAAAACTACACAGAGAAACCCTGTCTCAAAAAAAAAGACCAAAAAACAAAAAAAAGAAAAGAAAAGAAAAGAAAAGAAAAGCTGTGAACTAAGTACAAAACATTTTTTCCTGCTGTCCCTGGGTTTCAATTTTAAATTCATTTGAAAACAAAGGCTTTCCTCTTCTCCTCTAACATCAAGCTACATGACCTCATCTTAATGAGCAAAACGAGAAAATGAGCAATGGCCCTGGTAAGAAGAATAGGAGAAATAAACTTACCAGGCAGTTTGTAGTGGGGGACCAGGAAAAGGAGACACTCTGCTTGTTGTCCTTGACAACAAGAAAGTGTCTCTGTCCTGGCCAGAGACCAGAAATGTCACAATGTTCATGTGCACTGGTTCCTGGTCTATTTTCTTCTTTTTATCTTTCTTTTCTTTTTACTCAGCAACCTGATGAGTATAGCTGCCTAAAAGCTCTGCTTGATCAGCTGCTTCATTGGCCTTCCAAGGTGTGTCGGGAGCTCCACCAACCCACATGGCAGGACTGAAAGGTGAACGGACACTTTGGGAGGACCTGTAGTTGGGACATCTGAACTGACCAAGCACCACCTCCACTTGTCTCAGCCCAGTAAAGTGTTATTAACCTTTAGATAAGGTTTCCAGTGGCACCCTTTCCTTGGGACTCTTCTTCCACATAGAACCTCTGCTTACTTCCTTTCTCTGAAGTTTAATTATAAAATAAATCTCCTTTCTATAACTCCCCATGAAATACATTCCCTGAGTTCAGACACAAAGGATTTGGAAGTGACAGGTCTTGGGTGGCTTCTGTGGCTGTTAATTGTCTGGCACTAACTACCCCCTTCAATTATCCTCATCAGAACATGTGAAAGTCTCAGTCATGCTCAAGAACCCTCCCCTGAACTCAGCTTTACCCTCATTTCAGCACCACACTGTCAGCTAAACTGCAGGCTTTATTGAAATTCCAGCAAATTTTCCATTGAAGTCTCTCTTTCCCTGTCACTATCATCTGGCAATTTTCAGAGTCAAACTCATTAACCACTTATTTTCATTTCATCATTTTTAATATGATAGAAAATAATCTCTTTCCAAGTAAGCTGTTGAAACAGGACTCGAGCTCTAGTTTTGGTTTCCAGGTGGAATAGCCTTTTCCCACACTAAGAGCAATCACTAGGGGAACAGGGTGTTGCACAGGAGTCTGGCTGGGTGCTGGGACTGGAAATGAAAGTCATTAATCCTTTGTAGCTTGAGTTCCAGAAATGTGACATAAAGACTTTTGCATGTAGTCTTTAAGTATCTTTCCAGGAAATACATTCAGGGAGCTAGGACTGAGAGTCCATAGCAAAGGAAGCCATTCAAGTGTACTGTGGGGGCCCAAGACCCTCCAGGTGCTGCTGGGAGGAGCCTCCCAGACCCTGCCCCCATCCAACCCCTGTAGTATCTTCAGCTTCACAGCTCTCACACAACGGTCAATCTTTTCCTCCCCACTAACACCTAGGAACTTGAGGCAGCCTGACTGTGGCCTGGTAATATAGACCACACATTAACTAAACCAGCTTCCTCATGTTGCAGGATCCCCTCTTCCCTCAGAAACCTTTAAGAGTAGACACATCCTGCTTTTTCAGGCAGTATGGAAGCTTCCTCCTGTGGCATTAACAAAGCTCTTGCCTGAAGAACAAGTAACTCAATGCCTTTCTCTTGAGTTCTTCCTCTTTCCTTTCTCCCTTCTCCAAACCTTACTTTTGTGGTATCCAGCAAAGGCCTCTCAACATGATTTTCTGGATCTTACTGTTAGGTACCCAGTTAGCTATTAGGAGGCTTGGCTTTCCCTAGGAATCAATCTCTCCCATATGTCATGGTTTTCAGTAGACATTATTTTGTGATGGGCTGCATTCACAGCCATCCTCAGCTACAATGGCTACATTCAGTCTACAGGGTACAGATTGGACACACCTATTTGGATTTCAGGTAAAGAACAAGGACATACCATTGCTTCCATTCAATTAGAGTCAATCAAAATAGAACTGTCCATCACTAGACAGAAACCCCTCCCCTGAAGAAGTTTTCAGTTCTAGAGGTTGTAGAAGTAGTGAAAGAACTGCCTGAGATGTAGATGGAAGCAATGATCTCTTTGGTTGTTTTCTCCTGTCACTTTCTGAGAGTGTGCTTTGCAAAGTTCCCCTTGTCATTGTTCTTTCACTCTTGAGAATGTGTTGTCCTCATTTCTGCAGTAAACAGCCATCTTTACTGTGCCTTTTTCATATCTGAATTCTTGCAATGACTATCACAAGGTCTGCAGAGTTAAGAAGAGTCCAGAGTCTGATCTGGGGGATAATGCCCCAGAAGTTTCCTGATGCGGGTGGGGAGCTGGAGAGTGTGTGTTCTTTGCTTCTACTAGGCTTTGACTGATGGCTGTGCCTGGGAGGTTCTCATTTTCACATTCAGTTCCTGTAGGATTGTTGGCCAAACTCTGACATCATCATCCATCCCACCTATGGAGTGGCAGGTGCTGCTTTAATAAAAGCACACAGCCACCAAAATGGAAAAAAATAGCGTGATGGAATGTGGGAAGAGCACTTTACAGAGGATGAAGAAATATTTTCTTCTCTCAGCTATGACAGAAAAGGCATGAAAAGGTCAAGTTGAAGGGAAAACCAGAAATTCTATAACAAAAATTATGAGAAATTTTTTTAACCACAGTGAAGATTTAGGGAAAGTCAGTCAAAAATATTAAATATTTTTCAACTCCACAAACCATAGGTATGGATTAGAGTCTGAAGGGCCCCCATGGGAGTTCTTGAGTTCCAGAAAGAAAAATTGGTTGTGAGACATGTGGATAGGGGTAGAAGCAGGGACAGTTCATTACAGGAGCAATGTCCTTCTGAGATTAGAATGGACCAGAGAGCTGGGATATGTCAGAGCAATGTTTCTCAACCTTCCTAATGCTTTAACCCTTTCATATAGTTCCTCATGTTGTGGTGACCTCAACCATAATGATCTTCATTGCTACTTCATAACTGTAATTTTGCTACTGTTAAGAATCTTAATGTAAATATCTGATATGTAGGATATCTGCTATGTGACCCTTGTGAAAGGGTCATTTGCCTCCACAAGGGGATCATGACTCACAAGTTGAGAATTGCTATGTTAAGCCACTAAAGCAAGACCTTTCTGAATTTGTAGATAGAGGCTTTTCTCATGCATGATCTGCTCTTTTCTCATCTTTGGTCTGGTTGAAATTTTCAAGTCTTTTTTTTTTGTCATAGATCTTTCATATGCTTCTTTCTCCTTTACCTTCTCTTTCTCTGTCTCCCTCCCTCCCTTTCTCTCTACCTCCCGTCCCCCCACTTCCTACTCGAGCACACATTTAGTCACATCTCCTAAGTGTTTGGTGATAGCAGGGACCATTTACATTAGTTAATCGACTTCATCCAGAGGGAAAAGGCCCAACCAAACATTCCAGGGTAAGAACAGACTTGTATCTCAGTGACAGGAGGTAATTCACATTGGAGTCAGTTGCTCAGTGGAGCTGAACTCCACTTCTAAGGGAGTTTAGAGAGAGGGATACCACCTGCCTTGATGTGCACATTTCAAAGAGGTAGTTCCCAGGTCACCCCAAAAGATTCCAGGGTCATGAAGTTAACAATAGCTCTATCTAGTTCCAAAGTGATTTATATATTTTCAAAGGAAGAAGCTGAGGCAATTATGTTTTATAAAATAAACGCTTTTGAAAGGCTGGCAAAATGGAAAAATGGTTTTTCAACAGAAAACAAATTTTTTTATTTATACTTACAAAGGTCATAAGACTTGTCAGCTCAAGAATTCCAGTTTAAGTAGACACACACATGCATGTATGTCTATATAAAGTACATACACATGTATTATTCTTTACAGACACCATTAGGAACTGTGATATTTCGAAGTGGATCAATGATCCACTTTATTAAAAATCAATAACTAATCCCTAATAGTGCTGTGACAAATACATGTTGATGTAAAAACACAGCTCTCACCTTGGAGGGGATGAGAGATCGTTTGTTCTGGAGCCAGATGTGAGTGACTATGGCTTGGGGACACAGATCTAGGTTACCCCCAGTTCCATATTTCAATGTGGAAGCAGTTTCACAAATTTTTAATAGCAACAAAACCAAGAATGTCATAAATCAATACACTTTTCAAATGCCATCAGTACAGACATCAGTAACCAAGTCCCAGCAAAGAGGTCAGCCTCTGCTGTAGGCTTGACATGCTATCTGATGACATCTTTAGCTTTGGAGATGCTGGAAATGAGAGGGTCTTCTTGGACAACCCAAAAGGACTTAGTTGGTAGTCATGAGGATGTCCCACATAGAAGTAGGCAATACATGATGATTCATAGGGGCCAAGATAGCCCAAGATAATTTGTAAATCTTCTCTAAACCTGCAACATTCTAATTTCTCCACAATCAAAGAAGTTCTGAATGGTCAACCAACCCTGCAAGTTGCAACTTCATTCCAGGAATTTCAGATCATACAAAACATTCTCTTTTCCCATCTCCTCTCTCTCTCTCTCTCTCTCTCTCTCTCTCTCTCTCTCTCTCTCTCTGGTGTGTATGTGTGTGTGTGTGTGTGTGTGTGTGTGTGTGTGTGTGTGTGTGTGTGTTCATGCATGTGGTATTGTGCATATGTGCCTATGCATAAGTGTGTGGAGGCCAGAGGTTGATACTGGGTACTTCCACCTTATTTTTGAGACACAGTTTCTCACTGGCCCTGCAGCTCACAGCTAGGTTCGCTGGCCAGTGAGTCCCTGGGATCCTTCTGTCTTTGCCTGCTAGTGCTGATATCACAGGCATGTGCCACTATGTTCAGCTTTTTCCATAGGTGCTGAGTATCCAAACTCAGGTCCTTGTGCATGAGCAGCAAGCACTTTACCCACAGAGCCATCTCCTCAGCCTCCACAAAATATGCTTTTAAATGCATATTTTTCACCAGTTAACTCATATTCATATTGGGCCATTATACCTGACATAACCAGTAATGGAAATGTTAACAACAATGACAAAATATCTCACAGTAGGAATTTTAGTTAATGGAAGTATATTGAGCGCTAACAGGAGAGGACAAAAATGTATGCTCTATATGTCTTCAAGGACTGTCAATTTCGCAAGGGAAGTATATTCAATGGACATAAAAATGTTTGCTAAAGTAGGAGAAAAGTTCACTTTTCCTGGCATACTGGAAACCAGATATATTACAGAGATAAAAAGCAAATTTAGCAAGCAGTAAAGTACAGGCACATCTGTGAATGAAGTGCAGATTCTACCAGCTTTAACCATTTAAGGTTTATCACACTTACTTCATTGAGATGAAGCCTCTAACACAAACTTGGGAGGGAGAAGAAGCCTGAAGTACAGCAAAAGGCTAACAATAGCAGAAGCACTTCCAGTTACCTGGAATGATTGTGAAATCGCATGTGCTAGGCCTTTTCTGGTTTCCATTCCTGGCAGTTGCTTTAATTTACTGTAATTTATAGACCCTAGCTAGTCACATTTAAGCATTTGTTCCTGGCAAGGGAAAGGATGTTAAATGCAGTCAGGCTGCAGAAGACGTTGGCTGAGTTTCAGCCTCCTTCTGATTCTTAGAAGCCTGGAGTAAGGGAGTGAGAGCTGGAGGCGATCTTGGAGATCAGATCGCCTCTTCCCTTGCCTAGCAACTAGAGATGATTAGGGATTTGCAGAAGTTGAGAAGGACACTTTAATCTGGAGTAGAGTTCACACATGTCACCATATGTGCTCAGCAATTTTTGCCCAAGTTAATGCTCTTAATTCACAAATTATCATCTTGTGTATTCAAGTTGCTATATTTATTGCCCTTTCCAGTCTTCATACTCCAAGTGAAGGATGTGTCTCTTGACCCTGACTTTTTCATCCGGTCTTTAAACTTGTGTGCAGCACTGCACAGTCCTCCACACTACCCACTAACCCCCATACAGTATCCAGGCTGCATCTTAGTCCTTTCACATTCAGCAGAGTGCTGGCTCTGTAATCTCAACTTGGTTTGATTCACTGTCTGAAATGAAAAATGACAATCAGGAGTGGGTTTTGAAAACTTAAGCATTCTAGTCTTTTATTTCCTTGTTTTATTACATTTGTTTTTTGAAATTTTCATACATGTTCAAGATGCATTCTGATGACTGACACCCAGATCCCTCTGTTGTCTCCCTTACACATCCATCAACCTCCTCTTTCCCCAACAAATCTCTCTTCCGTACGCATGGATGTTATTTTTGTCTTGAAGTCCAAAGAGTCAAACTGTGACTATAGGTTGGGAGCTCTCCACTGGAGCTTGGTGGGCTTACCAGTAGGCAATGACCCCTAGACAGTATGTTCTGATTTATCTTTGACACAAAATGTTTTCAAAATGAATAGCTCATTTTATTACCTAAATAAGTCAACTATATTCAGCACTGAGTTCTCATTGCTTTTGATGTAGCACACATGAAGTGGATTTTATTTTTTTAAATATGTGTATGCTTATGTCTGTATGTGTATATGCCACATTTGGGCAGGTGCCCAGATAGTCTAGAAGAGGGTATCAGATCCAATGGAGCTGGAGTTACAGGCTTCTACTATGAACTGTCTAACATGGGTTCCTGGGACCAAACATTGAACCACTGCAAGAATAATACCCTTAACTAATGAGCCATCTCTTTAGTCCCTAATGTCATTATATTCTTTGAAATATTATTTATTTTTAATGTGTTTGATGTTTGCTTTCATGCATGTAGTATGTACACTACACTCATGGCTGGTGTCCACAGAGACCAGAATGGGCTTTAGAGCCACTGGAAATGGAGTTATGTGGGGTTGTGAGAGGCCAGGTAGGTGCTGGGGATGGAACAAGCCAGTGCTCTTGACTGCTGAACCATCTTTCTAGCCCTGTGATTGTACTGTGAACTTAGTACAATTGTTCAAAAATACCTGCATGGGACCTGAGGAGATGAGATGCCTCTGGCAGAGTGTTTGCCTCGAGGAATGAAGACCTGAGCTTGAGTCCCAAGAACCCAACTAAACAAAACAAAACAAACAAAAAACTTGAGTGTGATACATTTGAAATCCCAGTGCTGGGGAGGCAGAGAGGGGAGGATCTTTTGGGCTTTTTGCTGGTCAGCCAGTCTAACCTACTAGGTCAGTGAGAGACCATCTAATGCCCTACCACCATCACCAAAACATAAAAGAAAATAAGTAAGATGGACTGAACCTGGGAAATGACCACTGGGATTGGGCTCTCTCTCTCTCTCTCTCTCTCTCTCTCTCTCTCTCTCTCTCTCTCTCTGACACACACACACACACACACACACACACACACACACACACACACACACAGCCCTTCTCCGTTAACCTTAAATCATAGGATGAAAGATGAGCTCATAACCAGAACTTGAGGATTTTAAATAAAACTCTCCCATTATCTTTACACCCAGGCTCTTTACTTTGCATCCTGAACTATGAGACATAAGGTGCTTTTTGACCTCCCCACCCAGTCTCACAACTGCAGTAAATTCCTGAGCAGGCAATGAGCCATGTACTTCCTGTGTTCTTGCCTTTATTAAATGTTCTTTCCTGTCACTGTCCCTGCTGCCGTTTCAGTTTGCCTAATTCACTCAGCAGACACAATACATCTACTTCCTGGTGGCTTTGGCACATTTTGATTTCACTTTCATTACCATTTTTTATTAACTATAAATGAACAGATTCTTCAATTTCAAGAAAATTTATGTGAAATATTCTGTAAGGCTTCTTTTTTTTTCAAAAATATACATGCTGCAGTAGTGCTATGCCAGGGATTTTTGCCATCAGATTTCTGGGAGTATGTGGTAATAACTTTGAAATTATAAGATTATATTTTCTATGGAAAATGAAAATTCCCTCTCTTTCACTGACTCTATTCAGAATCTACCAGTGAAAAATAATATATTAGACTTATCTTTTTCCTCTTCAAGTAACTATCCTAGAACC
This sequence comes from Peromyscus californicus insignis, assembly GCF_007827085.1. NCBI lineage: Eukaryota > Metazoa > Chordata > Mammalia > Rodentia > Cricetidae > Peromyscus > Peromyscus californicus. Next base: position 96,307,118 of record NW_026294584.1, on the reverse strand, counting down.
ACTTACTATATAGGATTTTACATTTCATTTCTAATAAGAAGATGTCTTATGTGACTGGCTGTTGTGGTTTTATTTTACTTATCATCTTTTTATTTATGCTGCGTGTTCTGAAATAAAGCTGAGATGGCACTTTAGTGTCCATGGTCCTGTAAACTGAGCACATGCCACAATGTCTGATATGCAAAGGTATTTACTTACTATTATTTTTGAGTAATTGCATTATTCTAAATACTATTTCACAGACTTAAATAGTTTTATCAGGCTTTCCTTCCACTATCTTCCAAAAAACTAACTAAAATCTATGAACAATTGTATAATTGAGATCTATGAACAATTGTATTGGTATACCTGTCAATTCAGGAAAGCCACTTTCATTCCTCCAATTCATCACTTCCCTCCATGGCTCTCCCCATCCTGCTAAGCAACACTTGTAGTTTCTGTGATATTTCTTCCGACTTCTCAAGCAGCTTTTTAATAGTTATACAGATTCAAATTGTTTTATGTCATTATAACTGATTTTTAATTTTTTGTTCTCTCTCTCTCTCTCTCTCTCTCTCTCTCTCTCTCTCTCTCTCTCTGTGTGTGTGTGTGTGTGTGTGTGTGTGTGTGTGTGTGTGTGTGTGTGTGTGTGTGTGTGCTGTATGAATACCTGGTTGGACACAAACATATGGAGATCAGAGAAGGACATCCTGTTTTATCACTCTCTGCCTCACTCACTTGAAACAGGGTCTCTCACTGGACGTGGAGTGGGGCTTGCAGCCAGCAAGCCCCAGAGCTTCTCCTGTCTCAGCTTCCACAGTTCTGAGATTACAGGCCATGCACTGACAAAACTCATTGACATGGGTGCTGGGATCCAGACTTGGGTCCTCGTGTGTATACAGTGAGTTCTCTTACTGTTGAGTTCTCTTACTGTTGCTCCACCTCTCTGGGCCCTAACTGATTCCTTTTAGTCACATTTTTTTTTTCTGAGTGTTTGCAGGCACTTCTATTTTTCCTAATGTTCTAAAATCTTATAAATTTTCCAAGGGTAAAGCCTGATTCCTACCAGTTTTTCTAGGTGTGTTCTGGCATAAAGGTGACAAATGCTCATTTCTTTTACTGTATTTTTCTGGTTTCTGATTATATTTTTTAAAACTTAATGTTTGTCAGTGTGTGCATATACATGTGTACCAAAAAAAAATGCCAGCCACGTCTAAATTAATTCTTCTGTTTATATAAAGTATTCTCATTCCTTTTCCCCCTCTCTTTCTGATACTCATCAACCTTGTCTTTTTAAATGTGCATTATATTTTATAGAAAAAAAGTTATATCTTTGGAGATTCCTCTCGTTATCTTTCATATAGATTTCCCTGTACTGAAGCACCTTTGAACTCCTGGGGCAAACCAGATTAGTCATGAATTATTATCCCACTCACACATAGTGATGTCTGGGTTAATGATATCATATTTGGGATTTTTCTACGGCTTTAATGATTACATTGGTCCATATATCTCTTTAATTGTTTTGGTCTTTCCTGTTTTAAAATAAGTCCATTCTTCCTGAGTAAATAAACTACAGGGAAGAGATAGCTCTGTCCTTGCTAGTCACAAAAGAGATTTTCCCTTTGTTTCTAACATTGGAATAAATCCTTTCCTTTGTAAATTTGGCGTGATTCATCTGTAAACTCATTTGTAGGTAAGGATTGGGTTTTCTAAGATTCTGAAGGTTGTTTAAAGGTTCTCTTTATTCTTGAACAATTACAGTGAACACTTCTGTAAGAAAATGTTCATCGCCTTTGGTTTTCAGTATGTTCTCCTTAATCTTCTTAAGCTGTTTGTCAATAGATTTTTTAATAAAATTCTAACTTTTTGAGAATTTCATATATGACTACACGATATTTATATCATTCCTACTTTTCCCTTTCCCTCTTCCACCTCCTCCTTTCCCATCTCTTAGATCCTTTACATTTAATGTTATTTATGGCCTGTTCAGGTCTGTGTTTGATATTTACCAAGTATAACATTCTTTTCAAAAATGAGTCTTTGATGTTATTAATCTTTCCTAGTTCTGTATTTTTTCTTATTTTTTGCTTGTTTTAATTTTGTCAGATCTATTCATTTTCTTCTAACTGCTTTGTGTACATGTGTATGGATGCATGTGTAGGTGTGTATATTTGTATGTGCAAATGTGGAGGGCAGACATTGATGTTGGGTGTCTTCCTCAGTCACTATACATTTGACTTTTTGAGGAAGGGACGCTCATTGAATCTGGAACTTACAGATTCGGCTAGTCTGGCTGGCCAGCAAATCCCAGGGAAACCCCTGTCTCTGGTATCCCAGCACTGGAATAGTAGGCACCTATGTGCTGCCACACTTGACTCTGTAAATATGTCCTGGGGATTGACACTCAGGCCCTTGAACTTTTGTGTGTAGTCCACATTTTATTAATTGAGCTATCTCCCAATTTCTAACTTCTCTAGTCAAAGATAAACTCAATAATTTTTAGTATTTTCTGAAATGAACATTTACTTACTAATCTTCAAGTACTGTTTGAGCTACAATAAATATGTTTTCTTTGAATTTTAAACATTTCTACTTTCCTTCCTGGGTTATTCTTTAGCCTATTTGTCACTAGGGAATGTCTTAGGAAGAGTCTATGGGTTTGGACATATGTACTTCTAGTTGTATATTTTCTTTCAAACTTCCTTTTGTTTTAGATTTCTTAATATAACACTGTGGTTGTAGTATATATTTATAGCAACACCAGTTTCTTTTAAAGCATGCATTCGTTTATGACCTGTACCAAATATTCTCTTCCTTAAACATATAATTTGCCAAGTATTGTTTCCTGGTTCCAAGACACTCACTAGATAAATTGGGAATTAAGAATTCCAAATCAGGTCTATTTTTATCAGTGCCTGTCCTAATCTAATCACTACGAGAAGCTGCTTAAAAAAAACCTCCTAAGGCAATGACGGCTTGTTAACTTTTCCTTGCAGTTCTATTCATTTCGGTTGTTCTGTCTGAAATCATGTATATGATTCACATCAACAGTCACTAACATCTATTCTCCATTAATTAGGAAGAATGAAGAAAGATTATCCCATTGACTGTAACATCATACAGCATCTCTCAATCTAGCCTGATTGTCTACCTACTTACTTGTATAGATAGTAGAAGTTCTAGTTTGATATGAAAAATGACCAGTGACTAATCTTAAAACCCAGGCTGGTGCTCCCTCCTAGGCTTTTGTTCCGGGCCACAGTAATGTTTAATAAACAGGCTCGAGGAGTTTTAATCTATATAGCAGAAGAGACTCTGGTTAGTTGCTCAGCAGGTACTGCAGGTAATTAAAACACTTCTTCAAGCTGAGAAGGCAATAACAAAAATGCTTGAGAGAGTGTTATGAACAGTCTGAAGTGAGATAATTGCATCCTTAGAGACTCACCATCTTTTATCTCAGACAGGATTTGGAATGATTTGTGACTGGAATTACTGATAATTGTTTGTTAATATTTTTGCATTATGACTAAGAAATCACTTGTTTTCCTTAAAATAAGTGGCACACTACTAGAGGTAATAGATTAACCTTGCCATTGTGACTGGAAACTCTTCACTTTGTAAGTGATTTAGGTTTCTGATTTTAAAGTATAATATTGTTGTTGTTGCTGTTGGAATATTTAAGAGAGTTGAAGAATTGTCATGGTAAGAATTTAATTATATTAATTAAAATTACTTACATATCCAGTAAACTTTGAATTAATTTTTAAAAAATGGATATATTAAATTCATTAATACTGGTTAAGGGATTTAAGGCAACTAAACTACTTGGTCAACTGGAAAGATCAGTAGATAATATTTTTGTCCTGTGCAGCCACTTTCTCTGTGGTTCTAAATATGGAAATAATTGTCTCTCTGAACCTTTTACTAGTTGGTGGAAGTCATATAATTAAATCTAGCCAGTGGTGTCATGTCCAAGCTGACCCACTCCAGGGCCTTCTTCCTTCTTCAGGACAAAAACATCTTGCAAAAAGTAGCAAAAAAGCAAAAAAAAAAGCATTCTACTAGCTACATCCTTTGGGTGACTCTACACTCTACATTTTGAGGTTCCCTGGAGATTGGAGCTGGACATGGAGCACCAGCAAGAAATGAGTCCTGTTTCTTTAAGCTAGTGAAACAGGCATTCTTTATCATCAGGACATAATTTATCCTCTTGTGACTGATAACAGCTGTTCTTATCAGGGGGTAATGATGGGAGGGCAGACAGGGCCTGGAGGATGCTGCTTTTGCTTAGCTCCTGAGAGGCTGGTGGAGATCAAAATTACAGGGGGGATACAAAGTTGTTGACTTGGGCTTAGTCACTAAACATTGACCAAAACCTTCAAGGGAAATAGTTTAGAAGGTATATTGTATACATATTACAAATATCATCTATAAAAAATGCTGTAAAAGCTTTCCATGTAAAACTCAGCTTTAAGATAAGACAAAATCAAGATTATTATCAAATCATACATGAATGATTGTAGATATCCCCACTAGATCCCCAAGGCCCTTTGATGGGGGGGGGGCAGTCTACCAAGGAAGAATTACTGTTGCAACAGTAGCAAGACCTTTGCTTTTTCTTTTTAACTCTCATTGTCTCACAAGTATAAAAGTTACAAACATTTCATTAAGATAATTTCTGACTCTACATTGCAATTAATTTTTAAGAAACTTCCATTTGTTGAGCATAAAGAATATCGACAGTTATCTAAAAATGCAATTAAAATGTTCCTCCTTTCTCAATTGCATAGATGTGTGGAGTCTGATTGCTTTCATGTGCCTTGACCAATGTAGTGAAGTGTGACTGATTAACTTACGAGCAGATTAAAAATCTGATGGGCTCCAGCCAACATTTACTTCATCCCCAACAGGCAATCCCTTCTCCCCAAGTTGTAGCAGAGTAAATTCTACAGCTTTTCAGACTTCCTGTCAGTGGATTAACTTATGCAAAGTTAACTAATCTGTTAATTTATGGAGAGTGAGTCACAGATCTATTTTGCTGTTTTATGGGTCAGGTTCCAGGGTTACCCTTGTTTCCTCTTCATTTATTTCTTCGTTAACCTGGATACTTACATGAACCTTGGCGCTCCTGAGTCCACTATACACCTTGCCCTTAACTGTTGACTATGCAATTAAAATAAAATAAATGAGTAAAATCTTGTAAATTTTACTAGTGTTCATGTCATTTTTCCCTAACATGTAGTTACAATTAATATGCACAGCTCCCATAAAGGTGTTTTATTTATTTTGTTTCCTTGTATGTATGTATTCATGTGTATGTATGTTTATATGTATGCATGTATCTGTGTAGGTGTGTGTGTATATGAGGATGTGTGTGTGTATGTGTGTATGTGTGTGTGTTTGTGTAGATGCATGTATACATGAAGGTGTGTGTACATGTACATGTGTATATGAGGGTATGTGTTTGTGTATGTGTTTATGTAGATACATGTGTATCTGAGGGGGTGTGTGTACATATGTATGTGTACTTGTGAATTTGTGTAGATTCATGTGTGTATGAGGGTGCGTGTATGCATGCATTCATGCATGTAGAGCCCATAGAACTTGGGTTTCATTCTGTGGGTGCCATTCAACTTATTTTCAGAGATGGGCTCTGTCACTGACCTATTGCTCATTGATTCAGCTATACAACCCTGCAAGTCCAAGGGATCTGCCTGATTCTGTTTTCCTGGAGATATTATTACATGAGGGCTCCATCATGTTTCTTCTTTCTATGTGGGTTCTAGAGTTCAAACTGAGGTCCATATGCTTACATGTAAACCCCTTTACCAACTAAGCCATCTCTCCAATCCTGTTTATAACACAGTTTCATAGTAAGCAAAATTAACCTCCTGCAGGCCACGCACATAAACACATTCACTTTTAGCCTTTGTAGGAAGTACTAGGAAACATTGTCAATGTTGGTAACAGAATAAGTAGTAGTACTTCTCGGTCTGAATGTATAGGGTCGTACTTATGAAGAACAGTTCAGTTTCTAAACACTTAAATGTTCCTCATGTTTTCTATTTGGTACTCAAATGAGAAGCCAAAGGCATTTTCTCATGCCTCAAAACCTTTTAAATAAGATTTTTATATTTATTTATTTATTTATTATTTATGGACTCCAAAGCCTAAGATGTTTATTATCTTGACCTTTTTTTTGACAAAATAAAATACAATAAGATAAAGCAAAACTCATCACATTGATGCTAGATAAGACAACCCAAAGGAAGGAAAGAGTCCCAAGCATAGGCATATGAATCAGAGACCCACTCATTCACACACCCAGGAATCCCACAAAAATACCAAGCAGAAAGCTATAATATATAAACAGAAGATCTGGTACAGATCCATGTAGGCCCTGTGCTTGCTGCTTTAGTCTCTGTGAGTTTGTATGCATCCTGTTTAGGTAATTCAGAGGGCCTTATTCTCTTAGTGTTCTCCATTCCTTCTGGCTCTTATACTCTTTACTCCTCCTCTTTTGAGGGGTTCACTGAACTATGCAGGGAGAGATTTGATAGGGTAATCCCATTTAGACTCTCTCTGCATAATGTCTGTCTGTGAGTCTCTACATCTGTTCCCATCTGCTGCCAAAGTAAGCTTCTCTGTTGATGACAAATTAGGCACTGCTCTATGAGTATAGCAGAATTTCATTAGGGGTTATTTTATTGACATTTGTTTTTAGACCAGTTCTGTTTGCTTTTAGCATAGGTCTCTGGGATATCTAGTCTCTGGTTCTTGGTTACTCAAGCAGTGTTGTGTTCTGTCTCATGGAGTGGGCCTTAGGTCAAATCAGACATCAGTTGGCTACTCCCACAAGTTCTGTGTCACCATTGCCCTAGCATATTTTGCAGACAGGACAGACTGTAGGTCAAAGGTTTTGTGGCTGGGTTGCTTTTTATGTTTCTCTTTTGGTATCCTTCAGAGTACCTTCCTGCACCAAAGACATTAGAATGTTGCAGTGAAGGCTCCATGTAGGCACTACCTCTCCATGTTCACTGAGTCGTGTGGTTGTTTTCCTAGGCAATGCAATCTTGCTGTCAGTTTGCAGAGTGATCTATTGTCTTACCAACAGCCCAAGTGTTTGGGGATTTCCATGAAATCCCTTTAGCCAACAACTCATTTGATAGCAACCCAGTTCCCCCACTTAAAGCCTTGTTTGGTGATGAAATGCCTAGTTGAGACTCCATATCTTCCATTATAAGAAGACCTCATTAGGATCACCTTCATATATTTTAGGAAGTTTCTACTGCACTAGTTTCCATATCATCTCTCAGATGTCCCTCAATTCCAGCTGTCTCTCTCTACATTCTATCCCTCAATCTATTTCCCCTCCATCTCCCCACCTGACCCTTCCATTCCCACACCCACCCACCTTTGTCCACCCATAAAATCTATTCTATTTTCTCCTCCCAGGAACATTAGCATGTCCCCCTAGACCAGTGATTCTGAACCTTCCCAATACTACAAGCTGACCCTTTGAGACAGTTCCTCATGTTGTGGTGCTTCCCAATCACAAAATTATTTTTGTTACTACTTCCTAACTATAAATTTGCTACTGTTATGAATCACAATGGAAATTTCTGATGGTCTTAGTTGACCCCTGTGAAAGGGTCCTTCAATTCTCCCCCAGGGGTCATGACCCATAGGTTGAGAACCATTGTGTCTTTTGGGTCTATGCCCAAGAGTGGTATAGCTGGATATTAAGGAACTGCAAAATGGCTGCACAAGTTTGCACTGCCACCAGCAACGGAGGAGTGTTCCCCTTACTCCACATTCTTGCCAACATGAGTTGTCATTTATGTTATTGATCTTAGTCATTCTGACAGCTGTAACATGGAATCTCAAAGTAGTTTTGATTTGCATTTCCCTGATGGCTAAGGATGTTGAACATTTGTTTAAGTGTTTCTCAGCTATTTGAGTTTCTTCTATTGAGAATTCTCTGTTTAGATCTGTCCCCCATCTTTTAATTAGATTATTTATTTATTTGTTTTGCTACTAGTTTCTTGAATTCATTGTGTATTTTGGATGTTAGTCCTTGTCTTAGTTAAGGTTTTATTGCTGTGAAGAGACACCATGACCACAGCAAGTCTTTAAGGGAAAATATTTAATTGGGCCTGACTTACAGTTCAAAGGTCAGTTCAAAGATTTAGTCCTCAGCATGCAGGCAGACATGGTGCTGGAGAGGTAGCTGAGTACTTTATATCTGCATCCACAGGCAGCAGAAAGTGAATGCCACACTGGGCATGGCTTGAGCATCTGAGACCGCAAAGCCCACTCCCTAGTGACATACCCCCTACAACAAAGCCACACCTACTTTAACAAGGCCACACCTCCTAATAGTGCCACTCCCTGTTGGCCTATGAGGCCATTTTTTTTTTCAAATCACCACAGTCCTCTACTGAATGTGCTATTGGTAAAACATATTTTCCTACTCTGTATGGTGCCACTTTTTGTGAATGACAGTGTCCTTTTCCTTACTGAGCTTTGCAGTTTCATGAGGTTTCATTTATTAGTTGTTGATCTTAGTGTCTGTACTATAGATTTTTTATTCAGGAAGTTGTCTCCTGTGCCAATAAGTTTAAGACTATTGCCCACTTTCTCTTCTGTTGGGTTCAGTGTATCTGGTTTCATGTTGAGATCTTTGATACATTTGAACTTGAGTTGTGTGCAGCATGAAAGTATGAATCTATTTGCATTCTTCTACGTGCAGCCATCCAGTTTGATGAGCACCATTTTTGGAAGATGCCATCATGTTTTTTCAGTGTGTAATTCTGGATTCTTTATAAAAAATCATAAGCATATGGATTCATGCCTTAGTCTTCAATTCTATTCCATTGATTGAAGTGTTTGTTTTATGCCATATTTGTTTTTATTATTATTTTTATTACTAAACTCTACATGGTTTTTATTGCTATAGCTCTGTAGTACAACTTGAAATTGGGGATGGTGAGACACCCAGCAGTTCTTTTCTTGTTCAGAATTTTTTTTAGGTATCCTGGGTTTTTCTATTTTTTCACTATGAAGCTGAGAATTTTTCTTTTAAAGTTTATAAAAAATTGTGTTGTAATTTTGATGGGGATTGCATTGAATCTGTAGATTGATTTTGGTAGGATGGCCATTTTTAGTATGTTAATCATACTGATCCATGAGCATGGGAAATCATTCCACCTTTTGATATCTTCTTCAATTTCATTCTTCAAACACTTGAAGGTTTTACCATATTAGTCTTTCACTTTATTGGTTGGAGTTACCCAAAGTAGTTTTATATTATTTGAGGCTCTTGTGAAAGGTGTTGTTTCCCTGATTTCTTTCTTAGTCTGTTTGTCATTTGTATAAAGGGAGGCTACTGATTTTTATGAGTTAATTTTGTGTCCAGCTACTTTGCTGAAAGTGTCTATCAGCTGTAGGAGTTCCCCTGTGGAATATTTAGGGTCACTTATATATACTATCTGCAAATATAGTTACTTTGATTTCTTCCTTTCCAATTTGTATACTATTGATCTTCTTTAGTTGTCTTATTGCTCTAGCTAAGGTTTCAAGTACTATATTGAGTAGATATGGAGAGAGAGGACAACCTTGTCTTATCTCTGATTTTAGTGGAATTGCTTTATGTTTCTCTCCATTTAAGTTGATGTTAGCTACAGCCTTGCTGTAAACTACCCTTACTATGATTAGGTAAGTCTCTGGTATCCCTAATCTATCCAGGACTTTTATCAGGAAAAAAATGTTAGACTTTATCACAGGCCCTTTCTTCATGTAATGAGATGATCATGTGTGTTTTTCTCTTAGTTTTTTTATATGTTGGATTACATTTATTAATTTTCATATATTGAACCATCCCCGAATCTCTGAGATAAAGCCAACTTGATCATGGCACATGATCTTTTTCCTGTATTCTTGGAATCAATTTTCAAGTGTTTTATTGAGAATTTTGCATCTGTGTTTATAAGGGAAATTGGTCCATAATTCTCTTTCCTTATAGAGTCATTTTGTGGTATTGTTCCATAATTCTCTTTCCTTATAGGGCCATTTTGTGGTATTGGTATCAGGGAAACCAATTGGTACCAAAACCAAAATTCTGGCCTCACAAAATCAATTGGATAAATGTTCTTTCTGTTTCTATTTCATGGAATAATTTGAGATGTATTATCATTAATTCTTCTTTGAAAGTGTGATAGAATTCTGTTACAAAACCATCTGGCCCTGAGATTTTTGTTGTTGTTGTTGTTGTTATTGGGAGACTCTTAATACTGATTGTATTTCATTGGGGGTTATAGGTATATTTAAATAGCTTATCTGATTTTTTTGTTTTGTTTTGTTTTTGTTTTTTCAAGACAGGGTTTCTCCACATAGTTTTGTGCCTTTCCTGGAACTTCCTCTGTAGTCCAGGCTGGCCTTGAACTCACAGAGATCTGCCTGCTTCTGCCTCCCGAGTGCTGGGATTAAAGGTGTGTGCCACCACTGCCTAGCCTAGCTTATCTGATCTTGATTTATCTTTGGTAAGTGGTATCTATCAAGAAAATTATCCTTTTCTTTTAGATTTTCCAATTTTGTGGAGTACAGGTTTTTAAAGTATGTTGTTATGATTCCCTGAATTTCCTTGGTGTCTGTTGTTGTGTCCTGCTGTGGGACGTTCTGTATGGCAAATGTGTTGCTGATTAGTCAATAAATAAAACACTGATTGGCCATTGGCTAGGCAGGAAGTGTAGGCGGGACAAGGAGGAGAATAAAGCTGGGAAGTGGAAGGCTGAGTCAGAGAGACACTGCCAGCCGCCACCATGACAGGCCGCATGTGAAGATGCCGGTAAGCCACGAGCCATGTGGCAAGGTATAGATTAATAGAAATGGATTAATTTAAGCTGTAAGAACAGTTAGCAAGAAGTCTGCCATGGTCATACAGTTTGTAACCAATATAAGTCTCTGTGTTTACTTGGTCAGGTCTGAGCAGCTGTGGAACTGGCGGGTGACAGAGATTTGTCCTGACTGTGGACCAGGCAGGAAAACTCTAGCTAAGGTGTCCCTCTTTTCTTTTCTGACTTTGTTAACTAGTGTTGTCTCTCTCCACCTTTTAAATAGTTTAGATAAGGGTTTATCCATCTTACTGAGTTCCTCAAAGAACCAGCTCTTTGTTTCAATACTTTGTATTGTTCTATTTGTTTCTATTTTCTTGATTTCAGCCCTGGGTTTGATTGTTTTGTTTATGTTTTCAGCCTACTCTTTGTAGGTGTTATTACTTCTTTTGTTGTAGAGTTTTCAGATGTGCTGTTAATTTGCTGGTGTAATTTCTCTCTTCCTTATTTTGTAGGTACTTAGTTCTATGAACTTGCTTCTTAAAATTGCTTTTCTTGCATCCCATAATTTTGAGTATACTGTGTATTCATTATCATTCAGTTGTAGAAAGTTTTTAATTTCTTCATTTCTGTCTTAACTCAGTTTTTATTCAATAGATGGTTGTTCAGTTTCTATGGGTTTTTAAGTTCTCCGTTTTTTCACTGTTGTTAATATCCAGCTCTAATCTGTTGTGACCTGTTAGGATGCAGGAACTTATTTCAATTTTCTTGTATCTGTTGAGACTTGCTTTGTGTCCAAGTATGTGGTAAACTTTGGAGAAAGTTCCATGAGGTACAGAGATGAGATGAAGGTACAGTCTTCTGTGTTTGATTGAATGTTCTGTAAATGCCTGGTAGGTCCATTTGGTGTATAACGTCAGTTAGCACCAGCATTTCTCTGTTTGGTTTTTGTCTAAATGACCTGTCCATAGGTAACAGATGAGTATTGAAGTCTCCTACTATCAGTGTTTGAGAGTCATTGTACAATTTTATCTGTCATATTGTTTCTTTTTGAAATTTGGATGTCCTTGTGCTTCATGCATAGATGTTAAAAACTGAAATAGCATCTCGTTGGATTTTTCTTTTGATGAATATATAGTGTTCTTCACTATCTCTTTTGGTTAGTTTTGGTTTCAAGTCCATTTTGTTAGACATTAAAATGGTTTTACCACCTTGTTTCTCAGAGTATCTTGTTCTAACCCTTTACCCTGAGGTATTATCTGTCCTTGATGTTGAGTTGAGTTTCTTGTGAGTCAGAAGGATGAATCCTGTTTTCACAATCATTTTGTTAGTCTATCTTTTTATAGGGGAATCAATACCATTGATACAGAGATATCAATGACTAATGATTGTTGATTCCTGTTACTTTGTTGTTGTTGTTGTTGGTATTGTATTGGTGTTTTAGTGTTTGTGTGTGTTTGTATGTGTGCGTACTTTCATTCTTTTGATTTTCTGGTCTAAGATTATTTATTTCCTGTGTTTTCGTGGGTGTAGTTAGCCTCTTTAGGTTGGAGATTTCCTTCTAGCATCTTCTATAGAGCTGGATTTGTAGGTAGATATTGTTTACCTGTGAGTGCATGTGGATGTGAGTGCAGTGCCCATGGAAACCAGAAGAGGTAACCAGATTTTGTGGAACTAGAGTAACAGTCAATTGGGAGCACCTGGTATGGTTTCTGGGAATTGAACTATGGTCTTATGGAAGAACAGTAACCACAGTTAAACACTGTGCCACCACACCCCCAACCTTTGATGACTTTTTTGATGAATAAATTATGCTCTATTACAGTGACAGGGAAGTCAGGAAGACAGCTGAGGTTTACATGAGAAAGTCATTGTCAGTTCTGAATACAACAGAATGTTGATCCTGGCAGGAAACATAAACAAATGCAAATTCATAAGGCTCCAACATTTCCAAGTTTCCAATAAAGTAAGAAAATGATAATAGTTTGAAGCAGAAGCTTGAAAAACAAAGGCAAAGCAATAATGACATCTAGTCAATGATCCACATATAAAAGTGTTGAGAGGTCGAGAGTTTGGCTGTTGGAATATACTTTGAAATGCATTTGATACTAATGTATGGTGACAGATGGATAGCTACATATGTAATGAATGACATTTAATGAAACAGTCCTTGTAGAAGCTAGTCAGAAGTTTATGGATGTTCATTGTGTAATCATTTCGGGTATTTTGTGCATGAGCTTAGACTATCATAATAAAATGTTGAAAAAAACAGAAGGTAGGAAATTCTCATTTCTTTCAATATATACATTTATCTCCACATTAATACATATATGCATCTCTCTATATGCATACACATACATAATATATACACACAAACTGGTAAAGGGAGGATTTAGGGATCTGGTGAGATGGCTCAGTGGATGAGGGTATCTTCAACAAAACCCAGTAACTTCTGTTTGATCACTGGAATCCACATGGTGGGAGGAGAGAACCTACTGTGGCAATTGTCTTCTGACCTCCACACCGTGGCTTATGGCCCTATCTTTCCCCCGATAGATATGTTTTTTTCTTTTCTTTTCTTTCTTTCTTTTTTTTTTTTTTTCCAGAAAGCCTGGAATGGTCATATACTGGAATGTCAATCACACTGAAACACTTTGGGCATGCACTCAATTCTTTTCAACTGGGAGACATGATTTGCATATAGCCTTACTTTAAATATTCAGTGAATTCTCACTGTATGCTTTGTTTTGATTATTTAGTTCTCATAAGCAGTAAGTATGATTCTCACTCAACTTTTACATGTAGGGGGAAGTGATGCTTATGGCTATGTATTCAGTTAGCAGAAGTAAACATTTCATCCATGTCCTTTGGATCTCAAGTGTGTGTGCTTAATTGGGATGATGTACCACTTTTGGCTTCAGAAAAGTGGCACAAGCATTAGACATGAGCCTTCATATTACTAAGGCCAAGTCCCACCTGCTTTCTTTTCCTTGAACTTGTTAACCAAGTAAAGCATTGATTTTAACTTGCATCACTATCCAACTTCCTATTCTTTGTCTCATGAATGGATGACAAAGGTGAGAATTACTTCCTCTTAAAGCTAGCTAGACTTGAAGATGAACATTTCCTGTTCAGGTGACCAATTGAGTCTTTTCCCTGCACAGAACATTTTTACTTGTGAATTATTCTACCTGAGACTTATCTATTCCACTAAAGCAAAACCACATCATATTCTATAATATTTGGATCTGGGTTGTTCTGTTTATGCTAATACCTGTATAAAATAAAACACCTTTGTCTTTGATATTATCTGTTTAAGTCTATAAAAGGTTAATGGAAAGAGAGGTAATTAAATTTGATAAAACAGTTAATAACCTCAAATTTTCAACTAACTAGGTATTGATCTACCATTATTATATTATCCATACTATATATTACTTATCACTAGTATTTGCACATACAAACAATATGCATGATACACAGAGAAATAAAAAGAGAGAGAAAGAGAAATGCATGAGAAGGAGAGACAGAGAAACAGAAGGGGGCAGGGAAGAGAGATTTGCCTATTATGAGAAATTAGCCCATTATTGTATGGAGGCTGAGATATTCCACTCAGCTAGAGAAAGAAGAAAATTGTTGGTATCCTTTGGCCTGAGTCCAAAATTCTAGGGACCAGAGGCATTAGTAATATAACTCCTCACTTAGATTTCTTCAGATTTGTTTTCCAGAATGTTGCCTTGCACTCATTATTGTCTACGTACAGTCAAAGCATCCACTCAGTGTTTAGATGAGTAACAAGAGGTTTCTTACCTGGAAGACTTTCTGTCTCTTCTCCAGTTTGTCCATTCTTGTTTCTCATTCAACTGTAACTTTCCTATGTTTCTTTTTACTTCTTTGCTTTATTGATATGTGACACACATAGATCTATAAGACTTTCATATTTTCTATTCTAGTTTCCCTACTGGTCCTCTACACTGGCACTGTGATAAGCATTCACAACAAATATTTCTTTATGTAGTTTGCATTTTTATCATACATTTAGATGCTTTTCTTCCTTTACACTATTTCTTTGCACCCAGGATTCCCAGAGCATCTCTCTAGAAAGATTTTGTATTTGTTTTTTGAGGTTAATCACTTTGGTTGCTATTAGACTAGTTCTAAAAATTGTTTTTAAAATTTTATTTTATTTTTAATTGTGTGTGTGTGTGTGTGTGTGTGTGTGTGTGTGTGTGTGTGTGTGTGTGTGTATTTGACTCCAGGTGCTGGAAAAGCACAGAAGAAGGCATTGGATCCCATCAAACTGGAGCTACATTTTGTTGTGAGCCACCATGTGACTCTGATCCTCTGCAGGAGTAGCATGTGCTCTTAACTGCTGAACCATTTCTCCAGACCCACAGGCTTGTTTTTATTTATGGCTAACATCCTCTCATGGACTCATGCCTTTCATATGGTCTAATGCCCAAGTTTGTGCTCAGGCTGGTCTCAGACCAGTTTCTTACTTTCTGATGGAATCTACCTCACTATCCTCACCCAGCTTCTGAGCTGAGGTGACTTTTTCATGGCATTTATGACTGTGGGTAAAGTTTTTCTTCATTTTCTATATGTAATGCAAGCCTTGCTAATAGAACTGAAGCTTCTTGTAGGACATCAGTTCTAGTACCCTCACATGAGTAGCATCAAAGCTGAGCAACCTCTGTCACCTCAAATGGTGTGAAAGATGACTTCACAGCCAAAGTCTACCTGCAATCAGATTTTCCATGCCCAGGTTGTCATCTTCTCTACAGATGCTATATGCTTAGAACCCAGAGTTTCTCTACCCACCCCCAAAGTGAGTTTCTTTTAACTTTGGACTAGGTTATAAACTGAAATTTTTGCATGTGTTATATTTTGCTTAGTATTTGAGTTACTTGGAGGAGCACACCATTCATGTAAGCTCTGGCAATTGCATTGCTAAACGTTCAAAATCTCAAAATACATTTTTCTAGATCAATATGTGTTCTCCTGTAACAGTAATTCAATGATCTGTTTCTGAAATAGATCAATAGTTCTTAAAATGAAAATGTGAGCTATGTATAATGGTCAATTTCCCTATTTTTTTTCTGTATGCTAACAATGGTGATTAAAGGTATGGATGAATGAGAGCCTTAGTCTAGACTCAGTCAGGAGAGCACTGTGTGATTTGTCTTCATTTTTAACTCTCTTCCTTTGCTTATTTTTAAGCACATGACTTCAGAATTCCTTGCTAAATAAACCATAATTAATTCAACATTTTTGTGATTAGACATACAAAGGAACTTTTTGGCATGTATGTGTGTATGATGTACCTATGTTTGTGTGTGCATATGCTATGGGAATTTTATAGAGGTGGGGGCATAGCTAGCTAGATATCGAGTGTCTTTCTCAATTGCTCTCTAATTTTTTAAGACTGTCTATTATCTATTTATTATTTATTTATTTATTTGTTTGTTTGTTTATTTATTTATTTAAGACTCACTGAACCCAGGGAATGCCAATCTCAGCTAATCTAGCTGGCCAGCCTGCTCCATGAATCCTTGTATCTGTCTTGTGAGTGCTGAGATTGTAGGGGATTGCTATGCCTCTTCAGCTTTTATGAAATTTCTAGGTACATGAAACCCCATCTTCATGCTTGCCAAACAAGCACACAACACACACTCATCTCTCCAATTCTGAATTCTAAATTCTACCTAGTTCATCTTTCACCAAGTCAAACCTTGTTCGTAAATACTCTTACCTTCATTTCTTAAGAATACATTATAGAAAGGGGAATCCCTGGTTCAAAGAATGTGCCTGGTTTAAAATTAAAATGCATGTTTTCATTTGTGAATCTAATGATTGGTTTATAAACAATAGAAGCACAGATAAGTATTTATTTGCATGAGCATTTTAGAATGTTTGATATAATTTCTTTTTGTATTTTATTTAAAACAAAATGCTTCAGTACTGTTTAACCCTTGTCAGTGATTTCCTCTTTAAAAATAGGGCTTGATTGGGACATTTTAACTATTGCATGCAGATTTTTCTTTGAGTCATTCCAGTGTTAGCAATGGAGTGTTAATCTTTAATTTTCACATGATCATTTTTAACAAAAGGCTCAGAACCATTTGTTTGTCATGTATGCGAACAGACTCATACACATTGGCTACATATCACGGGAACACTCTCACTGTGTGGAGGACAGTGAGGGGCATTTCTGTGACAACTACAGGAACAGGAATTTCAACAGGCTCAGTATCTATCTATTGCATGAATCAATGAGACAGAACCATCACATGTTAAGTGAAGCAACCTTATTACTTAAAGAAAGGGACAGTAGGAGCCTGGATCAATAACAACAAAAAAATGTCTCTCATGACTCAGAAATCTATCAGGGCAGATGGAATCTCTTTTGTTCAAGTCCTACTTGTAATGCATCTGAGGAGCCTAAGAAAACACCATGCCCAGGTGTAATCCACAGGGCCTATAGATTTCTGGGTTAAAGCACTTAGGGCCTGAGAGATGTCTCAGTGGCTAAAGGCACTTGCAACAAAGCCTGATGATCTGAATTTGATTTTTGATACCGACATGGTGAAAGGAGAAAATCAACTCCTGCAAGTGATTCTTTGACTTCCATGTGCCAGGAAATCTCCCCTCCACAAAAAATTCAACAATGTAAATGAAATATTAAAGCAATAACAACAAAAAAGGCCTTATAGGGCATTTTGTTCTAGAAAGACTGGAACAATTTTTGGACTACCTATTTCATTTCATCCTTATCTCAGAATGTTTTATTGCTAGAACATTCTGCATTTATTTGTTATTTATTTATTTGTTTGTTTGCTTGGTGATGCTAGGGAATGTAACTCATGGCTTCAGCCATAGTAGGCAGGCTCTGTTCTTCTTAACTGCAGCCCACATGCCCTGATACATTTCTGCAATTATTTCTGAGAATTATAAGTGTGGAAGTGGGGACCTGAACCAACCAAAGACCACCCACAGAGCTTTTTAAAAATATGTTTCCTAAAAATGCTCTCATTTCCCTAGTTCTTTATTTGTTCATTCTATTTCAAGATTTAGACATCATTTGTATAGAATTAATTTTTAACATTTTGTTTTGCTTGTGTATGTAGAAAGATTTCTGCATTGGGAAACTATATAAATATTCATCCACATTTTAGTTTAACACATTTACTATTCCTCTTTCTGTCAGCCATTAATATTGCAACTCATATTCAACTTTATTCTTATTGTATGAGTTAATAAAGTAGGGTAGTGCTTTTCAGTTTCCTGTGGTGAGCCAGAAGGCCTATGTAATTGTGAAAATAATCCAAAATTTTTGCATTGGTTTGACATTTAGAATTTGTCCAATGAAGGCATGTTTCTCCAACATCATTCTGCTTGTCATTGTACTTCAACAACCTCTGAGAATGTTCTAACTCTCTAACTTGTTATACTCAATATAAATTTCAGCAGCTGTTTAAAAAATGCTTTTCAATTACAAGTCCAGGTGACTAAATTAGTTGGGACAAGTTTAAAAAAGATAACCCTTGAGAAAAAAAAAGGTAGAGAATAATTTATCAATTAAGTGAAGAAAAATGGAGTTTGGCATTGTAAACTCTTCCCTCTGATGGACATGGTGTCCCTTCATGGACTGACACCTCTTTTATTGTTATTTGTTTCTGTTTCTGGTTTCTTCTTTTGCTTTTTTACAATCATGCTTTTACCTGCATTTCAAAAAGGATCTATACTATATTGATTGAGATTATTTTGCATTAAATTGATAATTCAAAAAAAGAACCTCATGGGAATCATCAGTGGAGTTGTTCTGAAATCCTCATTAAAATATGCCTGAAGTAACAGAAAAAAAAAAAGCAGAACTTTTAGCAACAGGTGAACCAAGACTGACAGCCCAACCTCAAAATCTGGGAAGAATTGTCGTTAATTATGAGGCAGGGGGAACAGTAATAAGGAAATACCCATAGAGGCTCAGCGTAAGATAGTCTCTGACTTAGAGTCCAACAAGACGTCCTTGGATTGCACTCCCAAGGGAGGACAGACAGAACTGATGATAGAAACATTAAAAGTGTGCAGTGCCACAGTTTACCTTTCTGCCTGCTCCAAGTCTAGGCACTCACACTCTTTCTCTTACATTCTAGGCAGTTATGGTGCTGTACTCTCTTCTCTGACATTTTTTCCTTTACTTGATCCACTCACTCTTTATCTAAATGGTTGAGTAGAACAGGAACCATCTCTGTTTCTCTGTGTATAAGTGCATGCCTGGGTGTGTGAATGTATATCTTGAGGTTAGGAGAGGCTCTGGCTTTGATATCCATCTGGGGAACACTGTTCACATGGAAAACTGTCCCTGTGGGTACTGAGAAGGAACCATTCCATTTAGAGCATGACAGTAAAGTATTTTTTCTATGCAAATATTTTAAATCTGCTCTGTAATAGAGTTTGGGGAATAATAGTTAAGAGCTCTAATCCATCATTAAAAAATAGAATAACTCAATGCACTGAAGTCTGAAATCTGAACCTCTTATAAACAGACTATGTTGATTTACTGTAACAATCACTGGCTGGGCATTTTCCTACTGGATTATCTATGATATTGCATTTAGAAACAACATATTTTTCTTTCCAAATGCAATACAAAAGGGTAACAAAAAAGTTAGGGAGCCTGTCTTATCTCAATAAATCTAGCTGCTGCTAATAGTCACTGTGGTCACTCTTTTTTGTTTTTATTTTTTTTCTATTTTACTTGCAAATAGATTGCAAAATAGGGAAATGCATATCTCCACAGAGAAGGAAAGTTTGTCATTCTTTGTCTTTCATGGGGAATGAGACATTAACAATCTGCAAAACAAAATGCCACATAAGTGGAAGAAGGTGATTAACATGTAGTCCCCCTCTCCTATCCTAATAATAAAAGGGCACATATAAGTATGGATTTTGGAAGCTTGGCAGCATTACAGAAATAAAACATATGCCATAGCTTAGTTTTAGTGCCACAGGCACAAATTGTGCCTACATTCACTGGAAAAGTAACATGTATACCTAGATGTAAGTTTTCTGTGTCCCGTCAGGTCCTGCAGCCACTTGGTCCCAAGTAAACACACAGAGGCTTATATTAATGACAAACTACATGGTCTATGGCTCAGGCTTCTTGCTAGCTAGCTTTTTCATCTTAAATTAAACCATTTCTATCAATCTATATGTTACCACCTGGCCATGGCATTACCAGTCTGCTGACATCTTGTTGCTCCTTGGACAGCAGGCTGGTGTCTCCTCCTCCTGCCTGTCTCTTTCCTACATTTCTGCTTGGATATCCTGCCTGCTTCTAAGCTGCCTTGCCATAGACCAAAGCAGCTTATTTATTAACCAATGGGAATAACATATATTCACAGCATACAGAAAGATATCCCACAGCAAAATACTGCCCAGTTGTCCCCAGGATTGTAACATGCCAATAGAGTATGGTGGTAGACATGGTGATGGAAAGATATTGGTAGATACCAGAGGAAAAATCTAGAACTCTTCGTGATGGAAGAATGTTCCTGTGAATTGTTCAATGTTATAACTTTGGCATGAGGGAGTGGCAACAACTACTAGCATGAGAAACACCAATCTGAAGAGAGAGAATTTGAGAAAAGGAAGGATGGAGTTTAGATTTGGTTGTTATTAGTTTAATTTGATATTCTTTAGAGACACTAAAGAGGACATGTTAAGATACAAAGTGAAGATTATAGAGTATCACAGATGAAATGGAAACATGGCTTGTAGTGAATGTGAGAGATAATCTTATTTATAAAGAGTGTTGAATGAGTATGAAATGGGAATAGAGTCAGACGAGAACCATTTATACTTGAATGTAATGTCTGTACCAGTCACAGACAAAGGTGGAAGGAAATCAGAGAACATAATGGATGAAAGAGAGCACATTATTAAAACTACGTCCACTGAATTAGTTTCAAAAGAGTGAAAAATCAAATGTGGACTAACAAGAGCCCATTTTCTTGAATAACGTGGACATTACTGTTGGCTTTAGAAAGATCCATCTTGGTAGATTCAAAGTAAATGAAACAGTATGTTTGGTAGAAGTGGATTAGGGTACACAAACAGTCTTGTGTCAAATTGGAGTGGAACTACCATATTGGGTCATAGGTGGAAATAAATTGTGATAATGGGACAGTGGCTTGAAAAAATTGTAGAGGTTAAGGAGATTAGACAACCTTGTCTTGTTCCTGACTTTAATGGAATTGCTTTGAGTTTCTCTCATGTTGGCTATGGACTTTGCTGTAAACTATTTTACATTGAGGTATGATTCTTGTATCCCTAATCACTCCAGGACTTTCATCATGAAGCAGAGTTGGATTTTGTCAAAGGCCTTTTCTACATATAATGAGATGATTATGTAGTTTTTGTTGCTAAATTTGTTTCTATGGTGGATTACATATCAATTCAAGTATGTTGAACCATCCCTCCATCTCTAGGATGAAGCCTACTTGGTCATGGTGAATGATATTTTTGCTGTGCTTTTGGATTCAGTTTATCACTATTTTACTGAGAATTTTTGCATATAAGCTAATAAGGGGACTTGTTCTGTAATTCTCTTTCTTTGTTGGGTCTTTTTGTAGTTTGGGTATCAGGGTAACAGTGGTCTCATAAAATGGATTGAGCAATGCTCCTATTTATATTTTGGGAATAATTCAGGATTATTAGCATTAACTCTTCTTTGAAAATCTGGTAGAGTTCTGTTGCCTGGATTTTTCTTTCTTTCTTTCTTTCTTTCTTTTTCTTTTTTGCTTTTTTGGTTGGGAGACTTATAATTACTGTTTCTATTTCACTAGAGGTTATATGTCTGTTTAAATTGCCTATCTGATCTTGATTTAACTTATATAAGTGGTATGCATATTAAGAAAATTGCCTACTTCTTTTAGAATTTCCAATTTTACAGAATATAGGTTTTTCCTTATGATTCTCTGAATTTCTTTGGGGTCTGTTGTTATGTCTCCCACTTCGTTTTTGATTTTGTTAATTTGGGTATTCTCTCTCCACCTTTTAGTTAATTTGGATAAGGGTCTGTCAATCTTACTGATTTTCTCAAAGAATCATATATTCACTTTAATGCTTTTTTGTATTGTTTTGCTTGTTCTTATTTCATTTATTTCAGACCTGACTTTGATAATTTATTGTCATCTGCTCCTTTTGTCTTCCATTTGTTCTAGAACTTTCAGTTGTACTATTAAGTGACTCATAAGATAGCTCTCCTTTTATTTTCTTTTTAAATGTAGGCACTTAGTGTTACAAACTTACCTCTTTGAACTGCTTTCATTGTGTCCCATAAGTTTGAGTATGTTGTGTATTCATTTTTATTCAATTCAAGAAAGTCTTTGACTTTTTTCTTGACCCATTTTTATTCTGTAGTAAGCTGTTCAGTTTCCATAACTGAGTTTGTAAGCTTCCTGTTGTTCTTGCTATTCAGCTTTAATCCACGGTGATCAGGTAGGATACAGCATATTATTTCAAATTTTTTTTATCTGTTACGATTTACTTTGTAGCCGGGCGGTCGTGGCGCACGCCTTTAGTCCCAGCACTCGGGAGGCAGAGGCAGGTGGATCTTTGTGAGTTCGAGGCCAGCCTGATCTACAGAGCAAGATCCAGGAAAGGCACAAAGCTACACAGAGAAACCCTGTCTCAAAAAAAAAAAAAAAAAAAAAAGATTTGCTTTGTGCCTGAGTATGTAGCCAATTTTGGAAAAAGTTCCATGAGGTGCTGAGAAGAAGGGTTTATTTTCTTGTATTTGGGTGAAATGCTCTGTAAATATCTATTAGGTCCATTTGGTTTATAACATCAGTTAGTTCCAACATTTTGCTTTTTAGTTTTTGTCCACCTGTCTGTTGGCAAGAGTGTGTATGAAGGTCAATATGTGATGTGATTTAAGTTGTAATAGTGTTTCTTTTATGAACTTGAATGCCCTTGTGTTTGGTGCATAGATATTAAGAATTGCAATGTCAAGGACCTAGTGTAGTGGAAACTTTCTAAAGTATATGAGGGTGATTCTAATGAATTCTCCAAATAATGGAGGAGACAGAGCCTCAACTGGCCATCCCTTGTCACAAAATAAGCTTCTAGTACCAGGATTGGGTTACATCCAATTGAGTTGTTGACCATTCCATGGGAACCCACAAGCAACCCAGACTGTTACTAAGACAATAGGTCACTCTCTGCAAACTGACAGCAAAGTCTATGCCAAGAAAAACAACCACACAACTCATTGAACATGGAGGGGTTGTGCTGGTGCCTACATAGAACTTTCACCTCTGTGCTCTAGTGTCTTTGGATGGGAAAATACTTCGCAGGCTACCAAAAGAGAATGTAAACATCAACCCAGTCACAAAACCTTTGAGCTACAATGCTGTCCTGCCTGCAAACCAAGCTAAAGCAATGATGGCATGAAGTTTGTAGCATTAACCACCCAATATCTGATTTAACTTTATGGCCCACTCCATGAGAAAGAACCCATACTCAACACTTAGTTAATCAAGAACCAGAGATTAAATAGCTCAAAGACCTAGAGTAAAACCAAATACTACCGGTCTAAAGAAAAAAAAAAAAAAGAAAGGAGTGATACAATGACTCCTAATGATATTCTGCTGTACTCATAGATTAGTGCCTTATTTAGCCACTGTCAGAGAAGCTTCCTTTAGCAGCAGATGGAAGCAAATACAAAGATCAACAGCTAGATCACACACACACACACACACACACACACACACACACACACACACACACACACACGAATTTCTAAATGGTCTTATTAAATAAAAAACATGGAGCCAAATATAGGGGTGAAAGCCTTAGAGATCAGGGAACTAGGAATAGCCACCAGTCAACCTTACCTCACCAGCTTTGCAGCTTCCAAATGTGAGCAACTTCCTATCTTACCTGCTCCTGTATTGCCTTGCTGTTCTGCCCTCTCATTGGCTATCTTAGCCCAGCTACCTCATTTGCTTGTCATTACCTGTCTTTACAGACCTCCAGGTCTCTACTGGGATTAAAAGCATGTGTCACCACACTTGGCTCTTTTCCCTAGTGTGGCCTTGAACACACAGAGACCCTGTCTGCTAAGTGATTGGATTAAGGGCATGTGCTAACACTGCCTGACTTCTATGTTTACTTAAAATGGCTTGCTATTTCCTCTGATCTCCAGGCAAATTTTATTAAAGCACAAATAAAATATCACCACACACACACACACACACACATACACACACACACACACACAGAGAGAGAGAGAGAGAGAGAGAGAGAGAGAGAGAGAGAGAGAGAGAGAGAGAGAGAGAGAGAGAGAGAGAGATTGGAACACACAGATCTAGATGGTATATTTCCATCAAATCCCTCCCCTCAGGGCTCAGAACACCCTGGGGAAGAGGAAGCAGAAAGAGTATAAGAAGGAGAGGTGATGGAGAACACTAGGAGATCAATTCCCCCTAAATCAACGGAGCAAAGCTCATATGAACTCACAAGGACTGAAGAGGCAAGCCCAGGACCTGTTCGTGTCGGCATCTGATCTGTGTATATTATGTATTTTTCCATTTAGTATTTTTGTTGAACTCTGGAGTGTGTGAATGAGTGGGTTCCTGTTTTGGGGGGCCTTCTCTTGTACTCTTTTTCTTCTTTTTGTTTGCTTTGTCCAACTTTGATGTGATAGTTTGTGTTTTATCTTCTTATATATAATTTTATTGTGTTTTGTTTTCATCTTCTAGAAAGCTGTTCTTTTCTAGAACTGGAGTGGATTCAGAGGGGAGAGGAGCTAGGGAAGAACTGGGAGGAGTAGAGAGAGGAAAAGCTTCAATCAGGTTACGTTGTATGAGAAAAGAATCTTTTTTCAATACTAGGGTGGAAAGGAATTGCAGTCCTCTTGGTGGATTTTTCCTTTCATGCAGTATGTATGAATATGTAGTATTCTTTCCCATCTCCTCTGATTAGTTTTGGTTTAGGTCTGTTTTGTCAAATATTAAACAGGGACACCAGCCTGCTTCCTAGGTCCATTTGCTTTGAATATCTTTTCTTATCCTTTTACCCTGATAATATCCTTGATATTAAGGTATGTTTCTTTAATGTAGGAGAAGGCTGGATTACATTTTAACAACCATTCAGTTAGTCTATATCCTTTTATTGGGTAATCGAGACCACTGATGTTGAGAGATATCAATGTGCAGTGAATGCTGATTCCTATTATTTTGTTGTTGTTGGTGGTGGTGGTGGTGGTGTATGTGTGCTTTCCTGTTTTCCACTCTTTTGATTTGCTGCTTTGGGATTACTTATTACTTGTGCTTTTTTGGGTGTGGTTAACCTCTTTAGGTTGAAGTTTTCTTTCTAATGCATTCTGTAGGGCTGGGTTTTTAGACAGATAATGCTTAAATTTGTTTTTATGTCTTATTATCACCATTTATTGTGATTAACCATTTTGCTGGGTATAGTAGTGTGGGCTAGCATCTGTGTGGTCTCTTAGAGTCTGTAGCATATCTGTATGGTCTTTTCTGGCTTTTAGAGTCTTTACTGAGAAGTCAGGTGTAATTCTAATAGAGCTGCCTCTGTTCCTTGGTCTTTTCCCTTGCAATTTTTAATATTCTCTCTTTGTCCTGTACATTTAGTGTTTTGTCATGTGCCAAGGAAACTTTCTTTTCTTGTCCAGTCTATTAGGTGTCCTATATGCTTCTTGTACCTTGATAGGTATCTACTTTTTAGGTTAAGATAATATTCTTCTATGATTTTGTTTGAAAGTATTTTCTGTACATTTGACCTATGTTTCTTCTACTTCCTCTATTCCTATTATTCATAGATTTGGTCTTTACATAGGGATTGGATTTGAAGGAGCTGAGGAAGAAGTGAAGATCTGTAGTAAGCCTACCTTCTTCCCTGGCCAGAGTCTACTATTCATATTTGAAGAAACTTGAAGTAATTGTGAAACTAATTATAAAAATGAAATAGAGGATACATTTTCTTTACATTCAGTGAGATTTTTTTGAAAACATTTTTTTCTTTTAATATTTAAATTGATTGACACAACCTTATATGAGTCTTTTTCCATCAAAAACTGCCATGGAAGCCTTACGCCTCTTTTCATAGTTTGTCTAAAACACATGGGGTCTGTGTTCAGAGAATTCATTGATAACATTTCAGCACACTGATTTCCACAGGAAATGAAGTGAGTTCTTTCTTTTTTTAGACCTACCTGCTGTCACTATTTAGTTTGGGACATCTGTATTCTATTCCTCACTTGCCAAAGAATTCCTCCTCTGTCTTCCAGGGAAACTTATTTTATCTTAATGACAGTAATTTCTTAATTTATTCTTGACTAAAAGTAATACGACAAAATGAAAAGGCAGTTGCCACTGGAGTTGGCTCTGTGTCCTTTTTCATTATCCAGATTAAAGTGATGCTGTTAAGTGATCTGCAATTATAGGGCAGCATGCACACACTGTGGCTCCTGCCAGGATTATTCTCATCCTTTGAAGGTCTTCATTAGGCAGGTGCCCTTCTTCCCACCAGTGTCTGTTAACACACCCTTACTCTCAAGTTTCAAGGCCTGTAGGCACCGTAGTCTGTTGGAGCTTGGATCTAGATTGTGCCTCTGATAACATCTACCTTAATTCTCTCAACTTTTTCATCAAGAAAAGTTTAAGATGGCAAAAGAATTATAGATTACCAAAAGGCTAGGGTCACACTGGTCTCACTGATGTATCTCAACCCGGGAAACAGTAATTACTTAATAAATAAATTTCACACATTATACCACATGAATTTGAATTTGGGTTGTGTAGCCATTGTGATAACAATCAGGGATCCATGGGCCTTCATTTGCTTTGGACTCTTCACTGTGTATGGTTAAGATAGACAAGAGTCTCTAGATTATCTCCATGGTCAGCGAAAATGTCTCTACTACCTGATTTGATCACAAACATGAAAAAGCAATGCTGGGTCAAAAAAATCTGGAGGCCATGTGTACATATTTAATGGTTCATAATAATGTTTATAGAGGGACTGAGGGTATAATCAATCAGAAAAGTCCCATTTTGTAAGAATAAGGACCTGAGTTCTATCCTCAAAAAGCACATTGACAGTTGGACATGGTGGCGTGCTTGCAGTCCCATCACTGGGGAGACAGGAAGATCCCCGAGGTTTATTGCCCAGCTACTCTGGACACATCTATCAGCCCCAAGTGGCAGTGAAAGATCCTATCTCAAAATTTTTAAAAAAGTGATGGAAGTTGAAAAATGACACTTAAGGTTGTCCTATAGTCTCTGCGTGCGCGCGCGCGCGCGCGCGCACACACACACACACGCACATGCGCTCGCATGCGTGCGCGCGCGCACACACACACACACACACAGGCACACACAATTACAAAATACTTTTAAGGAAATGATAAGACTCTCACAGGAAATGAATACTTCATGAGTGGTTGGTTAGCTTCAGGCAGATAGACTCTGCTTATCTCTTTTGACTCCCTAAAGTACAGACATTCAGCCTGCAGAACCAGGGCTTTTCCAAAGCATATGCAATTTCCAGTCTATTTTGAATGGATTATGTAATACTAAAGATTAACCAAACTTTAATTCATTTTTATTTAAAAACAATGCAGGCAGAGACAGAATTACCTAGAGGCAAAAAGCATCAGTTTGTTTCTTTTCTTTTCTTTTTTTTTTTTTTTTAAATTTGGGAATTAAATAAAACATGGTTTTAAGCTAGATTTGAAAACTCAGCAGAAGTCCAAACAGGGACTTTTACAAAATCTGCTCTAGGAGGTAGGTCACTTTTTGTTGAAAGAAATTAAATTCCACCATTTGAGTGAAGGATTTCAGATCTGCTTCCATGATGCGGAAATGAAAACATTTTACAAAGGCTGCATCTAAATGTGGGTGAGTCACCAATCCATATCTGGCCTTCACCCATGCTTATGTCACACTGACACACTGAAATAAATCCCAGCTGGTCCCTGTCTCCTCCCTGAGTATTTGTTCTTTGGTTTTTAACCTGAAAGCATTCCTCAGGGCTGGGCACAGGGCAGAGGGGCTAGGCAGAGCGGCTGTCTTGATCTTAATTCATAGCAGAGGTGACTCAGAAGGTCAAATGCTACATAAACAATAAATGCTAGCCTCCATTTGACACCCAGTTTTCAAATCTACTTGCAGTAGGAAATTCTTCTCGAAGTCATACCCTGCCCTTCCTGACTCCTGAGAAATCAGTGTGGTGGATTTAGCTGGATGGTAGGAACTTTTCTTAGCAGCTCAATCTCTTTTTACATTATCTCCCCCGACACGAGCCCAGTCCTTCATATCTCACTGTCAGAACCGTGGACTTGGTGCAACCTCACTCTCACTCCTTGGAACACAGAGCTGTGTTTCTTACAGGATGGCTATGAGTCCACTAGCACCACCCTCACCTGGATTCTTTGGCCTCGCCTTACCTGAGGGAAAAACTGAGGGCTTTTAAGTTTTTGGAAACCGTTTACACAGTTTTATGCATGGTCTTCTACTGGCAAACAGCATGTACTCGCTCCAGTGATTTTAAATCTGAGAATAAAGAATTCAGCTAGATATATATAATGTATCTCAGAGGACACAGGTATCCTAAACTACTCCATATCACATAATTGAAATCCATACATGAGATGTGATGGTTTTAATTGTCAACTTGACACAAACGAGAATCACTTGGGAAGGGAGTCTCAGAGATAAACTGTCTACATTAAGTTGGTAGACAGGTATCTGTGGAAAAATTTTATTTTTCTCTTTTTAACATTTATTTATTTTTTGTTTCTTGTTCTCTCTCTCTCTCTCTCTGAGTGTGTGCATGTGTGTGTGTGTGTGTGTGTGTGTGTGTGCGCACGCGCGCGCGCGCGCGCGCTGCGCGCGCGCACATGCATATGCACCCACTTGTGAATGGATTACTTGTGGAGTCCAGAAGAGGCCATCAGATGCCCTGGAGTTGGAGTTAATAGGCTGTTTTGTGTGCCTCTGACATGTGTGCTGAGAACACAACTCTGGTATTCTAAAAGAGCAGTAAACATGATTAACTGCTAAACCATTTCTAAAGCCCCATAAGAGATTTTCTTAATTAGGTTAATTGAGGTGGAAAAATATGTCCTGAATAGAGGTGATGCCATCTCATGAACTGGACCCTGAACTAAATAAAAAGGAGAAAGGGAGATGAGCAGTGGTATGCATACATTAATTAGTTGGGCTGCAATGTGATTAGCGACTTCAATTCTAGAGACGTTGACTCTCTTTATGATGTATTGCGATCACAAAATGTGGGACAAATAAACCCTTTCTCCCTTAAGTTGCTTTTGTTGGAGTATTTAATCACAGCAACAGGAAAATAAACTAAGACATCATGCTCAGCAAACACACTCAAAGTGCTAAATGATATTAATTAAAACAAGGGACTCTTCTATTTTGCCCTAGATGCTTGGCTACCACTTTCAGCTTCTTCCTTGTGTACTTAAAACTTCAATGCACTGTATACATCATATTCTAGAATTCCATTGCAAAAGGGGCCAAGTTCTGTTCCTTTACCTATGGCGAAGGACTGTACTATGACTGTTTCAGGTGACAACTGCCTTAACCACAGTGGCTGCATGGATGGAGGTTTTCATTAGTTGGTTAGTAATACTCCTGTCCTCATTTTCAGGCACTTGGCTCTGGCTTGCTGCCCTCTACTAGAAACATAGTTATAGATACGACTCTTCAGAACGCTGACCTCTCTATTGGAACTTGGATTTTATGTAGGAAAAGGCCAAAGAATATGAGAATTCTGTCTTTCTGCAAGGGAAATGATGAGCTCTGTTCAAATTCTGCTACTGCTGCCGCTGGAAAGTGGCCTTAGGACCTCGCCCTGCTCTAGTACATATGAGGATCTTTGCATGACTCACAGATGCAGCAATGCATGTTAGATTATGGATGACTTTGGAGTTCAAAATGGTATGCAGACACCAAGCATTATTATTTGAATAAATCTTCATAATTGTACCTAACTCTTGTCCCCTAAGACATCTTATTCATTAAATAAGTAAAATATTATACCAATAAAAGCATAGGCGACTCCTTTGTCACATTAAAAATAATTATTCAAAACTACAATAGTGAAATGATTTTTTATAGTGGGCATCCCTTTCTTTTCCTGTGTACTTCTCAGCGGCAGACATTACTTTTAGGGGGATAATTGGTCATGGATGAGCTATGGGTTAGTATAGAAAACTAGTGACAGACATGCTCAGTGTGAATATCCAAGAAACAGCATTTGTTTCCTTCTCTTTTACAGGTGTTCAGAGGCAGATGATGCTGTTTAAATGCTAATGTCTCTGCAGC
The DNA here is from genome assembly GCF_007827085.1 of Peromyscus californicus insignis. Taxonomy (NCBI): domain Eukaryota; kingdom Metazoa; phylum Chordata; class Mammalia; order Rodentia; family Cricetidae; genus Peromyscus; species Peromyscus californicus. The sequence continues at coordinate 96,276,928 of NW_026294584.1, read as the reverse complement.
ACCTGCCTTGTGTGTCTATTGTGCCCTGCCCCAAGCATCCTCCATCCACACCTGTCTCAGTGTTCTTCTTCCCTGAAGTGTGATAGGATGGGTTTCTGAAGAGAGAGCATGGGGGAAGGCGAGCATCCACCTTCTGACCAGCAAGGCTTCAGCACTATGCCCGTAGTCTAATTTCAGCCAGCTGGAGCTGCAGGCACTCCCTGGATCTCCCTTTCATCTCGGTATCTCAGCACTGACTGCCTTCCATGACACCATGTTTGGCACCACCAGGTCATATTTTTATGGGTTTTTTTTTTGTATCCTTCACAGTAGGGAATGAATATTTTTTTAAAAAAAGATTTAACCTAATTAAATTTTAAATTTTAGTTCACTTTAAGGGGATGTGTGTATATTTGCAGAAGAACCTGAAACCTTTGTCTTATGAGTACTACCTGAGGCAATGGAAAACTATATTTTATATAATATTTGAAAGTAAATCAAATGCCAAAAACTAAGTAATTTATTCTAATGGCTAAGTTACCTAGGATCTCTTTTTGGAAGGACTTCAAGTAGGCATAAGATTAATCTCTTGGTTCATAGAAGCTCTAAGCTGTTGGACTGAGAACACATGCAGACAGAATTGGGTAGATGTAGGGCCCTGGCCATAGCTGGAATCTTTGCTGCAAATTTACTGGGAGAGACAGCTCCAAGACATTTGGTCTCTATTTATTTAAAATATTTTTATCAGTTTGAACATTTCATGTAATGTATCCATCCCCTTTTCCATGCCCATCCAACTTTGTGTGGTCCTTGTTTTTGCTTAGTTTTGTTAAAAAAAAAAAAAAAAACAACAAACAACCCACAGAGTCTAATTTGTGTCGTCCATACATTCTTGGATTTGTGGCCTTCCACAGTAGCTTGGTCAACTAACATACATGGAATCACACCCTTGTAGTAAGCTGGCTTTTCCTCTCTCAGCAGCTATCAATTGCCAATGATCCTCTGGTCAGGTGGCATTTCCTGCCCATCTCCCTTCTCCATGCTGGAATTTGGTCTGATTTGGACTTTTCTATGTATGCTGAGTAACTGCTGTGAGTGATATGAGCAATTACTGTGTTGTGTCCAGATGATACAGTTTCAGAGTCATCTACTACCTCTGGCTGTAGGGTGTTTTTTTTTTTTTTTTAACTATTTGGGGTCCTGCTGTCTAGCTTCCAAATAAATACATGGATACTTGTTCTTACTTATGAATGCTTGGTCTTCGCTTGGCTTGTTTCTAGCCAGCTTTTCTAAATGAAATTATATTGTTTCTCTTTAACTATGTTTTGTCTCTAGGCTTTTACCTTTCTTTATTCTATATATCCTTCTTTCCTTCTGACTCAATGGCTGGCTGTGTGGCTGGGTGGCTGGCCCCTGTCATCCTCTCTCCTTTTCCTTTTCCCACTCCTCCCTCTTCTCAAGTCTAAATTTCTCCTCCTATTTATCTTCCCTGTCTGGCAGCCCTGCCTATCCCTCTCTTGCTTAGCTCTTTATTAGACTAATCAGGTGTTTTAGGCAGGCAAAGTAACACAGTTTTTCAGAGTTAGACAAATGAAACGTAAAAGAATACAACACATCTTTGAATCATTAAACAAATATTCCACAGCATAAATGAATGTAATTCATCTTAAACTAATATTTCACAACATCTGGCTCTTACAATCTTTCTGTTACCCTCTTTTATGACAGTTTCTGAGCCTTGGGAGTAGGGATGTGATATAAACATCCCATCTACAGCTGGGTACTCCACAGTCTCTTCTGTGCACCTTGACCACATGCAGGTCTGTGTTAATCGCCATCTACCACAAGCAGAAGCTTCTCTGTTGAGGGTTGAGAGATGCACTAACCTATCGGTATGAAGAGTTGGTTTAATACTATGTCCATTTAGCAGAATAATAGTAGTAGGTTCTCCCCTTGGGAATAAGATCTGTCTAGGCAAATTTCTAATCAATTTCACACATCCATCTTTCAAAAACCTGCACTAGGAACCAGAAAGTATGCATTAAGAACATACTTTAAAGTTTGTCACCAAAAAGGGTCTCTTCAAAGTCCGGAGGGATATTTCACTTATCTAACTGCTATTGTTTTCCTAGTAAATGAAAGAAAACATTTTAGAGTAACTTACATCTTATTCTTCCAAATCCCCATCCATCTTTTTTATTTTGCTTTTACTGCCCATTCTTTGTTTCCCTCACTGTGCAAGTTCTAGTATTATTTTGGAGATTTCAAGGGTTACCTGATAACACCTGTGTTTATTGGTCTCAACCAATGTCTTGAGGTTCATTCTTTCAATAATTTGATGACCAAAGATGGGAACACATAAGTGTCCTTTTAAAATATGCTCATTCCTGTCAGACAGGCTGCTTACAGAAGGACAAACCTTCTTCATCCTGTTGCATTAATTGCAGCGCTGGTATGGCAGCAAAGTGTTCTTAGGAGCCACACAAGGAATATGTCCATGAAGACTGTGATTATTAAAGACAAAAGGCCTCTAGTTAATGAGTTTATATAAGTAACATATAAATTACATAATATATGTATGTGCTTCAATTGCATGTAACAGTCTATTACCTATTTTCAAACTGACTCAGCTTCCCACATGTTCTGAAGACATTACTTAGTTGGTCAATATGCTTGCTGGGAAATGTTTGATATTTTACTTTAGGACCCCACAGAATATGACAGTGTGGTAGGAACACTTGCTGAAGTGATGTCAAACTCTCTAGCCCTCAACCAGTGTTGTTGACAGATACTTGGAGCCTGAGATCTCTGGAATGGTGACTCATACTGGTTTGGCTTCTCATGGGTCTTTCCTTCAATCTCCAGTGTTGTGATGTAGGACGAAGATTTGTTTTCCTGGTGAGCATTTCTTTTCTTCACTTGCCCTTAAAGTGTTGATTCTGTTGCATGCATACTCAGACAGACCTTTCTCATCTTATCCATTCTTTACTTTTTATCCAGCTAACAGTGTTCTTATTTGGCTGTAGTGAATCACCCCAAAACCCGAAAATCCATTTTCATTGTGCCTAAGGCACTAAGTCATCTAGAAAATCTCTTGATAGACAGAACATATGGGAGCTAAGCTAAAATTTGTTTAGCTTTCAACACAGAAAAATCCTCCAGAAAAGAAAGGTGTGCATATGTGTGTGTGTGTGTGTGTGTGTGTGTGTGTGTGTGTGTGTGTGTGTGTGTGTTGGATACATATCAGGATGTATCATATCACTTTTCCACCATATTTTTGTGGAAGGTTTCTCACTAGATTAGGAGCTTGCTCTTCCAGCTACACTGGCTGGACAGTGAACCTCCAAGATCTGCCTGTTTCCAACTCCAAGCTCTGGGGTTACAGAAGTGTGCTTCAATGTTTGGCTTTCAGATGGGTTCTGGGTATCAGAACTTAGGTGCCTACACACATACAGCAAAAATTTGACTCACTGAACTACCTCCCCAGACACCTACTCCTAGGAACAGAAATATCTAAAGAAAAAAAATGTAGCAAGGAAGAAGACAAAAATGTCTCTGCTACACACACACACACACACACACACACACACACACACACACACACACACTTACAAAACAAACAAACAATTTATCTGCTATGAATGATCAGGTTTTATATTAGATTTTTCAAAAAGTCGGAAACCCAGAGTTCAATGAAATGCTGAAAACTTTCTTCTCAGGCTCCAACTTCAGTTTTTTTATATTAAAAAAAAATGTATTTAAATTTTTTTCATGTTACATACCCCTGTTTTTCCCCTCCCTTTTTTCCAGCTCCGTCCCATCTCACCCCCATCCCCTCTTTATAGGACATAAGGCCTTCCTTGAATAGTCAACAGAAGCTGGCAAACCACCAACTTCAAGAAAAGCTGTGGTCTGCTGGTTCACCACACTAGTCTTTAATCTGGAAAACTCATTTCACATGGGTGATGCCAGGGAGCATTAAGGTACTGTGTCAACAGTCAGCTAGGTCATTTGTAACATATACTATCCTGCAGAAGAAGGCATATCTAGTCATAGATAGAGCTGAACAGCTCAAATGAAGATAGCTGTGCATACAACCATGGTAGAGAGGGAGATACAGAGGTTGATTATGAAGCATAAGCACTCAGGCTTCGGTACAGGGGTGTAGTGGTAAAGTGACATGCCTAGATATGAAAGACTAATAAACAGAATATGAATAGAAAGATCTAGTTAAGCAGATAAGGCTTAAGTATAATTATCTACATCTCAGGCAATGTGCTAAGTACCGAGATAAGTCTCACATGTCTGGTAGTATGTAGATATTTCCTTTTTCAGAGTGAGGGTGTGTTTGGGTGTGGGTGTACAAAGTTAAGCAGGTGTACGTGCAGTTGTTGACCAGAGGACACCCTTGGATGTCTCTATCAAAGACCTGGAACTCAGCAACAGGCTAAGCTGGCTGTCCAGTGATTCCCCAGGTCTCCTCCTCACTCTATGTCTCTAGTGCTGGGATTATAAGCATAAACTTTCATACCTGTTTTTGTTTTTTGTTTTGTTTTTCATCAGTCCCAGCGATAAAACTCAAGTCCTTTTGCCTATAAGGGCAGCACTTTAGTGGCTGGGCTATCTCTCCAGTCTATAGATACAATACTGTCCTTCTTTTCCAACGGGGAAGCCAATGTACCACATCGTTGAGCAGTTTACCCACAGACACACAGCTTGGAAGTAGTCAGCTTTTGGGGATGTGACTTGCTTGGTTGATCCTGCTTAGTTTTTGATCACTGCGTCTCCTCCAGTGGTGTCTTGAGACGAAACCCTTTCTCATCTGTGTCGGGTCTGACTTCTGCAGTGGTAGCAGTTAGCACTCTCGGCTGGTCTTCCTCCTAGTTGTGTAAAATCTAAATCTTTTCTCTCCCAGTTATTACTAAGCTGTGATGCTGGGTAATTGAGGAGGTGGCACTGATGATTAGTCTACTCTCACTTTCAGGCCAGAGCCAATCTGAATGAGAATGATGAGGAGTTCAGTTATTTTGGTGAAATTTTTAAAAAGATTTTTTTTTTGAACACAATAGAGCAGCTGCACATCTGAACTCACTACAGTTATGACAGCATGCACAAGACCCGTGCAAGCTCAACCCAGATAAAATCCAAAAATGTAGAAAGGCCCATCCGCAGCTGAGAAACTACTGGCCATTGATAGCTGCTGGGAGAGGAAGAGTCAGTTTTCTTTAGGAGTATTGTCCTTGGTGGGTTGATCCCACTCCAGTGGAGGGCCACACACTCAACAATGTATGGACACCTCAAATTGGACTTTATGGATTTTTTTCTTTTTACAAAGGACACAAACTTGCAAGTAGGGAAGGGGCATGGATCCTGGAGGAGTTAGGATAAGGTGTGTTTAGGACCAACGTACATTGTATGAAATTCTCAAAGTGCTAACGTTAATAAATAAATAATAAAAAAGAATGTGCATCACTCCCTTCCCTTGTGGTCATATCTGTTTCTCTGTGCATGTGGGGAGTGGGGCATGATGCTTCTTTGTTTCTTTTCCTTTAACAAAAGCCAGAGAAAGAAGTTGTCCAGGGCCAGCCAGTGCTGTGTGGGAGCTGGCATTTCACAGTCTGACACCCCTGTGACAAGGGCTATCGGACCTCTGCTGCGACTGTCTCAGTGGAGAGATTTGGCGTCCTCTACACAGAGTTATTTGACATTTTCTTTAATTCTTTGAGGCAACCAGAAAAAAAATCCTTGGAATGCCATGAATGTCTTCCAAAACCAGAAATCCGAGAAACAGTTTCTCTCAGAAAGCCCCAGAAGGCTCATTCTGGTCATCAGTCAGCTGACAGCCTGCTGTATGGCGACACTCCATGAACTGGCCCTCTGTGCTGCCCACGCAGGTTTTATTCCACGCTCCCTGGAAATCCTTCTAATTAACCCAGATCTATTTTAAATACATTATGAAGACGATCCCTACTTTGGTAGTAAGATGTCTTGATTTCTACATGTGTTGCGCTAAGGAGATGCCAAGGACCAGAAGACAATTATGCCTCCCCACTGCTTCCTGAATAGGACTTGAGGAGAAAAGAAAGATCATAGCCATTCTATTGAAAGAGCAATGAGCATGCAGCTAAGATGGGCAAAGAAATATTTCTTCCATCCATACATCATTGCTGAGTCAGGTGGGGTATGGGGAGCAAATGCCCTTCAACCTAAGGACAAAACCAATTTGAGGGCCTTGTGCAAAACCATTCACTACCCAGAGGAAGGTTAACGAGTGTTCAGGGAAGAAGCAGAGGCAGCCAGGGAGAGATAGTGCTTCTAAAAGGCAGTAATTTGACTCAGGGAGATGCTGCCATCCCTTTGAGGGAGTTAAATTAAGAGCTGTATTTACAGAATCTCCTAGGTATGGGGCCTTCTGAAAGAAAAATGAACTGGCTTTGCTTCTGAACAGAGTGGAAGGCATTAATCAGAACTGCCTTGAATTGATGGCAAAATCCATTTTTAACTGCTTGTTACTCTAAACCCGTGTCAGCCTCCAGCATGGTGAGTGGCCTGTAGTATTCTGATGGCCTGCTGACTAACAATGAGGGCTGGTAGCTCTCTGTTTCTCAACCTCTCCAGCCCTCTCTCTACATATCTGCAGCCCCTCAGTGTGTGTGGGGGTCCTCAATTCAAGTGCTGTACCTCAAGCTCTGGATAGAACTACAAGCACCATATTGACAATAATGTGATTCAATCTATGTTCCATTAAGCAATTGAGGCTGGAGAGATTGCTCAGTGGTTAAGGGCACTGACTGTTCTTGGGAGGAACAGGGTTCAGTTGCCAGCACTTACTTGGTGGCTCGCAACCATCTGTACCTTCAGTCCCAGGGGATCCAATGCCTTTTTCTGGTCTCCATAGGTTTTGTATAGATGGGCTTCCCATAGATACATGCAAGCAGAAATTCACACATATACAATAAAATAAATTTAAAAAAATTTAAAAAGAAATTAATAATTTATGTTGTCTACTTTAGAGAAAGCAGGCTTCTGATAAGACACGGACTGGCTGTTGAACACCCTAGGCTTCTTCAAATAAACAGCTTTTGTAAAATATAGTATCTTTTATTTATTCCTAGAGGATTGCATACAGGCATACATTGTATTTCAAAGATACTCACCCTCCCCCACTCCCCTACCCAACCCCTCCTTGGAGCTCTTCCCAACTTTATGCTTTCCTTTTTCCCACTTATAACCAATGGAGTGTAATTAGTGCTTCCCATGTACTCATGGATGTGGGCATTCTAGTGGATCATGGTCAACCTACAGGGTGCTACATGCCTAAGAAACTGAACTCTCCCATCCCTTCATAAAAATACTCATTTTAATCTTCCCTTTATTATAGATGGAGATCAAAGTCATAGAGGGCTTACCAGGAGGGACAGAGTTGTAACCTGAATCAATGCAGCCCTCTTGAGAGACTTTCCTTTTCATATCTACTGCATACCTTCTCAAAAGTTTGCTTACCATCATCCCCCAAAATCAACCAAGCCAAACTAGTTGGAACTCATGAACTTTAGACCAACAGCTGTGGAGCCGCCCTGGGACTGGACGAGGCCCTCTTCATAAGCAAGACAGTTAGTTGTGTAGTTTGATCTGCTTAAGTGGCCACCTGGCAGTAGGATCAGAATCCATCCCTGGTACATGAGTTGGCTTTTTGGAGCCCACTACCTATGGTGGGACACCGTGTACAGCCTTGATGCAAGGGGAGGGGATCGGACCTGCCTTTACTGAATGTACCAGACTCTGCTGACTCCCCATGAGAGAGCTTTCCTGCCTTTACTGAATGTACCAGACTCTGCTGACTCCCCATGAGAGAGCTTTCCTGGTTGGAGGGGGGAATGGGGAGTGGGTTGAGGGGGGTAGGGCTGGAGGAGTGGGACGAGGGAAGAGAAGGGAATCTGCAGTTGGTATGTACAATGAAAATTTCTTAGTAAAAAAAGTGACAATGAAGAAAAAAATTCTTTATTATTTTCTTCCTATAGGTCCTCACTCTTCTTAAGGAGGTCTAACAGACAAACATCTCTAAGAACTTTCACTTCTTTAAAGCCCATTCTGCTTGGCACTGCCCTCATCTTCTGGAAAGGAGGAAGAAGATGTGTTGACAATGTTCTGTCCCTTGGGTCCGTGATCCCAGGACAAGACTCAGGGCATGAAAGCAACCTCAGGGTCTTGAAACTCATGTTAGAATGGTAAAATTGGAGTGGTAAAAATTGCTCTTACACTGGGACTCTCAGCACCTTCTCTCAGTGGCATCTTCACAAATCCTGGGAAATGTTGTTTGCTGAGGTGGAGAAAAGGAGAGTTTTACAGCTAAGCAACTCAGCGCTCATGTCACAGAACAGAACTTATCCAAAGCTTATCTAAATCCGCATGGGGTCAGGAAACTCATTGCAAGGTCTGGTCTCCAGAGAGTCCAGTAATTGGTGACTTTGGCTGGATCTGAAACAGTCAGAGAGAGCTCCACTCCCGGCAGCCACCTGTTATTAAATCCTATATGCTACAGGTTCTCTGTCAAAATAGCCTGACGGTGTAAAAAGAATTTGGCTTAGAAGAGAATTTGGGATTTGTGTAATGAAAGAGAGAGAGAGAGTAAGAGACTCACTGGGACAATCGTCATAGCTCAGCAAACCCTCTTATTTCCTGACCTGTTAAATATATATCAATAACTGCTCTAGCAGTTATTGATAATAACTGTGGAATGATAGTATTAATATAACCTATTACACTCAGTAGATTGTACTAATATATTAGCATTAAAGGATAAAATGTTTATTCAATAAAAGAATGTTAATTCATTTTATTTGTTTATTGCGTATGCATATTGCATTTGTATTCTTGTTAGCATGCAGGTGCGAATGCTTGTACTGCATGCCAGTGGAGGACAAAGGAATGCCCTGAGTGCTGTTTCTCACATTTTCTTTTCACATCTATCTATGTCTATATCTATACCTATATCTATATCTATATTATATCACCTATATCTATATCTACCTATACTCATATCTATCTCTATATCATCTTTATCTCTGTCATCTCTATCTATCTATCTATATAGATATACCATTTATATCTGTCTATATCATCTATATCTATACCTACTTATCTTTTTTTTTTTTTTTTTTTTTTGCAACAGGGTTTCTCAATCTCTTTGTGCAGGGATACACCTGCCTTTACCTCTTTAGTACAGGGGTTACAAACATGTCTCCATCCCTGTTTTGTACTTAGGTCTTTGAGCTTGAAGACAAACACTTTATCAACAGAGACATCTCTCCAACACATGGAGGATGTTTTATATGCATCTCCAACAGCACTCTTATTCTGGCAATGCATGTTAACCAGCTAACAACAACAGGTATTAACCATACAGTGCATCTGTGAATTCAAGACCTTGTTGAAATGGAGAGTAAAATAAATGACTGAGAAAGGGACTTGTTATTCCAGGAGAGGCTGAGGTCAATATTTCTTCTGCTTCTGTTTTTCTTTGGGAGCAAAGAATTAAGTTTCCTTTGTTGGAAACGTACACTGACCGATCCTTTTCTTGGTGGTGGTTGGAAAAATTATTTTTCTTACTTTTTAAAAGATTTAGTGTGTGTGTGTGTGTGCGTGTGCGTGTGCGTGTGTGTGTGTGTGTGTGTGTGTGTGTGTGTGTGTGTGTGTGTTGAGCACATGTGTTCAGGTGTCTGTAATGGCCAGAAGAGGGTGTAGGATCCCCTTGGAACTAGAATTACAGACCACTTTTGAACTACCAGATGCAGATGCTGGGAATTGATCTTCTGGAGGAGCAGCACATTTTCCTAACTGCTGAGCCATCTTTCCAGACACTTGGCTATGGTTCATATGACAGCCTTTTTAAGTGGCTTACTCTGGTGCTCTTTTCAGTGTGTTTTATCCTGCTGCATGTCTTAACATGCAGGAACTCATAGCAGTGTGCAAACATTAATTCACCAAGCATGTGTATGTAAGGATTACTGCCCTGGTTCTCTCACAGAGATGCAGTAACTGTCCTCAGATTTTATTGGCATTTTAAAGTGTAGATATGAGTAGTCATTGAAAATTTGCATCTACGTGCAATTTCTCACTTTATTGGGATGTTTTCTCTTTAGTGTAAAATTAAATTGTTCTTTTCAAGCAGTTCCTGTTTAAAGTGGCAAATTAATTTCAAATTGCTTATACCAAGTAGAGTTTTAAGTGTAACTTTTCTGCATAAATTTGCTTAGTTAAATCACATCTTTACACTTAGGCACAGAGTATGCATCATTTTAATTAGATTGCTTTCAGATTACTATAACATATCAACTTCTTGGTAATTTACCCAATGTCTTACTACAGTGTAGAGGGTGTAGTGCTGTCAAAGACTACACCCTTGGCCACATGAGGTACAGCTTACACATCACTTTGTCATTTGGGACAAAGGTGGAGACAGGAACTACAGGCTATTGACTCATCTTCAAATAAGTATTTTCATGAAGGGATGGGAAAAGTAACTTTAAGGACCATTGTACTTTGAAGAGGTGTATCTCAATGGAGAAAGAGGAGCAGCTCACTGCTAAAATAAAGATCCCAGGATGCTTGAGTCACATGTTGGTGCTTAGTTGTGTGTGAGAATTGAATAAAATCCCCAAGTCTGACTAAGAAAATTAAGCTGCTAATCTAATCTAATGCAGGTACAACCATCTGAATAAGTGTGCTGGAAAGTTAATTTTCATTCTTCTATTTTAGTAACTTCCCAGGCAGGATGATTTACTCAAGTCCCTGGACGAGACAATCAGAGCAAGTGATTCATTTCCACAGCCCCAGGATGAGCCTGCATGCTGCTCCTTTGGAAGAGAATATTGCACAAAATGGGCTTTTATGGTGTTGCTAAGTAATGCTTCTCCTCAGACATCCTCTATTCAGATCTTATCTAATGATGTCTTCTGTCTCAAGATGTCTGCTGGACCATTAATAAATGGACCAGATATACAAATATGTTTTCCTTTCCAAAATACAGCATAAGAAGGTAGAATGCCCTGGGTCTATGGTGATGTGGACACATGGTGTTTTTTTTTTTTCTGATTATTTTTATAGTAATGTTATCAAACTCTTTTATTTATACTTGAACTCTTTTAACATCAACACTTTCACTTTTAATGCAGTCTTGGTGTAGCAGAGGGAGCTAATCTTTCACAAAAAGAAGAAAATTTTGTGTGTGTGCCAAAAATAAGGTAGATCATTGTATTGATGGAAGCATAGGTCATCCCATCTGTGCAAATAGATGGTCTGCAGTCACCCCCCATCATCACTCTGTAGTCTTGTGACAAAGCTGATGCCATGTCCTTCTTCCTGGTTTTGATTGTGTGCATGTGTATGCACATACATGTCCATTAGTATGTGTGCATGTGCGGCGACCTATGGTAAACCTCACATTTTCTTCTTTAGGGACTCTTCCCTTGTTCTTGTTTTTTGAGACCTCCTCTCATGTGGCTTGGAATGTGTCAATTTAAATAGGCTGGCTGGAGTTTTGAAGGGAATTCCATTGAGTCTGTAGATTGCGTTTGGTAGAATTAACATAAAAATGTTAATCCTACTGGTCCGTGAGCATCTTCTGATAAATTCTTCAGTTTCTTTCTTCAGTGTCTTAAAGTTTTATCATACAAATCTTTCATTTGCTTGGTTACAGTTACCTCCAAGATACTTTATATTATTTGAGGTTATTGTGAAAGGTTTCTGTTTCCCTGATTTCTTTCTCAGTCTGTCATTTGTATATAGGAGGGTTGCTGACGTTTGTAAGTTGATTTTGTAACCAGCCACATTGCTGAAAGTGTTTATCAGCTGTAGGAGTTTTTCTGGAGGATTTTTTTTGGGGGGGTTCATTACGTATACTATCATATCTGCAAAGAAAGATACTTTGACTTCTTCCTTTCTAATTTTGTATCCATTTGATCTTCTTGCTGTCTTTTTACTCTAGCTAAGACTTCAAGTACTATATTGATTAGGTATAGAGAGAGTGGACAACCTTGTCTTTTTCCTTATTTTAGTGGAATTGCTTTGAGTTTCTCTTCATTTAAGTTGATGCTGGCTTGTTGAAAAATTCATGTATTATGTTGAGGCATGTCCCTTTTATCCCTAATTTCACCAGGACTTTTTTCATGATGGGTGTTGGATTTTGTCAGAGGCCTTTTCTGCATCTAATGAGAAGATCATGCTTTTTTTTCTTTTAGTTTTTTTATATGGTAGATTACATTGACTGGTTTTCGTATATTGAACCATCCCTGCATCTCTGGATTGAAGTCTCCTTGATCATGGTGAATGATCTTTTTGCTATGTTCTTGGATTTGGTTTTTAAGTATTTTATTGAGAAATTTTGCATTTATGTTCATAGGGGAATTGATCTATAGTTCTCTTTCTTTGGTAAGTATTTGTGTGGTTTTGGTATCAGGGTTAACAGTGGCCTCATAAAGTGAATTGAGCAGTGTTCCTTCTGTTTCTATTTTGTAAAATAATTTGAGGAGTATTGGCATTAACTCTTCTTTGAAAGTTGGTAGAATTCTGTATTAAAACCTTCTGACCCTGAGCCTGAGCCTGTCCTCCCTCCCTCCCTCCCTCCCTCCCTCCCTCCCTCCCTCCCTCCCTCCCTCCCTCCCTCCCTCCCTTCCTTCTCCCTTCCCCATCTCTATTGAGAGACTTTTACTTACTGTTTCTATTTCACTAGGGGTTATAGGTCTCTTTAAATTGCTTATCTGATCTTGATTCAACTTTGGTAAGTGGTATTTATTGAGAAAATTATCTATTTCTTTTAGATTTTTCAATTTGGTATAGTACAGATTTTCAAAGTATGTCCTTCTAAGTCTCTGGGTTTCCTCAGTGTCTGTTGATAAGTCGTCTCATCTCTAATTTTGTTGCTTTGGATATTCTCCTACTGCCTTTTTGTTAGTTTGGATAAGGGATTGTCAATCTTACTGATTTTCTCAAAGACCAAGCTCTTTGTTTTATTACTTTCGTGTATTGGTTTATCTTGTTTGTTTCTATTGTATTGATTTCAGCCCTGATTTGATGATTTCTTGCCATCTCTCCTTTTGGGTGTGGTTTCTTCCTTTTGTTCTAGAGCTTTCAGGTGTGGTATTAAGTCCCTAGCATGAAATCTCTCTATTTTTTTTTTTTTATGTAGGCATTTAGTGCTATGAACTTGCCTCCTACAACAGCCTTCATTGTGTCCCATAAGTTTGGGTATGTTGTACATTCATTGTTATTCAAATCTAGAAAGTTGTTGATTTCTTTTTTAATTTCTGCCTTGACCCATTTCTTGTTCATTAGAGAGTTGTTCAGTTTCTAAGAGTTTGTAAACTGTTTGGTTTCTGTGCCGTTGTTAATACCCAGCTTTCATCCACGGTGATCATATAAGACGAAGGGTGTTATCTTGATTTTCTTGTATCTGTTGAGGCTTAATTTTGTGTCTAAGTATACAAGAAAATCGAAATAGCACCCTGCATCTTTTTGTGTCTGGGTGAAATGTTCTGTAGATATCTGTTAGGTCCATTTTGTTTCTAATCTCAGTTAGCTCAAGCATTTCTCTATTTAGTTTTTGTCTGGATGACATAGATGTTCCTCAGCAGAAGAACTGATAAAGAGAATATGGCATATTTACACAATGGTTAAAATAAAATGACATCACAAAATTTGCAGGCAAATGTATGGAACTAGAAAAAAATTATCCTGAATAAGGTATCCCCAATCTAGAAAGATAAATATTATCAGTGACTTCTAAAGGCATCATCATAGAAGCTTCCTCCTGCGGCAAATGGAAACAAATCTAGAGACCCACAACTAGACATTATACAGAATGGGAGACCTTGGTACACTCAGTCCTAAATGGCCAGGCCTCATGTTCAGAGTAGTTGGCAAACATAATAGACTCTATAGACTCTACAAGTTTTTTTTTTGTGTGTGTGTGTGTGTGTGTGTGTGTATGTGTGTGCTTTTGTTTCGTTGTAGTTTTGTAATTTTTCATTTTCTGTTTGATGTTTTATTTTTTTTGTTGTTTTGTTGTTGTTGTATTGGTTTTTTGTTTGTTTGTTGTTTTGTTTTGAGAAAGAACTTAAAGTTTGGTGGGTACAGAGAGGGAGGATCTGGGAGGACTTGAGGGAAGGGAAGATTATGATCAAAATATACTTAAATTTAAAAATTTTTTTAGCGGTCAGTGGTGGCACACAGCTTTAATCCCAGCTCTCAGGAGGCAGAGTCAGGCCGATCTCTGTGAGTTCAAGGCCAGCCTGGTCTACAGAGCGAGATCCAGGATAGGCACCAAAACTACACAGAGAAACTCTGTCTCGAAACCCCCCCCCCAAAAAAAACAAACCAAACCAAAAACCAAACAACAACAACAAAAAACTTAGAAAAAAATTCTTTTAAATAACAAAAACATATAAAACAAACAAACATGCAATGACCACAAGTGGGTTGGCTGGACAGCAAGCTTGGGGACCCTCCTGTCTTTGCCTCCCCAGCACTGGGGTGGCAAGCATGTGCAATAGGAACAGGTTTTAAAATGTGACTTCTGGGGGATCAAACTTAGGTCCTCATGCTTGGAAGGCAAGCACAGCACTTACTGAGCTGTCTGGGTCCTCCTGTTTTATGTTGAGAAAAGTGACTTTGAAATATTTATAGAAGTAACTTTCTCCAGAGGCTGCATCAGTGGCCACAGACATTTGAGTGCAGTGATCCATAGACCACAGCTTTGACAATTATAAAGCTGTAGCCTTTGAAAAAGACTTTTTCATTTTTATTTGAAGTGTATAGTGTTATTTGTCTTTGTGCATGTCTGTTCATCATGTGAGTACAGTGTCCATGAAAAGAGAAGAGGGCATTGGGTGCCATGGAACTGGAGTTACCATGTAGTAGCTGGGAAATGAACTCAAATCTCTGGACAAACAGTTCTTGCTCTCAATTGCTGATCTATCTTCCCAGATATGCTCCTTTTTGCTTAAAAATTTTGTTTTCATACAATATATTTTGATCATATTATTTCTCCTCACCCAGCTCCTCTAAGATCCTCTTCCTACCTACCCAATTTCATGTTCTTTGACTCTTGTTCTCTCTCAAAGCACAAGATGAGGAAAACAACAACAAAAAAATAAAAAATGAAAACACACATACAAAAGTGGAAGAAAGAAATCAATAAGACAAAAAGTACCAAAGCAGACAAAACAAAAAGTGTCCACACACACACACACACACACACACACACACACACACACACACACGCCATGGAGTCTGTTTTGTGTTTGCCAATTACTCCTGAGCATAAGGACTGCCCTGGAATGTGGTGGATATATCCAGTGTCACTCTATTAGAGAAAACTGATGTTTCCATTCCCAGCAGGTATTAATTGCAAATACCTTTTTAGTTAGGTGTGGTGCTTTGTGTCTGCTTCCTTCTATCGGTGCTTGGATTTTTGTGTGGTTTGCATCTGTGTAGGTCTTCTGTATGCTGTTGGTCTCTGTAAATACATATGTCTGTCAGCCCTGTTGTGTTTTGAAGACACTCTTTCCTTGGAGTCATCTACCACCTTTGGGTATTACAATATTTCTGACTCCTCCTTGTTATAGATCCTTAAACCTTGAGGAGTTTGATAAAGATACTTAATTTAGGGCTGAGTTCACTAAAGTCTCTCATTCTCTGCATAGTGACAAGTTGTGGATATTTTTGTCAATTACCATTTCCTACAAGAAGAACCTTCTCTAATGAGAGTTGAGCAATGCTCTGCTCTACGGGTATAGAAATATGCTGTTAAGAGTCAATTCATTGCATTGTTCCTATAGCAGAATAATAACATTAGGTTTTTCCTCTAGGTTCATGACCTAGTCTCAGGTTCTTGGTCACTTTGGTAGTGTCATATATGGGTTCCATCTCATAGAGTGAACCATAAATATAATAAACAAGTGGTTGGCTACTCCCATAATATCTGTGCCAGTATTGTACCAATATTTCTTACAGTAGGACTCTGTTTTAGGTTGTAGGGTTTATAGATGGGTGATATAGATGCTTGCCTCTTTTCTCCAATAGCATGCAGAGTATCTGCCAGCACCACAAATGCTAGTCAGCAGGGGGAAAGCTTCTAATTGGGTATCATCTTGATTTTTCCATACTCATGACATATTCAAGTTGTATCTTCAGAAATAGGGCCTCAGCATTAGATTATAGAGTAATCAATAATTGTGGCGATAGCATGTGATGTCTTGTGGAGAGGGTGTTTGTGGGACTTCTTTGGCAAATTACTCAACAAGATGTAAAACATTTCTGGTACTGGAGGCTTTATTCGGTGGCATAGGATGCTTAGTTGGGGCATCGTCTGCAACTCTATGTAAATTATTTTCATAAATGTATGTATTTTCAGAAGCTTCTACAGAAGTAGGTTTCCCAATGACTTTTAAAAGGACTTTAGTGTTAGTTGTCGCTCCCCATATTCCCCCCTGTACTCTGGCCTTCCAACTTCCTGCCCACTTAGTCCTCTTTTTTCTAGTTTCCCCTTATCACTTTATAATAATATCCTCTATTTCCCCTTTCTTGGAAGAGCTCCTCCTCCACCCTGGTCACTTACTAGATACCTAAGTCTCAGTCTGTTGTCTTGCTGTCTTAGAACTTGCTCTGTAGCTCTTTGTCTAGATGTGGGGCAACTCTCCTGCTATTCATATCCTGATGCTCCCTACCTACGTCCTTCAGTGGAAAAGACACCTTTGGCTTCTTCCCTAGGATAGTTAAATTAATTTACTTTCTTTCTGTTTTCCCTCACAGGCTCAACTCAGTAAGTCTTCAAAACAAGATACCGTCTAGTGTTCTTCTTTTATTGAACATGACATTGTACATTTGCCCTTATAGATATATGCTGGGCGGTATTGAAAACACCAGAAACTACAGCTACATATGAAAACAAATTGTAAGAAGATGCTGCCCAGGACTTTTCTGTATTTTCTAGATTGACTTAATTTTCAGATTTGTAGCAGGAAAGTAATCAGACCTTGATATTGCAGAAACCTTATTAAAGCTTGCAAAAGAACTATTACCATATAAGTAAAATTGGCTTTCAGGGTATTGTTTTACAACTATGGCAGAAAGCAAAGGGTGAGTTTCAAAGCTATCATTACCTTTCACTGTTTCCTAAGCCTGATCACAGTCGCTGTTAACAATACAGACAAAAGTAGCAAAAATGTTGTAGCAGAGGGAACACAGATTATTTTAAAGCCATATTTTCTGATTTTAGACCTGTAGACAGTGCTGTAATCCAGCCCAACACACACCGATTTGAGCATGCAACAAAGAACCAAAAGATTACGTGTGTTCTCTTTCTTAAATATTCATCCTTCATCTTGATTTTGCTCACTTTTCTCAAACCTTGGGTCACTGTCCACATGTGCCCCCAGAAGTCTTCTAAGGTCCTCTGAATTTGAGCTGATTTTCTCTTTGTTTTCTTCTCTACCCTGGTTTTTGATGAGACTGTAGTAATTCCCCAGTTGCTAGCCTTTCTCCTATAGTAAGTGTCTAAGAAGAGCCTGAGATCTTGCATAAGGGAGATGTTCAATAACTATTTGTCAAATAAATGAATGAAAAAGCAAGACATGGTTCTTAAGTTTTATGGTTTCCATTATCCCATTTTCGCTAAAACACATTTCTTCCTATCTATCTATCCACCCATCTATCTACCTATCTATCTTGACTAGGACAATTTGAAAAGGAAATCTCAGTTGAGGATTGCCTAGAGCAAATCAGCCTGTGAGCATTCTGTGTAGGGTTTTTGTTAATTAACTCAGCCAACTGTGAGCAGCACTATTCTCTAGGCTAGGCCCTGAACTATATAATAGTAGAGAAAGCTACCTAAGACCATGCAAACAAATGTAAACATGATGTTTTAAGTTCCTGCCTTAGCATCCCTACAATAATGGGTTGTTACCTGGAACTAAAAGCTAAATAAATCCTTTTCTCCCCTAAGATATTTTTTACCAGAGTTTATTTTAAAGCTCACTCACTCTATCTATCTATCTATCTATCTATCTATCTATCTATCTATCTATCTATCTATCTATCTATCATCTACCCACCCATGTGTTTGTTTCTGTGTCTTTCTGTCTATATAGCCATTTGCTATTACTTGTTTGTTTTAGTAAGAGGTTAGTGAAGGCACTTACCAACTGTCTAGAAACTCATTATCAAGATATAGGTAACACCAAAAGACTTTGAGGAAGCCACCATATATTGCACTGGTCACCACACCAAACTTCCATAGTCTTTTGATCAATACTTGTGAGAGGTGAGTCCAAAATTGTAGCTAGAGTTTTCCTGCTTGGCCCAAGGTCAGGGCAAATCTCTCTCACCTGCCAGTCCCACAGCCACTCAGACCCGACCAAGTAAACACAGAGACTTATATTGGTTACAAACTGTATGGCCGTGGCAGGCTTCTTGCTAACTGTTCTTACAGCTTAAATTAATCCATTTCTATAAATCTATACCTTGCCACGTGGCTCGTGGCTTACTGGCATCTTCACATGCTGTTTCTCATGGCATCTGGCAGTGTCTCTCTGACTCAGCCTTCCACTTCCCAGCTTTATTCTCCTCCTTGTCCCGCCTATACTTCCTGCCTGGCCCCTGGCCAATCAGTGATTTATTTATTGACCAATCAGCAACACACTTGACATACAGATCATCCCACAGCACAAAACCAAAACAAACAAACAAACAAACAAAAAACTAAGAGTGATTGGATTCCTGTATGTATATTGAATGCAGTTTCATGTCCATTAGAAATAATGTCTGTCTCAGTGCAAGCCAAGAAACACAAGGCCTTTGTAAAAAGGAAAATAGAAATTTATTTTCAGGTTTAGTTATTCATGATTATTCAATTTCCATCTAGTATCAAAACTGAATAATAATTTACTTGTGGTGACATGACCGGATTTTAAACAGTATAGTCAATGTTCTCTTGCCAGTATTTAATCCAATGTAACAAAAATCAGTAATAGGGTCTGATGATGCCCTGGATAGACTTTGCATCAAACTCCCTGACTTTATTCATGCAGGAGAAACTTGGCAGGAGAGTGCTGGATGAAGACCTGGACCACTAGATTTGACATGCAGAAAAACAAAGTTATATATAACTGCTAGGATGGAATGGTCTTGCTGAATCTCACACTTAGTGGGTGTCTTAATTAGATTTTTATTATTGTGCTAAAACACCATGACCAAAAACAACTTGGTAAAGAAAGGGTTTATTTCAGCTTACAGATCCATATAAAAAGAAATCATCCAGGAGAGCTAGGGCAGGAACTCAAGGCAGAAGCTTGGAGTCAGGAACTTACTAAGAGGCCTTCGAAGAACACTGCTTACTCACTTGTTCCTAAGGGCTTGCTCAGTCTGCCTTCTCATATCATCCAGGACCACCTCCCCCACAACGGATGCAGACTAGTACCATGCCCTATGGGATGGAGGGGCCCACCCACATCAATTATCAATCAGGAAATTGTACCATTGTCTATCTACAGGCCAATCTTGGGGTGGCATTTTCTCAATTGAAGTTTACTCTTCCAGAAGTACTGAAGCCTGTGTCAAGTTTTCATGAAAGTAGCCAGCACAGTGGGGCTGTCCCCTACTCAAGGAATTGCAAGAGCAGGGACTTACTGGGTGAAGGGGCGCTGCTAGAGCTGAGTGTCACAGGCAGGAGACTTGTGAGAATCAGATACACATATGAGGAGACAGAACTTGAAGGGGCTTCTGTCCAGCCTGTGCCTTCCAACCACTGGGGCAGCTATCAGAAAGAGGCCAGCTGATAGTCAGTCCCTGGGAACACTTTCCTAGTCCTTGCCCCATCTCTGTTTCAGAGGAGTCAAGAACCTACTTACTGCAAAAGAGCAGTAGGAAACTTCATAGGGAAGACCCTACCACCCTTTCTGGAAAAGAGCAAAAACAATGAGATTGAAATGAATTTGTGAATGAAGTTGGAAGTGAAAATGAACTTGTTGTAACTGAGAGGGTTGTGAAATTATGGGATGGTAAAACAGAATAATTCAACAAACCTCCACTGAAAGTAAGGACTGGAGAGAGAAAACCATTTCATGTTTAGACTCTCACAGAATTGGGCCTTTCCAATAAATCATTTGTACAAGAAAACAATAGTTCTAAGCCCGTGGATTATAGACCCCTGGGGATAAGCAAAGGAGAGTCCTGGCTCCTATAACTCATTGCAAGAGGACAGAGGCAATACATCAAACATGCACATGTAGTAAAGAATGTCTTAGCCAGGCAGGTAAAATTCCTTCCTCAATGTATATTTATTGAGTCTACATGAATAAGGAGAGAGTCTTGTTTTTATATAAAAATGTCACCAAGTTCTCAGCCCCATTTCAGTTTTATTTTGTATGCCGTTCCGTGCTACCTAACAACTGGTATTCAGTGATAGGACATGTGCACTGGTGGTCCCATCAGAGCATAACAAAGCTGAAGAATTTCTAGTGTTCAGTGGTAGTGTTCCTGTCATATCACAGTTAAATGAATTAGTTGTTTGTGGCGATGCATGCTGTGGTAAATTAGTCTTTGGGTCATGAGTAATATAAAAGTATAGCACGAGGGGCTCGGAAGATGGCTCACTCGGTAAAGTGCTCGCCATGCAGGCATTAGGATCCAAGTTCAATCTCCCGAAACCTAGCTACAAGATCTGGGTGTAGTGCTGCATGCTTGTATTCTCAGTGCTTGGGGAGACAAAGACAGGAAGATTCCTGGGGCTTGCTTACAGGACAGCTTATGCTAGAAGCTAAGTTCCAAGCCAGGTGAGACTGTGTCAAAAAACAAACAGTGATATAACAATTGTGGTTATGCTTTAACCTCCACAGGTGTGCACACACACTCACACGCATATGTATACTTATGCACACACAAATACGCACACAAATATGTTTTAAAAATGATATGAATGGTTGTATTACTGGCTTATTAATCATGATAGCATACTTTTAAATAATGGTTTTAATGATTTTAAACTCATTAGAAGGGAGTTTGGACAGAGGTATCCCACATGTGCAAACCAGGCTGCTCACAAAAGACACGATTTATTAATGAAAATCTCAGTGCCAGGCATGGGTTACTTTCCTACAAGTAACCCTACAATTTCATCAGGGAGGCCCCAGAAACAACCAAAAGAAACAAATTATTGCCCTTGCTCTTGGTTACCCACCAGAAGTAGATGAAAAAAAAAAAAGAAGAAGTATTGCTTAAAACACCACACATTTGATTTGTAGGACATAGAGAAATCAGTCTTGAACTAACCAGCACTCCACGGGTTTGGTTTTTTTTAATACATGAAATTGGTATGGAGTTCTGTTGCAGTGGGGCTGTGGGGAATTGGAGTAATGGAGTTAGCAATGGTGTGGTAGCTTGATGTAATTGGCCCCCATAATCTCATAGGAGGTGGCCCTATTAGGAGGTGTGGCTTTGTTGGGGTGGATATGGCCTGCTTGAAGGAAGTGTGTCACTGTAGGGGTGGGCTTTGAGGTTTCCTATGGTCAGGATACCATCCAGTATGTCAGTTGACTTCCTGTTGCCTGCAAGATGTAGGACTCTCAGCTACTCCTCCAGCACCAGGTCTGCCTGCATGCCATCATGCTTCCTGTCATGATGATAATGGACTGAACCTCTGACACTGTAAGCCAGCCACCCCAAATGTTTTCATTATAAGAGTTGCCATAGTCATTGTGTCTCTTCATAGCAATAAAAACCTTTACTAAGATGGATTTATCAAGTTTCCTTGTACACACATATGAAAATTTTAAAGACAAGATGTAGGTTTTTTAAATGTCTGTAAATCAATGTGGTATGTACAGTGACAATCACTTCATACAATGTAGGCTTGCTGTGTCTTTTGTTTGTGTCAAGAGGCTGCAGTGGGTGGCTGGTATATCCTGTTCAGGTTGCTGTAAGCATACCCCTGATGTTGACACATGACATCACTTAGCAACACATTGTTCAGAACATGCTCCAATCATTAAGAGACACCTGATTATTCTCAAAGTCACATATTGTGTGTGTATAGATACCTGATTATGTTCAAAATTATAGGCTATGTATACAGAGACACCTGATTTTGCTCAAAGTCACAGGCTGTGTGTGTAGAGACATCTGATTGTGCTCAAGGCTATGTAGGTGTTCTCAGTCATTTTAAAGTGAGAAAGGCATCATTGGCAGCAAAAAAAAAAAGACTCTAAATCACTAAAGGATATAGTAGATTTCAATTGGCTTCTGAAACTCAGGAAACTTGAAGATTCTGTGATTCTCATCTTACTCAGCAGCCATTAGTTACCCCTTGGGAGCATGGTAAGGAGCACCATCCTGTGTGTGGAGTCCCTGGAAAGACACCTCAGGAGTAGAGGGATCCTATTTGCGTTTGAAGGAGGCCAGGTCCCTACAGACAGTTGCTAACATGACTGATGCCTAGAAAAGGAATGCTGCTCTAGTATTCAGCAGTAGTAGTCATTTCCAGAGGCAACTGTATCATTGTCTCACAGACTGGCTGGATTAAGCAAGAAGAGTTTATTGTTTCATGGTCCCGAAATCTGGAAATATGAGGTCAGGATATAACCTTGTGAGGGCGCAGAGGAAGGTTCCATTTCTTGCCTCTCCTGGAAGCTCTGGGGTAGTACTTAGCTTGTAGAAGTCCTTATCTGTCAGAAGGATGTTCTCTTTCCTGCCACCATCTTCTTCCGGTGTTATTCCCATGTGCATGTCTCTGATCCCAAGTCTTTCTGAATGGCTGCTCACCCAGCTTTGTTATCATCTCATGTTCACCCAGGACATCTGCAATAACTCTGTTTCCAAGTGAGGTCAGTTTCTGAGCCAATGAGATGAGGATATGGGTAACTGGTTTTTGAAGGAACACAGTTCAGTACATGTGAAGGGGATACTTTGAGAAGTCTCTTTGGGATTTGCATGCTTTGCAGACTTTTTGATAGAACAACTGTAGGTATTCATACCCCTTATGGCCTGATTTTGCTTGCTTGCTTTTATTTATTTATTTATTTATTTATTTATTTATTTATTTATTTACCTACCTACCTATCTAGCTATTTATTTATTTATTTATTTATTTATTTATTTATTTATTTATTTAGTTTAGTTTAAAGACATTAAT
The DNA here is from genome assembly GCF_007827085.1 of Peromyscus californicus insignis. Taxonomy (NCBI): domain Eukaryota; kingdom Metazoa; phylum Chordata; class Mammalia; order Rodentia; family Cricetidae; genus Peromyscus; species Peromyscus californicus. The sequence continues at coordinate 96,253,767 of NW_026294584.1, read as the reverse complement.
AAAGAAAGGGAATCTGAAACCCCATCATGCCTGGTGGGCATTGGTTGAAGGCAACAATCATTTTCTCTTAGATTTTAAAGTCCTAGTTAATTTTAATATTTAGCTGTTTTAACATGACTCATTGATGCTTGTAGGGTACACAGTAGAACAGATAATGCCCTGTTTCAACTTCTGTGTCTTACTTGGAATTAGCAATGAGCATTCAATGCCAAATGCAGTCCTTTTCAGACAAGGCAGGTATCACCACCAACTTGCCATAGCCACTTTATTGTTCCTTTGTTCATTCATTCATTTATTCACTTGTTCTGTGTGTGTGTGTGTGTGTGTGTGTGTGTGTGTGTGTGTGTGTGTGTATGTGTGCTTTCGCGTGCGCGTGCACGTGTGTGCATATGAGCATGTGGAGTGATTCCTTTGACAGCATCTTCTCCATTTTTTTGAGAAAGAATCTTTCAGTAGCCTGATACTCTCCAAGTGGGCTAGGCTGGTATGCCAATGAGCCAGAGGGATATACCTTTCTCTGCCTCTTCTGAGATAACAGGCTTAAAAATCCATACATGACTTTTTGATGTGGATCCTGAGGCACTGTCCTTCTGCATGGGCAGCAAGGAATTTACCAACTGGGCCATCTCCTCTGCTTCTCTCTTGTTCTTCATCTATAAAAACAAATTCTTCTGTGACCACTTGAGAACTTTTATCCTGGGCAAGTGGATTACACATTGTGATTCCTGATGGGAGAGCTTACTTTGGCACAGATCAGCTCCTTTTAGATGCTAGTATGAGAGTTGTGGTTTAGATGCACATTTCTTCCAGCTGGTTTTCTAGTATTTCTATTAATTCCCACTTCTGGTTATTTTGGGTAGAAAACTCCTATTTTCTAAGGTTCTTTGTTGAGACCATATTCAGTACAACATTTATTTTTCTGAAAAGCACCATGTTTGTATAATGAGTCAAACATTATTTGACACATTTTTCTTTTAAAATTTGATTTTTGAGCCATCTTCTTACTATATAGCTCAGAGTGGTCTTGAACTTGAGAATTTCCTGCCTTGGCCCCCAAGTGCTAGGCTAGGTGTAAAGGTGTGTGCCACCATGCATACTTTCTATTTTTCAACTAAAAGCATATAAAGGGAAATGTCATGCTACTTTTTCTCTAAATAATAAAAAGACATAAAATTATGTAGGTCAGTAGTTATGAGTCAATGAACATAATAAAGCCAGTCATTTTAGAAAGTAAAAAGTCTGCCTTTACAATTATAGACAAAGCAACCAGCATAGGAAACGATTTGAAGTGGATCTGTGAACAACTAGTCTTTTTCCTTTAAGATTTTATTTATTTTAAATCTCTCTCTCTCTCTCTCATGAGTGAGTACCTGTGTTTCTCTCTCTCTCTCTCTCTCTCTCTCTCTCTCTCTCTCTCTGTGTGTGTGTGTGTGTGTGTGTGTGTGTGTGTGTGTGTGTGTGTGCAGCACATACATGTATGTGCATACACATGCAAAGGAATCCCGTGGAAGAACAGAAGAGGGTGTCAGAACCCCTGGAATCATGTGTGTGTGAGCCCTATGGTATGGGTCCTGGAACTTAATCTGGGTCATTAGCAGGAGCATCAAGATCTCTTAACTGCTGAGCCTTCTCTTCAGCAGGTCAGTGTTTTTTTTCTGAAGGTAGAGGCGATTTGGTGAAGTGTGTGGTTGCAAAGGAAATAACTAAATGAAAGTTCTCCTTTTTCATAGGATCCTTCTAAAGATGGAGACCATTTTAATAATCCTCAGAAAAAGAAAAAATTATCAGAGACCCTTGAAGTTAAGAAATCAACAGCAATCCATATAGATGATTTTTCTTTTTTCTTTTTATTTACTCTTCTCTCATACAATACATCCTGATCACAGCCTCCTCTCCCTCCACTTCTTTCAGCATTGCCCCAACTTCTCCTCTACCCCAGATCTGCTTTTTCTCCATTTCCTTTCAGAAAAGAGCAGGCCTCTCAGGGACATCAACTGTGCATGTTATAACAAGATGCAATAAGACTAGGCACAAACCCTCATATCAAGGCTAGTAGGAGGAAAAGGGTCTCAGGAGCAGGCAAAAGAGTCACAGATGCCCCCACTCGCACAAACACCCCAAGCTACAGAACCACTACATCTATGCAGAGGACCTAGGGCAAACCCATAGAGGCTCTGTGATTACTGCTTTAGTCTCATTGAACCTATGAGCATTGCTTAGTTGATTCTGCGGGCCATGTTCTCCTGGTGTTCTTGAACTCTCTGGCTCCTCCAAGCCTTCCTCTCCCTGTTCCACAGGGTTCCTGAGCTCCTCCTAATGTTTGGCTGTGGGTCTCTGCATCTGCTCCCATCAGCTGCTGGGGGAAGCCTCTCTGATGATGATAGGGCTTGGCACCAACCTATGAGTATAGCAGAATATTAGCGAGTCATTTTTATTGACATTACTTATTTATTTGTCAGTTGCGTTTGAGTTTGAGTCTATCATAGGTCTCTGGATCATTTAGCTTCAGGTTCCTGGCCATCCAGGCAGTGTTGGGCATGGTCTGCTCTCACGGCTTGGGCCTCACTTTAAGTTAGACTAGTCATTGGTTAGCCACTCCCACAAGCTCTATACCACTGTTGCTCCAGCACCTCTTGGGGACAGGTTGTGGATGAAAGTTTTTGTGGCTGGATTGATGTCCCAGTCCCATCACTTGAAAGCCTTGCCTGGTCACAGAAGACGACCAGTTCAGGCTCCATTTCGGCACAAATAAAATATCACCACAGCAATGGGGCCTTACTGTCAGTTTATGAGAAACAATCTATTGTCTTGGAAACAGCCTGGGTGGTTTGGCGGATTTCCATGGGACCCCTTTAGCCAAAAACTCAATGAGATGCAACCCAGTCTCAGTACTGGAAGCTTTGTTTGTTGACAAAAGATGGCAGGAGTGCTGAGTAACTCTTGAATTGTGACTTAGTCGTCCAAATAAAATATTAAAACACATCCCATGTTCTAGGCTATGTTGCATTTCTGTTATTCAAGAACCCATCCCATGTGCTTTAATAAATAAAGTTTGCCTGGAGATCAGAGGAAATAGCAAACCATTTTAAGTAAACAAAGAAGTCAGGTGGGGGTAGCACATGCCCTTAATCCTATCACTTAGCAGGCAAGATCTCTGTGTTCAAGGCCACACCAGGGAACAGAGCCAAGTGTGGTGACACATGCCTTTAATCCCAGTACCAACCATAGAGACCTGGAGGTCTGTACAGACAGACAGAAAGTGACAGAGCTGTGTAAGAAGAGGAAGTGAGGTGGCTAGGCTAAGAGAGGGCAGAACAGCAAGGCAATAAGGTGTGGATAGACAGGAAGTAACTCTCATTTGGAAGCTGCAGAGTTAGTCAAGTAAGGTTGGCTGGTGGCTTTCCCTATTTTCTCTGATCTCTCTAAGGCTTTCACCCCAATATTTGGCTGTGTGTTTATTTAATAAGACCATTTAGAAATTCATCTACACATTGCTGATGACACCTCCCACACAATTTATTGAACATGGAGAGGGTGAGCTGGTGCCTATATAGATCCTTCATCCCCTCTAGAACCTTCATGTTCTGGTGACTTTTACATGGAAAGGTATTCTGTAGGTTACAAAACCAGCCACCAAAACACTGATCTACATCCTGTCCTGCCTGCAAAATATGCTATGGCAATGGTGGCACAGACCTTGAGTGAGTAACAAACCAATTTCTGATTTGACTTAAGGGCTACTACTCTGTGAGATGAAACCCATACCCAATACTGCTTGGGTGACCAAGAACTAGAGGCTAGATAGCCCAGAGACCTAGGGTAAAACCAAATACTGCTGGTCTAAAAAAAGTAACATCAAATGATTCCTGATGATATTCTTCTATACTCATAGATCAGTGATAGATCAGTACCTTATTCAGTCATTATCAGAGAAGCTTTCTCTTGCAGCAGATGAGAAAAAATACAGAGACCCACAGACTTTATTATTACAGAGAGACATTACAAAGAGAGAAAGAGAGAGAGAGAAAGAGAGAGAAAGGACTTGGAACACTCAGCTCTAAATAGGGTGTCTCCTTCAAATTCCTCCCTTTGGAACTCAGGGAACCTTGCAGAAAAGAAGGCAGAAAGAGTGTAAGAGCCAGAGGGGATAGAGGAGCCAGGAGAACAAGGTACTCTGAATCAACTGAGCAAGGCTCATATGAATGCATGGAGACTGCAGAAGCAAGCACAGGGCTCACACAGGTCTCCACCAGATCCTCTGGGTATGGTATTGTAGCTCTCAGCATGGGACTCCTGATTGTGTGAACAAGTGGGTCTCTAATTCTCGTGCCTGCTCTTGGGGCCCTTTTTCTTCTGTTGGCTTGCCTTTCTGAGCTTTGATGTAATGTTTTGTGTTTTATTTTATTATAGTTTATTTTCTTGTGTTTCTCTGTTATCTCTTAGAAGCCTGTTCTTTTCTAATAAAAGACAGAAAGGGGGTAGATCCAGATAGGAGGAGAGATGAGAAGGACTTAGGAGGAGTAGAAGAAGTCTAATTGGGATATATTGTATGAGAAAAGAATCTATTTCTAATAAAAGGGGGAAATTTGAAACTAGAACTACCCTGTAACTCAACAATCCTGGTACTGTGTATAAGCATAAAGGAAATTAAAATAGAACATTGAGAAGACATCTATACATGCACATTTATTATAGCAGTAAAAGAATAAAAACAAGCTTTGAATCTCTCTCCTGGTGGATGGATAAACTTACCTTTATCTGTGGGTATGTGACTTTTTGTTAATGAAGTGAAAGCTAGTAAAATTCATAGTCTTGCAAAGAGAAAGAGGAGGGAGAGAGAGAGGAGAGGAAGAGAGAGAAAGAGAAAGAGAGAGAGAGAGAGAGAGAGAGAGAGAGAGAGAGAGAGAGAGAGACTGGCAGTCACCATGGAAAGAGCCCTGGAAGATGGAGGGACCACCTGCTGAAACAGTGTCACATGCATAAAGAACCCACTTTCTTTTCTCCATATTCCTATAAATGTGGGCATACAATGGAAGGCAGTGTGTGCTGGGCTCAGTCAGCTCATCCATGAGGGAGACAGAGGCCTCAAAGTGAAATGGGGCTTGGCAATCTTTTTGTAAGACAGATAACAGATAACAGATAACAACTAACAAACATTTCAGCCTTCATAGCCATATGGTTTCTGTCCCAACTTTTCCACTCTGCTTTGCCAAAGCAATCACAGAAAATATGTAAAGGATTGAGTGTGGCTGTGTTATAGCCCTTATATTTGGGTTTCAAGTAATTTTCCTATGCCATAAAATTCTGTTCTCCTTTGGATTGAAAAAGATAGAAACAAACATCTAGCTATCTCCAGTGACTCTCAGAATCTAGGGTTGGAGATAGGTATATAATAGTATGACACTGAAACTCTATGAAAGTCCGTTGACGACAGTGACGGACAGAAGAGGCTTCCCAGTCACACAGCACATAATAAAGCAGTGCTTTCAACAATGTATCTATGGCAGCATGCCAGGAGTCAGCTACAGTCCAGCTGCTCCTTCCTAATGATGAACATTTTCTCAGCCAACAGGAGCCCATCTGAATTACAGGGACATGGCCAATAGGAAAAGACTTCATAATTTTCTTCCTTCTTCCCTCCCTCCCATCCTCTCTCTCCTTCCCCTCTTTCCTTCCTTCCTTCCTTCCTTCCTTCCTTCCTTCCTTCCTTCCTTCCTTCCTTCTTTCTTTCTTTCTTTCTTTCTTTCTTTCTTTCTTTCTTTCTTTCTTTCTTTCTCCTTTTAAATAACTGACTTTTAGAAATTGACAGATGCTAACTGAACATCTTCATGAGCTACAGTATGGAATTCTACCATATTTCTACATTTCTGGTGACCAGATAGAGTACTTGGTTTCCTAGCATGTCAAATGCTTATCACGTCTTTGTCATGGGAACACTGAAAACCTAGTTGGTTTGGATCACTTGCTGTACTGTTAGCTGTATCTGTCCTTCTGTGAAACAGAAATCTAGAGCACATGGCTCCCATCTGGCTCTGCCTTTGTCTCCTCTAGCCACTCTCCTCATAGTTCCCTCTCCCTTACCCTCCCTGGCCTCTGATCACTGTTCTCTACTTCATGGGGGCAGTTGTTATAGATTCCACAAATCTTGCAGTACTTGTTGTTCTGTGTGGTTTATTTTACTCAGCATTGTGGCAGGGAATGGTAGCAAACACTTGTAATCCCAGCATTTGGGAGGAAGATGCAGGAAAGTCAGAAGTTCAAGGTTAGCCTCTGCTACATATTGAGTTTGAAGTCAGCCTGTGCTACATGTGCTACATGAGACTTTGTCTCAAAACAAAACATAACAGATTTCATTATGATCTATAGGTTTGTCCATGTTGACATAAATGACATGAGTTATGCTTTTGTATTTAGGGCTACATAATATTCTATTGTTTATGCTATGATTTGTTCATACACTGTAGCTGTTTCCATAGCTAGGTGGCTGTGAATATATTCCCTTAATATTGATGAAAATATATATAGTATATGTAACTTGTAACGTGAGCCTCTAGCACTTATGACTAGACCCTGACTTAAAGATTTTAATTTATTATTGTTATTGTTGTTGTTGGTGGTGGTGGTGTGTGTATGTGTGTGTAGGTGCAGGACACAGCAACAGATTTGTAGTGATGATTCTCTCTACTTTTACATGGATTATGGGGGTCCACTCAGGTCTTCAGGTGTACATGGCAAGTACCTTTACCCACTATGCTGTCTTACTGGCCATTATGTCTTTTAAATGCTTTTCTTATTTGGTAGTCAACATAATTCCTTTAAGGTTCTTAAATTTTGCTATTCTCCTCTTCCTTTTTTCATGTGTTAACTTTGTTCTGCTATCAGTAAATAATTGGACATGCTGAAATGGATGGCTCCATACTGTGAGAAAGAAATAGAAAAGTGCATTTGCCCAAGGTTTCCAACTGGCAAAACAGACTGACAATTATTAAAAAGAAAGATTTTCTGATTGAAGTTCCAGAGACACCACCACTTCTGGTGCACAAAGTGGGTCCACTCTGCTGTTGCTTTCTCAGCATTCTAAACAATTTTTTAAAACGAGAGCCACAATCTGAACTTGCATGGAGCCAAGCAAACTGTGGGTCCATTGCTTGAGACAAATGATCTCTCAGTTTGTCCAGGGGGTAGAGGTGTCCTGCTCAGGGTCAAGCATACAGAGGAGGTCACACTGCTGAGAAAGCCACTGCTCATCTGTCACCAACTACTTCACCTTGATCATCATCTGAGGCAGCTTTGTGAGTTCCCGAGGTAACACAGGGAAATAGCCAAAGTGAAATGGACTGGGAAGAGGGGAAAGTGAAGCAAAGTGATGAAGGGAGAAAGGAGAAAGCTTGGTGGACAGCTGTGTGGAAGGATGGCTGAACTAGAGCCCAGGGGCTTGGCTGCTCCGAATCATGAAGGATGGATGGATGCATCTGGAAAACTTCAATTCCTGGCAGCAATTTTTTTTCACATAAAAAAGAATTAGGGAGATAATGAGAAGTCACAGAATGTGACAGACTCTGTAAATAATCTCAACAGCCACAAACAAGAGACAGTGTTTAAATAAGTAAATGGGGGACAGCTGGTCATGATTTGGTCCTAACAAGAGCCCACATCAGTGAACATGCCAGATCTTTCCAGATGAAGTCATGCGTATAGAGGACAGTCATACTTAGTATTTAGAAAAAAAAACATTTTGTGTGTGTGTGTGTGTGAGAGAGACAGAGAGAGAGAGAGAGAGACAGAGACAGAGAGACAGAGACAGAGACATAAACCAAGAGACAAAGGCAGAGAGACCAAGAGAGAGACAGAGAGACAGAGACAGAGAGAGAGAGAGAGAGAGAGAGAGAGAGAGAGAGAGAGAGGACTGGAGATTGCGCCTACGTGTGTCAAACCCCACGCCTGCTTGTCAAGCGCTCTACCACTGAGCTACAGCCCCAGGCCAATGGCCTTATAAATAAGGTTTAAGAAATATTGTATACGATACATTGTATATGCATATGATATGCAAATTTAAGGAATAAAAACACAGAAGATATACATATGTGTAGCTTGAGTTTTCCTGCCTGGCCCACAATCAGGACAAATCTCTCTCACCTGCCAGTCCCACAGCCGCTTAAACCCGACCAAGTAAACACAGAGACTTATATTGGTTACAAACTGTATGGCCATGGCAGGCTTCTTGCTAACTGTTCTTACAGCTTAAATTAATCCATTTCCATTAATCTATACCTTGCCACATGGCTCGTGGCTTACCGGCATCTTCACATGCTGTTTGTCATCATGGCGGCTGGCAGTGTCTCTCTGACTCAGCCTTCCACTTCCCAGCTTTATTCTCCTCCTTGTCCTGCCTACACTTCCTGCCTAGCCAATGGCCAATCAGTGTTTTATTTATTGACTAATTAGCAACACATTTGCCATACAGAACATCTCACAGCACATATGAACTCTTGACTTTTTAAGACCAATTATTTATCTACAGGACACTGTGTAAATGTACTGGTTTTTGAAATTTGAATATAAATACATTATTATTAAAGCACCTATCTTTTTTCTTTTAAGGTCCCAAATTTATAAGTTGGAGTCTTGTCCTTGAAGTGTTAAATATAACCATTATTAGTTTGTCTTTTTTTTAAAATTTGGAGTGGGTTTAAATTAAAAAATTAAATTTTTATTTGGGCTTTCTATTTTCTCCAGTCATTAATTGGCATCACTCTTTTCAATAGCAGAGTGGGACCATGTTTTATATATGTGTGGATCAGAGGATAACTTATGGGAGGTGGTTCTGTCCTCCCATCATGTGAATTCTGGGTATCAAACTCAGGTCATCAGGGCTGGCTGAAAATGACTTTTTCTGCTGAGCCATGTCATCACTCCTCTGACTTAAAATTTTATAACCTCCAAAGTCATCTGTACATGTATCAGGTAGAATCGCCTCTACGCAAGTTGGCAGACATGCCCCAGTCACCAACACAGGGTCCCCTACCTAACATGCTATCTGCCAGACACAATTACCTCTGTGATTAGTGGCCCGGCATTAGCTCAGAAGTCACCTTGTAGTGAACACTGAGTTAGTATATCCTGAAATCAACCACAGCCTCTGAAGTTTTGGAGTCTAGAACTTGACTCTGCAGGCAGATTATCTAGAGATTCAACAAAGGCAGATTCTGAGGCATCTGGCCCGATGAGGGCTTGAGATTTTGTTATTTTTTTGTTATGTGCATGTACAATCATGTGTTTATTTGTGTGTGCATGTGTGTGCATGTTCTTTAGTGTGTGGTTGCACATACGTGTTTGCACCTGTGTATTTGTAGGGCAGAGGGCAACCTCCAGTGTCATTCAGCAGGTATCATCTGACTTGTTTCTTTTTGATTCAGGGTATCTCATCGAACCCAGAACTCACCAATTAGGCTAGGATGACATGCCAGCACACATCAGGGATTCCTTCCATCTCTGCTTCACCATTGCTGAGATTACAAGCACCATACCTGTCTTTTTATGTGACTTCTGACAATCGAGCTCAAGATTTTCTGCTTGTAAGACAATCACTTTCTTGCCTGAGCTAGCCTGAGAGATGCTGCCTTTCTAATAAACAACTGAGAGGCTGGAGAGATGTCTCAGTGCTTAATCACTCTAACTGCTTTCCCAGATGACCCAGGTTCAATTCACAGCAGCCACATGGTAGTTCACAACCATCCTTATCTTGGGTTCCACAGGATCCAGTGTCTTCTTCTAGCCTGGCAGGCACTGAATGCACATGGTTCACAGATATACACACAGGGAAAAACCCATACACATAAAATAAAATAATAAGCAACTGAGTGTTGCTGATGTTGCTGGTCTGTGGATGATGCTGTGGATGGCTGGATGCCTCACTTCTCTCTTTACGGCTTAACATTCACCCAGTACAGATTTACTTTCTTTGAGTTGTGGCTGTCTAGGGCCATGTCCCTCTGGAATCAGTAGAGAATTTCTGAGGCCAAAAGCTCAGAAACTATGTTTTAATTAGTCTGTTTAGGTGGCCTCTGTGTGAGAAGCAACATGACACACAGATGCTGTAGCTGTGGCAAAATGACATGGGAAAGGCTCCATCTTGAGTTTTGCTTTGACTTCTGATTTTTTTCCCCTGGAGACTATCATGCAGGTCTATGGCACTGGTGTTCTCTGGGGTGTCAACAAACACTTTATTCAATAGTACTGTTTCTGTGGTGGTTGTTGTTCCTACCTATACCTCTGACTCTTCTTTTGTTAATTTTTGACTATGCCTGGGAGATGGCTCAGTCAGTATACTGCTCACAAGTACGAGGACCTGAGTTCAGTTCTCAGAACATACGTGAAAATTCTGGATGTGTTGGCATGTGCCCGCAATGCCAGCACTGGGGAAGCAGAGACAGGAGGATCTCTAGGGCTTATTGAGGAGGCAGTCTAGTCCATCTGATAAGATCCTGAGAGACTGTCTTAGAGAAGGATGATACCCAAAAGTGTCCTCTGCTTTGTACATACATTCTCTGCACAAACATCCTGGTGCATCTGACACACAGGAACATGTAAACACATGCACATGAACATACACGTACGTTTTCGAGTTTAAATTCTTTGCACATTTATTGCACATTCTTTCAAAGTCCCTGTTGTTTCTCCTTGCATTCTGAACTCCATAACATGCTCTGGTTTCTGTCCATCAGGCCTGAATCTCCAACGGTGGATAGGATTTGTCTCCATAGTTCCCCGGGTTACATTAATCTGTTAAAAATACACATTTCCTTGGAGTGATGTGGGAACAGTTGGAGGCGAGGGCATGGAGATTGTATTGATCAAAACACATTGTGAGTGTGCATGAAACTCTCAAATAATAGATGAAAAATACATACTTCTGCAGCTAGGATGCCATCTGACTCCACATCCTGGACTTTACTGAGGCATGCTCAGGTCCAGCTCAGCTGTGACAGGCTTTATCTGCCCAGCAGAGTCCTTTGATAATTTCTCTGCTTGGCAGATGATGCTATAAACCAGATTGAGGCAGCATATGTCTCACCAACAGTGGCCAGAATCACCCTGTATATCTTTATGTTCTAATCACTAAGGCAGACACCCTAGGCTGTTCCTTGTGCCTGAAGAGTGTCATTTTGTTGTTGAAGATGGAGTCTCAGCTGCTTAAAGGGTTATGGAATATGCAGACCTCAGAGAACACAGAGGTCCTCTCCAGGAGAGCGCCTTCCCTCTTGTGAAATTTCCCAAGCAGGAAGAGGGCATAGGAACTTAAGCAACATAGCCATCTATATTTAGTTTTTATTTTTAACCAAATGTTTTATTCTAAATTCACGATTCTTAAGAGACGAGAATCCCAAAGCCTTTTGGAATTATCAAGGGAAAAGGAACCAGTGTTACTTAACACTGAATAGAACACACATTTTAACTATTTATACACCGAGGTCCTTTGTCTCAAGGATGCTCTCTTTCATCTCACCGTTATCCCAGCACAGTTTGTTTTCCTGAAATGTAATGGTAACAGAAGTTCCAAGGGTTCAACGCCCTTTCCCAATAGCTTAAACCAACAGCAAATTTTGTTCCCTCTCTTGGGTCTATCATTCCATCACTTCTCAACTAGACAGTGCAACATCCTGGTGCTATCTTTTAAATATTGATCTTACTTTATTGATGCAATATAAATGTGCAGGTGTGTGCAGTGCTCTGTGGCACTAGGCAGGGGATGTATCTCAATGGTACAGTACATGCTTAGTGGTATTATAGTTCAATATTGCTATACTATGTATAATTATCTGATTGAACTATTTGGCTTGTATCACTTGAAAGCTTTATCAATTTTTGTAATAAAAGCATTTAAAATCTTCTCTATCAGCTATTATGAAACATTCAATTCCTTTCTGTCAGTCAGAGTGATCCCATTGTGCTGTGGAAGATTAGGTATTATTCTTCCATCCAACCACATTCTGGACTACCTACCATTGACTTTACCTTTTCTGTCTTTCTCCTCACACTCTTCCCAGACACCAGTGATCACTTTATTTACAACATATCCCCATGCTCACTATTACTGTACTATATCAACGAATGTTTATGAATTGTCTTCCATATATTATGTTGTTATTCACTGAGGATATGGAACAGAAGAAGCCAGGTAAGACTTTGGTTTTCTTAGGCTAACATTCTCACTGATTTCATCTTCAATTTCCTAACACTTCTGTGGATGGCCATTCTAAATTCATGCTGCCTTGTAGCTCTTTTCACTTCGACAAGTATCCTTCCAAAGGATAGGACAAATAGCATTTGAGTTGAATAGTTCTAGGAACAAAGAAATTCTAGCAAATAGTTGGTAAAGTTATAGAATAGCACCTGACAACTGAGGTTCCAATATGAAAATAACGGACAACCTTAATATGTACATACATGGGAACCCGTAAAGAAAATTTGGAGAATTAGCTATTTGGAAGTCTGAAATAGCAAGCAAACAGTTAGTATAATTTAAGGAAACAGGGTGAAGTCACAGTCATGTGGCTGGGTTCCAAGCCTGTTAGTCATCTCTGGAGTTGTGTGTCAGTTAATTTTCTCATTGGAGAGACCAAATATCAGACTAAGAAGGGAACTTAAGGGTGGAAGAATTTATTTTGACTCATAGTTTGACGGTGCTGTTCATCGTGGCAAGGAAGTCAGAGAGGCATAAGCGTAAGGTCAGCTGAGAGAGATGAATGCTGATGCTCAGCTGGCCTACTCCTCACTGCTCAATCCTGGGCAGAATGGTGCCTTTCATACATTTTACTGTGGGTCTTCCCACCTCGTTTAACCCAATCTAGAAACTCTCTCATGGACACTTCTGGGTCTTGGCTAGTTGCTAATTAAGAAGTAGAAGGCCTTTTATAGCATGTTGATTCTGTGCCTTAGGTAGATGGTCCCAGTCAGTAACACAGGGAGAGATCGATGTTTTTCACAATGTGTTCAAAGTTATATTTAAGTCTTGACATTAAAGAAAATATTGCTGAACACTCAGTTTAAAATAGTCTGGATGAATGTTAGTGATTTGCTGAGGTAGAGCAGAATACTGTGAGTTTTCCAGATTGGTAATTAGTCCAGAAGGTAAGTGTCTCAGTGGCAGAGTGCTTGCTGAGTACTTTAACTTCACTCTCTTATACTGTCATCCTTCCCAAATGTGAGTCTGATAAGAGAAAGTACAGAAAAGCTATTTGCATTAGCTAGCCCCTAGGGAGCAATGACAGCTAGTTGCTATGAAAACAGGCATCTATCTTATCTCCCTCTTTAATTGGTAATATATTGAAGTATTTCACATTTCCAGTGTGGGGTGCTAACTGCTGACTTGAGATTAATAGACCTTAACTTGTTACAGAATAAGTCATTTGGATAATAGTTAATAAAATATAAACTTAACTTTGTAACTATGAATGGATCCCCACAGTGTATATAAATAGACATCCCCGTTAAGGGCATCTGTCAATATAATCATAATTTCTATTAAATTGTAACACTCAAGTCTTTAACAAATCCTAGCATTTATTATAACACAGCTGGGTTATACTTCTCCTTGGAAACTGGATTCATAAATGGGATTGGCATGAGGTGTCATTGATTAGTTTTGCAATCTCAATAGAACTCACCACAAAATTGAATTCAATTCAAGGGTTGGGGCAGAAATTTTTAGAAAGAATGAAAGAAAGGAAGGAAGGAAGGAAGGAATGAAGGAAGAAAAGAGAAAGACAGAGAGAAAAGAAAGGAAGGAGGGTGAGAGAAAGGGAATATGGCTATGATGGTTAATATTGTCAGCTTGGATAGAATTTAGAAACATCCAAGGAAAACAAATCCAAACCCCTGGCTTGTCTCTGAGGAAGTTTCTGGGTTGGATCAACTGAGAAGGGGAGACTCACCTTTAATGTACCATTTGATGGTCTGGAATCAGGACTGAAGGAAGGTGAGAAGGCAAGCTGAGCAGCAGCCTCCACCTCTTGCTGCTTCCTGGCTACAGGCACAATGTAAACAACTGCCCCAGGCTCCGCCAGCCTGCCTTCTGTGCCACGGTGGACTGTACTCACAGCTGCGAGAAAGAACAAACCCTTCCTTTCTTAAACCGGCTTTTATCACAGCAACAGCAAGGGTAACTAATTAGATGGCTATGTATGTTCTTTATGTTCTGTTTTATTGAGTTAAAATTTGTATTTTTTAAAAGTCAGCGCTGAATTAACATCTTGCAATTACAATACTTTAATAGAATGTTTCAAATAAAAAATAGGGCTGAGAGTGTAAAATTCATTTTTAGACATTTACTTGTTTGTTGCCTTCTTATTTTTCATTTTTTTGGAGAAGTTTATTAGTTAAACCCAAGTCCTTGATATGTGAAGCAAAGCTCTAGCAGTGAGCTACTCCTCAGGAATTTGTAGAAATTTGAAGAGTCGTCTGGTGCATGCTCTGGTGCTGCCCTGATCCCTTGGGGACAGAGGCTTGACTTCCTGTGCAGAGAGCAGGGAACTGCTCTCAGCACTCTTTTTCTGTGGCTAGAGAGAGCTCTTCCTCCTGTGGCCACACTCTCCCCGGGGTGTGCCAAGTACAATGCCTGGTGGAGATGTGGAAGACAGGAAGGCCTGGCTCCCTTACCCCAACTTGCACACATCTGGGTGGTCTTTGCAGTTCCAGAACATCCCCTGAGGCCACCTTGGGATAACAGAGGCATCATGAGAACTCTGCTCTTTCTTTGCCTGGTCTATGGTGTTTCCTTTTCTGGGTGCTAATCCTAAGAACATTTCTTCCCGGTCTTCCTATACACTCCTCTCTACCCCAGAACTGGGACCTAAATTTCTGGAGGATCATATTCTTGTTAATTTCTCATCTTATTCTACATTTATATTTTGTTTTATTTTTCAAAGACTAAATTATTTTACTTTTTAATTATGTGTATGCATGCCACGTGTGTGTGTGTGTGTGTGTGTGTGTGTGTGTGTGTGTGTGTGTGTGTGTGTGTGCTGGTGTGTGCATGTGAATGCAGGTGCCTGTGAAGGCCAGAAGAGGATGTCAGACTCCCTGAACCCGGAGTTGAAGGCAATTTTCAGCCACTGCAAAAGCACCCACAAGTGCTGTTACTGCTGAGCCATCTTTCCAGCCCTAATGTGATATTTTGATACATGTATACAGCATGAAATGATTGTTGTGCTGCCTACTGTCCCAAATGTCTGTCATTTTTATCATGAGAACATTTAAAATCCTCTGTATTTGCTCATTGCAATTACCGTGGTCACCATGTTGCATGATCACACACCAGAGTCTATTCTCTCTACTTCTGATTTTGTTCTTATTGATTGAAGAACCCCAAGGCCTGCCTAGTCCCTAGTAGCTACACTTATTTTCTCCTTCTGTGGCTCCACCTACGAAAGCATATGGTGTTAGTATCTCGGTGGATTGCTTACTTAACATATTATCCTCTGGTTTATCATGCAAGCACGTTTGCATATTTGCTTTAATTGTCTGTGCTTGAGGATCCACCAAAGAAAGCACTTCTCTGCCCACTGTCACAGAACCTTTTCCCTCTTTTATTCTGGTTTTAGTTTTGAGTCTTTAAAATTTTAAATCTTTGTTTATTTAGGTTAATTCTTACATAAGGTATGTGATGTGTCCACTTTTTGTTTTGCTTTTCTTAGCTGAGTTAAATTTTGGATATTTTTAAAGTTCTTAGAAGAAATTGCCTTACTCTGACACTATTAGGTATTTTAACCTTGCATATTTGTGGATATTTTTCAAGATTAAAAAATTATTTATGTGTGTGTGTGTGTCGTGTGTGTGTGTGTGTGTGTGTGTGTGTGTATGCCACATGTGGGCAGGTACCTGTGGAAGCCAAAGGAGGTGTCAGAAGGGTTGTTTGTTTTGTTTGGGCCCTTTTAGTAGGACCAGGGTGGAATGTATGAGCACTGCACACAGATAATGAGTTCTGCTCATAGACATCCACTTACCCAGCACTATTTCCTGAAAAGACCATCCTTTGTCCACGTTTTATTCCGGCACCTTTATCAAAAATTAATGGACCCACCCATGTACAAAATTATCACTGGGATCCCTGCCCTGGTCTACTTGGTGATGCATCTGTTTCCATGCCACCACCATCCCGTTTTAATTACTATGACATTGTTATGTGTTTTGGAATGAGTGGTGATACTTAACTGGCGAACAATTAACATTTTTCAGAAGAAATTCCTCTACTCTGTGCTCAAGCCCAATCTTTTCCCTGCCAAGTCTCCTCCTGAGTTGTGAGGTCTGAGCTCTGACAAGTGAGAGAAAGACACATGTCTGAGTAGAAGAGACCAAAAAAAAAAAAAGAATGAGAGAAAGAGAGAGAGAGAGAGAGAGAGAGAGAGAGAGAGAGAGAGAGAGAGAGAGAGAGAGAGAACACTGACCTGACCACGAGGATTTCTTGTAGCTAAAGTTTTCCTGCCTGGCCCACAGTCAGGACAAATCTCTGACACCCGCCAGTCCCACAGCCGCTCAGACCCAACCAAGTAAACACAGAGACTTATATTGCCTTACAAACTGCATGGCCGTGGCAGGCTTCTTGCTAACTGTTCTTACAGCTTAAATTAATCCATTTTTATAAATCTATACCTTGCCACGTGGCTAGTGGCTTACCGGCATCTTCACATGCTGTTTCTCATCATGGCGGCTAGCAGTGTCTCTCTGACTCAGCTTTCCACTTCCCAGCTTTATTCTCCTCCTTGTCCCGCCTATACTTCCTGCCTGGCCAATGGCCAATCAGTGATTTATTTATTGACCAATCAGCAACACACTTGACATACAGACCATCCCACAGCAATTTCTTGTACCCGTTTGGCAATGGACACAGCTCTTGAGGGAGCCACTTGCAGTCCAGCCTCCTGTAGTGTCCTCCATCCTGACTCACAGCATCCTCTTTCTTTATTTTCCCTCTTGGTTGTTTGGCTGCACTTCATACTTAGCACCTCCCAACCTCCTCCAAGATAACTTCCTTTCTCCTTTCTTTGCTCCAAAACTAAGATGAAACGTGAGGGGAAGAGGAAGACGATGTGGGTTCAGAAGCTTGGATGGGGACCTGGGGGTCGCTGACCAGCTGTGCCCTCAGTGAAGTAGCTCAAGCAGATTCTCTCTTGAAGAGCTGATCCTCTGGGCAGAGAAGGGGCTGGCTGTGCTGGTGGGTCTCAGGTGTGCTGGAGAGATAATAGATGCACATTTGAAGTTAATTAATAAGGCAATTCAGCAAAAGATAAGTAACAAATAAGTGACATAGACAGCTAGTATTGGGAGTTCGGAGGGGATTAATAGCTATTTGTGGGTTTAAGTTGCATGGAGACAACTGCCCGTTGCACTTACATCCGGCAATTACTTTTCTATTAACTTTGTCTGTAGGGTGGCCAAGTGCCTGGCATTGTTCATCACCTCTGTTTAATTTCACCATTTTTATTCTCATCACATGGTAATTGGCAGTGTTTAGACACCAGCTTTTCAAGTAGTTTTTTTTTTCCCTGCTCGAAAATGAAGACAATAAGTTTCACTATGATTCTTGTAACCTTGGTCCACCACTTAATTTTCCTCTTGTAATTATGTCAAAGGAAGCTTAATAGCCAATACTTTATTTGCTGGGAGAAAAGTCCAAGCCGATACTAGGCATGCTTCAAGTTTCTGAATTTGTTTCCTTTTCTTTATTATGGGGTAAAAATCTTATAGGATTCTTCTGAGTCCTAAACAAGCCAACCCAGTTTGAAATGCTCTGTACAAGAGTTTAGTAATAGTTCATATAATTCAAGAATACCAAATACTGACCTTATAACCATATTTTGCACCATGATTTTAGGTGCCCTTTCAGTTTTAATTAATATAATATGCAATCAAAGCAGATTTAGAATGTGATGATGCCTGCATTTTAAAAGTAAGGAAAATAAGACTCAGAAAAGTTAGGTGATTTTTCTTGGACTATGTGCACAGAGCACAGGTCAGTCTGAGATGAAAACTGACCTGGTTGGTTGTTTACAGACTCAGTTTTCACAAGAACCATGAATCTACTCCTGTGCCAATGAATTTAGAAAGGTTGTACTAGGAAAAGGCCCTGGATGAACCCAAAGTTTGAATTATTCTCCTTCAAGAGCTTAGTGTTTAAGACTCTCCTGGTCTCCAGCACTCCGAGCTTTTAACATTCTGGGAACATAGCTCCTTTGTTTGTCAGAGTATCTGAGTTGAGCGGACTCTGTTGTCTACTTTGAACTGGTCATGACAGGTAATGTTTTTTGGAAACAGGAACAGTCAGACCTGAACAGATGGTCTCAGATCCAGGATGGACATTCAAATTGAGGGCTAAGACAGTTTAGAGACAAGGTGAAATGAGCAAAAATGCACAATGTCCATCTTTAGAAACAGAGACAGAAAGGGTAGATTTGTGGCTCTGTGTAGGTGATGCATGAATGAGCCACTGGGGAGCAAACTTCAGAAGGATATGGACTAAACTCAGATCTCATCCAGCCAGGTCAGAAAACATACAAGGTAAAATGCCCACAGTATGCTATGAAGATGTGCGTCACAAAATTCTGCATAGGGGCATATTGATCCCCCCCCCCCCCACGGAATGAGCCTGTGAGCCTGTGGAGACAGGCCAGAAGGTGGATCAAACCAATGGGGGAGCTGCCTCTGTGTCCCACAGTAAGTAACTCCCTGGGCCAACTCATCTAGGCCCTAATACCATGGAATATAATATGGGGAAATCTCTCCACTGAATTCAGGCATTCAACAAGTTAGTTGAGGGTGCTAGAGAGATGTCTCAGCTTTTAAGAGCCCTTGCTGCTCCTACTGAGGACCTGAGTTTGGTTAGTCAAGTCAGATTGCTCACAACAACCTGCAGTTCCAGTGCCAGGCTATCCAAGGATCTTTCCTGTGCTCTGTGTACACATGCATGCATAAACATTATGCAAGTAATGTTATACAGAGTGAACAGACTATAAAATGAATATATCTATATACCTACATATCTATCTATATCTATATCTATCTATATACATATATATTCAGCAAAATTTAGTGAAAAAAGAGGCCATGGATTCAAAGGAGAGCTGGGAGGGACACAGGAGGATATGTTGGGAGGAAAGGGAATGGAGAGATGATATTATTATAATCTCAAGAACTAAAAAAATAATGTTTGTTAAGGGTGGCTTTCTGTATTATGTGAAATACTGTCTGTGGTCTTTCAGATATGCTGGACATGTATGTGTATACACACATGTGTTTGTTACTTATTTATATTTTCCCTTTGAATATTTGCTGAATAAGTTTTATTTGGAGAAAAGGGGCTTATAGAACTCTCAGGGGTGAGTAAAAATGCAAAGATTTAAAATTTTTTTTCACTATTTACATTTTCATGACTTTCATACATGGATGCAGTTATATGTGCGTACTCACACCATCATCCTCTCTATCCCCCTTCCCCTCTTGCTGACCATCTTCTTTCCATCTTTTCTTGAAGATCTGGTGCAGGTGGCCATGCTAAGGTGTTCTCATCATTACATTGGCCAGTCGTGTCCAGTGGACTGAATTTTTGACCTCACTGTCCCATCCCGTGGCTCTTGTATAATCTCTGCCCCCTTTTCTATGATGCCCCCTCTTTTATTTCTTAATCCCACATTTATTCCACCTAAAGCACTTTAAAAATTAATACATTTATCAAGTACTTTTAGTCCTTCCAATAAATTAGTAAGATGAACTTCTGGAGAAAATAATTGCAAATAATTATTGAATTTATTCCACTATGCAGGTGCTTTAGCTGACTAAATAACAGAACCAGACATTTAGTTATTGAACTTTTTAAACAGAAGCATTCAGTGTGACTTTAATAACACAGTAGAACTCACTTGTAATACACTTGTATATGTTGACATTTCAATTTTAAAAAGTCAGATATGTAAAATTATAGTCCTTCAAAAGATGAAATATCTGGGATTTAATATCAAATTTCTTTCTTTCCTCCTCCTTTCTTCTTTTAAAATCCATTCTTTACAAGTTCCCTATTCCCAACAATCAAAGTGTTACATGCAGCACTAACTCATTTTTATTACCATGCATCAGATGAAAGTCCCCTCATTTCATTCGGTCGATAACATTAGCCTTTCAACTTCAGTGGCACAGTCAACCGTGGAAATTCTCTCACTGTAAAACTAACCACAGAGGGAGTGGTAGCATACAGCACAACGAAGAGCCACAGCTTTTGGCTGCATGTAAATGAGAACAATGATGCCCAGCAAACTGGTCTGAAATGAGACAGCCTTTGATAATAACAGGTTCAATTTACATGATGCTCTACCTCCTGAGGATGTCAAAGATCCTCCAACATGTTATGATTTGGAAAGGCTAGAAAACAGAGGTCTGTGCCAGAATTCTCACAAGATATTAATGTCTGTTCTGTGAGCAGAGCACAGGACTCCCGCATGTCATTAATTTCTTGCATCTTTAATGTGCTAAGGACATGTTTTGAAATAGATATTTCTGATCATAACCGTTACAACTGGGACCAATTGTTTATTGGATGTTGCAACAGAGAGTGTTTTCATGGAACTTCCAGAAATAATCAGTTTCATTTCTACACAGACAAAAATTAGAGCCCACCCCATCTCAGTGTCCAGGTGATCTATTTCCTGGGGTGTGCCTCCAAAGTATGCTTAAACAATGTGTTTTTTAAAGAACCTCATAGAGATGTGCTTTACGGAGGAATTGGTATTTTAACAGCTCTGTCAAGCGGCTGCTAATTGATCATGATGTGGAGAAGTTAGCTAGTTGTGTTAGAAGAAATAATCCACTCATATAGAGAAAAGGTGAAATCCAATATACATTTTGTGAATGGACCTGGTTTTGTCTAGGTAACAAAGGGGACCCTAAGAGAGATGCATGACGATATCTCTCTGGGAAAGGGAAATAGATGAGATCTCTTGGATAAACTGGGGGCAAGGAGGGGGTAGAGGGAAAGGGATAGGAAATGGGAACATGAGGGATCAGGATGGCTGAGGTGGGGGAGGGACTGAGAGGGAGAGCAATGAAAGATGAAAGAGAGAATCTTGATAGAGGGGAGCCATTACAGGGTTCGGGAGAGACCTGGTGTCAGGGAACCTCCCAGAAATCCACAAGGATGACCCCAGCTACGATTCCTAGCAATTTTGGAGAGGATGCCTGAACTTGCCTTCTGCTGTAATCAGATTGGTGACTACCCTAATTGTCATCATAGAACCTTCATCCAGTAACTGATGGAAGCAGATGCAGAGATCCATAGCCAAGCACTGGGCTGAGCCCCAAGAGTCAAGTTGAAGAGTAGGGAGAGGGATTCTATGAACAAGGATGGTCAAGATCATGATGGGGAAAACCTGATAGCCCACAGACTCTAGATTGACAGCTAGGGGGCCTGCATGGAATGGACCTGAGCTCTCTGAACCTGGGTGGTAGCTGTGTAGCTTGGTCTGTTTGTGGCCCCTAGCAGTGGGACCAAGATCTGTCCCTTGCACATGTGCTGGCTTTTTGGAACCTATTCCCTGTGGTGGGATGGCTTGCTCAGCCTTGATGCAGTGAGGAGGGGTAGGGGTTTGGTCCTGCCTCTACTTGGTATGCCATGCTTTGTTGACGCCTATGGAAGGCCTTACCCTTTCTGAGGCGTGGACAGGGGGTGGGAGTAGAAAGGAGGTTGGGGGAGGGAACAGGATGAGAGGAGGGAGGGGAAATTGTAGCTGGTATGTAAAATAAATAAAAAAATAAATAAAATAAAATCCCCTGTGTTTTGTATGTAAAATAAATAAAAAATAATAAAAAATAAAATAAAATTACTAGCCTGTCCAAAAACAAAAGGTGTTTTATTTTGGATTATGTTTATATGTGGGGCTGGGGTGTGTGCCTGTAAGTGGACTGTCTGCAGAGTTTTCAGAGCTGGAGTGACACATGGCTGTGAGCCCCCGACGGGCATGCCAGGATCTGAACTTGATTCTTCTGAGGACCAGATCATCTCTCTGGCCCCTCTAAAAGTAAATCTTAAAAGAAGCACCTTAACATTATTTTCTTAACGTGATTATTTCAAGAGGGTAAACCTGCCTTTGCTGACCACTATGCTCCATGACATAGACAAGATGAAGAAATGCTTTGAGCAGAACAGAAAATGAAGTGGGGTGCATTCCTTGTCACCTCCTCACTGTCCCCAGCATTTGGAAACTAGGAGATCAGCAGGTCATATAGGATGCCAGCTTATGTCCCGACATTATAATGCAGAGTACCCTGCAATTCCATAACATGACATCTTTTTCTACCACTGGGCTTCCTGTAATGAATATGAACACACTCAAGGGATATTTTTTAGTGCAGTAAGATTTACAAAGTAAATAAACACCTCCACGAGACCTCTGGCACCCACACTTGATGTATTTAGTCTTAAAAGGCAAGTTGCTCCTATGAGTACTATTTCTGCTTTATTTAGCCTTTGGAGAGCCATTTACCTTTTAGAAGTGACATGCTTTAGATACATGAAAGGGGAAAACTGATGGCTGAGAGGAGCAGATACCATTTGAATGACAGTAGATTTACTGTAGATGCTGCTCTTGATTTATTAGTGTTGAGACAGAGCTATGAAAAGGGTGTATTCGGCATCTCAAAATCAACAAAGGTACAGGAAACATTCTATTAAATAAGATGTCAGCTGGGCTTTGGGGTCTTCCCAACCACCAACTCTTCTCCAAATTCTGACCTAGAAACTGTTTGAAACGGGCAGTATATCGTTTCTGGAATCTGAGTATGCCAGTACACAATTACAAACAGAAGGTTTGGATGCCAATTTGCAACTATTTCCAATTCAATGAGTCCAGGATCATGCTAGTGTTTGCACCGTTGATGTTATTATCAACTCCTGTCCCCCAACAAAGAATTTGAGAGCAGGAGAGAAGGGTCAACAATAAACAACATTGTTCTTGAGGAGGACCTGGGTTCAGTGTCCAGCTCTCAAAACCACACAGGGCAGCTCACATTTTCCTGAAACCAGCTGCAAATGATCTGACATCCACTTCTGGACTCCAGGGGCACACACATTTGCATGCTTAAACCCCCACAAACACATTATCAGCAAAAATTAGCAAATACTATAAAAAGCAAGTATGTTGGCCTCTATGGAATGCTTGAAGAGATTTTGAAATATTTGAACATCTTGTAGGGTGAGATGTGAGACACTTAGACAAAACCACGACAAGGAAGTCTCTATGAAGACTGTCAATGTTTATGGAGAGATGCTGTGACAAGCATTCTTCCTAGCAGAGCAGCAAATTACACCTATAAGTGATTAAGTTATGAAAGGATAAGGAACTGGAGAAAGGGCGGCAGGACTCAAATCAAGGGCAGCTACGCATCAGGATAGTTGTGGCTATATTGGAAAAGCTTCCCCAAAAAGGAGTGGATATGCTGTAAGTGACTGTCTGGGGTCAGGTGGAACCGGGCAGCTGTGTGTGACAGAGGAAAGGCAACAGCTGTTTAAGGACATGAAAGGCTAAGCCACAGAGGGTTAGGTGGTGAAAATATGCAGAGACACAGAGGAATTTTATGCCACTCTAAGGGCAAATGGCACCATGACATTGATTTAAAAATGGATACAAATGGAGATCATAAAGTTAACTAAAATAAGCCAGACTCAGAAAGACAAATATTCTTTTCTTTTATATGGAGAATCCCGGTTTTAAATTATTTATACAAACATATATCAAACATGTATGTGTGTGTGTGTGTGTGTGTGTGTGTGTGTGTGTGTGTGTGTGTGTGTGTGTATGTGCATGTGTGCTATGAAACTAGAAAGTGGATCAAGAGAGGGGAGGACAGTCTTAAAAGGATAAGGAAAGAGTGATGGGACACATATAAGTAGGAGCTGGAGAGATGGCTCAGTACTAAGAGCACTTGTTGCTCCTGCAGATAACCTGAGTTCACTTCCCAGTACCCAAGATAGATAACTCACAATCACCTACAATTCATGCTCCAGGGCATTCAACACCCACTTTAGGCCTCCAGGGAGCACCTGTACTCATGTGCATACACACACAATATGAAAATAAAATAAATCTTTAAAATAAGAAGAAAGCAGAAGCTAGCACTATGTAGAGGAGGAAAGTGAACCGGTTAGAAAAGGTCAGAGGACACAGGGATGAGGAGCAGAGGAAGGGAACACATCAGATGTCGTGTATGAATAAAAATGCTACAATGAAGCACACTGATTTCTACATTATGTTAGTTAAAACAAACAAAATAAAGGCTAAAATAAGGATAGGATTCATCACAGGACAGTAATCTGGCAGGTGTGACATACGTCAGAGGTTCCATGAGACAAATGTGACATTCCTTGTATGAATCTTTCAGGCCCGTGACATACACTGTAGCCACATCTGACTTTCCAACATCCTGCGCTTTCATTGAATAGCTTGTTAATTTCAGTTTGTTTCTGGGAAGGAGTTATGCAAATTCAGACACACTCTGCCATCTTTCCAGAGGTTTCCATGTCTCTCTTTTGAGATCCAACCAGCAGTAAATGTTTCTTGTGATTTCAAGATGCTCTTCCATTCTGTTGTTTCCCTTCCCAGCTGAGCACACAGACGGTTGGCTTAAATTCAACCCTGCAATTTGCCTACAGTTGTGGATCTGGGTTTTACAATTTTCTATGCCTAATGATTTCCATATTTTTCTCAAGGGCATTAAAATCATATGCTATATTTATTTTCTATCACTTTCGTTTCTCTATTTCTTTTATTAAAATTGTAAATAAGAGCAAACCATTACAAAAGAGAGCATGTGGTTTTTAACACAGGACAATTTCTCAAGTGAGTGTTATCTGAAGGAATCATGAAGCCATGAAGACATCACAGCAATTGTGGATCTAGTCCTTGGTGCCGGTTTGTGTCTGTCCCTTTCTAGCCATGTGACCTTGGGTCATTTATTTATCTTCTGTCTTTCTAGCTGTTTCCTGACATGCCAAACAGAAAGGATAATATTGGCTATTTGCCACATCGAGATGTTAACAATAAAGAGTTAAGAGATGTTAGACCCAGAGAGCAGCACCATGTGATGGTTAATGTTTCTGGATTTAGAATCACCATGGAAACACACCTCTGGGATTACCTGTGAGGAATGTTCTGGATTAAGTTAATTGAAGTCAAAATACCCACTTTAAATGTGGGCAGCAGCATCCCACGGGCTGGGCTCCTGAGTAGCCACCCTCCTGACTCTCAGCTGGATGCTGTGTGAGCAGCTGCCTCCCACACTTGCGGCTAGGTCTTCCCTGCCAGGGTGGACAACCCTCTCAACTGTGAGCTGAAATGAACCCTTCCTTAAGTTGCTTCCTGTCTGGTATTTGGTCTCGGCTATGACAAAAGTGACACAGAGAGTAGCCATGTCACCAGTTGTGAGCATCACACAAATTCCAGGAATTCACAGACGTAGTGAAGCTATCGCAGCTGATGCTTCAGGCTTCATTTTGTGTGAACAAAATGTAAGATTCAAATATTTTGTTTTTCTTTCAATGGCTCTTACCCTAGAACTATTTACTGAATAATTTATTTCTGTTAACTTTTTATAATCATTCTAATTTTCAGTTACTTCATATTTAATGTGATTCTAAAAGTCATCATGTTAAACCTTGTATTATTTTATCACATGAATAATATATGTCCACTTTAGAATACATAAAAATGTGTCTGCTTCTCATATCTAGACTTTTTCATATCTAGAGCTGGAAGATGACTCAGTGGGAAAGGGACTTGCCACATAAGCACGAGTACAGGGCCCACATCTGCAGCACCCACATAAAATGCGTGTAAGCATGGTGTTCTGATGGTAACTCTGGGGCTCAGGAAGTGTACAGATAGGATCACTGGGGCAGGTGACTAGCCAGACTGACTAAATTGGCTAGTTTGGGGTCCAACACAAGAGTCTATTTCATTAAATAAAGTTGAAAGCAAGTGAAAAAGACTCCCAAATTCAAACTGTGGCCTCTATGTTCATGCACCCACATGTTACATACAGACACCCATGAAAGTACATGCTCTCTCTCTCTCTCTCTCTCTCTCTCTCTCTCTCTCTCTCTCTCACACACACACACACACACACACACACACACACACACACACACACACACACGTACTAATTGTATTAGTTACTTTCCTGTGGCAAAATGCCATGGTCAAAAGCAACTTAACAAAGGAGGAGCTTAGTTTTGCTTATGGGTCTAGAGGAAGAGAGTCCATGACAGTGAGGGAGCCACGGCAGGTGCAGAAACAGGAAGCTGGCTGATCACATGTCCATATGCACACAGGAGGGAGGGAGAGGGGAGAGAGGGAGAGAGGGGAGGGAGGGAGGGGGAGAGAGAGAGAGAGAGAGAGAGAGAGAGAGAGAGAGAGAGAGAGCCAAAATAATAAACCCTTCCTTTCTCAGACAGCTTTTGGTTATATTTTACCCCAGTAACAGAGACTAACATACACCCACCTCCTTTTAACTCCTTTAAACTCCACACATCTCTGAATTTGTGAGTTTTAAGGTTCTGCTCAGTGTCTGTCTATAAATTGATTGTTTCCTTACCTTATCTTTTTTGGTACTCACCAGCACACTCCTGGTCAACATTTTTGCTTCGCTTCTCATGTTGTTACAGATTTTTCAAGAACATGCTATTCTGTGCAGAACCTCCAAGAAACAATTTATCAAATGTTTAACATCCTTTTACCATGGCCAACCACCTTTTCATCCTTTAATAATTTTTGCTTCTCTTCACAGCTCTGAGCCGCCATGGAAGCTCTCTTCTGACTACCTGGTTACGTCATAAATACAGACTAGCCTCAGTACTCTAAGCTAGATGGTGTCTGTTGATCATTACAAGTGGACCTCACCTTCACACAGTCTTCACGGTCATACTAATTGGCACACCCTACTGACAGTATTCTTAGTCACCCACAAAGAACTGCTTAGCCTGTCCACACTGGCTCTTAAAACTTCTCCAAATGTAAATTGAAATAATCACTCATCAATTGTTCCGTTGATCAAAGAAAGTGACATGTCTATAATTCAAGGGGATGAGGAGGCAGAATTAATGTGTTTCTGAGACCTAACAGCATCAAGTTCATTTCCCCTTCTCTAACCATTGGGAATCAGGTTTAGTTTAGGAAAACAAGGTACAAAACATTAGGAGCTTTGGAACCGAAATTCAGCTTAAGTATATCAGGCTAACATTTCTCCTTTAAGGAAAAAAAAACTCTAAAAAAATATTTTTATTAATTCTGGTCTTTCCTCCTAATTAACTCTGTTTCCTGATAAGTATGATGAACCATGGAGGCTCCGCCCACTGAACTATCACCAGGGCTACTTGTGGATACTGGAGTTACGAATTAATGTTTTCTTTTATGCTCGTTTGTTTAGGAAACCCAAGGTGCTGGATTGAGCAGCTGTGAGTCTACATGATACTAAGTCCCTGAAATTTTCATGACAGAAACATACTAATGACTAAAACACAAAGGAGCACTCTAGTCTCTTTGCTACACCTGAAAATTAGAAAATAATAGCTTTGAGGAAAGGCAGATCAACAAGCATTTAGTGCACAGGAAATGACTTCCCAAATAAACAGGACATACAAGCATTGGAACAGGAATATTCCATATCCACCTGGGGAAGGGAGTCTAATATGCTTGATTATATCAGTGCACTGGTTATGGCCATGCTTTGTGTGGGTAGAAATTGAATTCCTGCAGCAGGCAGGTCCCCGTATTTGCTGATGCATAATGAGGGTGCTCAGACTTCGACTGTTTATCCCCCAGAGTCTCATTAAACTAAATACACTTGCCTTAAGCCACCTGCCTTTGGGCAGCCGCAATAGAAATAAAATCAGATTCATTTCCCATCTTGATAAATTGCCATTAACTACTACTTTATCTGAAATAAGCTTGATAATTAGTGCCTCTGATTACACAGAGAAAACCGTTGAATCTTTTAGAATGCCCTAAAAAAATGCAGCCTTTCTAAATTTGCTTCAGTTGAGGGAGGAGATTGAAAGCCCTGAGCCAGTTGTGCCTGTGATGAGTGTCATTAAAATAGCAATCTTTTTTTGGAAGCTCATCTTATCCCAAGTAAGTGTGATTTAGGAATATGAGAACACCTGTTCTAGGGTGGCAAGTTTTACCTTCGTGCTCTGATATCCACTAAGAGTTAGGGCTGGAAAGAAAAAAAAATGGATGCTCTGAGTGACAGGTCTATCTTGCTGACTAATCAGAAGGAAGGGGAAGAGCACCCCAGATATGGGTCTATCACAGGGCCGCAGTCCAGCTCTGTGTCTACTTTTATTCACAGCCAGCTACAAATAACTCACTTTAGTGATATTACAGTTAATAACATTGACCACACACAATCAACTTTCTGTCCTCAGTGATGTGGGGAGTGCTTCCCAGTTGGGGCCTGCCAGCTTTTCAGAAGACAGTGGTGGGTTTTTGTTGTCTCTGGCTCCCACAGAATTTTTTCTTCTGTCCTCTTCTCCTCTAGGACACATCGAAGGATTCTTTAGACTGGAGGGAACATTTCTTCCATGTTTCTGGAAACTTCTCTCAATGACACACGCATTTTGCTAGGGCATTAGCCTAGGTCAGGGAGAACATCCAGAGAGCTCTGCCTAACTGGCCTTTGCTTGAAGCTGTGGCTACAAAGAGCAGGGGAACCTTGGGAAGTGTGGTGCACACTGGGGAGCAGAAAGAAGATGCAAGATCCTTGAAAATGGACAGGAGAACTAGTGAAGGACAACAGTGGTCCCGTCATTAATTATTTGAACAAACAAATGATAATAATACTGTTTTTAGAAAATTTACTCTGTCCATGGTTAATGTAAAAACACCATAAATATAGTATTTGATTAAATTTCACAGCCATCTCATGAGGTAAATGTAGCAAATAAGATAGTGATCTGTTTTCAAAAGTGCTTTGATCCAGCTTAAGTTCAAATACAAATATGGCGAAATTGCTAGGTGCCAATCTTAGGTCTGCTAACTAAACTAACCCCACAACAAATTATGCTAGTCTGGCTAGCCCCTCCTCTTTTAAAAATAAAATTTAGCATGGAAAATTACTAACATTCAAACTTGCCTGAAAAGTCACATGTCTGATAAAATTTAAAAAATAATATTGTAATACACAGACTGACCCATGCATTGTCTTGATGAAGAAATCTAAAAAGGTAAGAGGCAGAGGGAAAGACCTAGGTGACTGACATGCAAGATTGTAACTCCCTAATTATTTCGTTCATGAAACACGGGAGGAAGCAAAAATGTTAGGGTGAAAAAGCTTTTCTCTGAGCTCAGTTATGCACCTGACAATTTGGGGATGACCCTGTGCTTTGCGAAGTCACAAAATAAACCACTCTCCTTTCACTGATGAGTCTCTAGTGCTCTTAACATGAGGTAAAGTTTCATATTTCCCACAGGAGAGACCGCCATTCTGCTTCCATTCTGCTTGCAAAAGTTGTTATTTTCTCAAGGTGAAAGATGAGGGATTGGGTGTAAGTGTGTGGTCCCAGAGTCCTGCTCTTTCTCCAGGGGTGGCTTTGTGCTTATGCCGTTCTCCAACATGGGCACTATGGTTACAGGATACACAGAGATCTTGGTAGAATTGGAATCTGTGGCACTGTAATATTTTGGTGGTTTTCTGTGGTATAATCATTCCTGAAGTCTAGAGGGTGATGAAGTTATACATGAGATGGTTTCCTTACACTCAGGGTCATGTTGAACATCCAACTAGAGATGATGAGAGAGGCATTTGGAAGAAGTGAGTTGATTCAAAATATGTTTGTTGTTTACAGATAATGTGTCTGGTGGTGTTCAGTCTACAGACTGAAAAAAAAAGAAATTGAGTATTTTTAACACCAAGCCCTTTCTTTAAAAATATAGATAGATGTTTGCTTCTGTCAAAGAAAACTAAAGAAGAAATGCTGTGTGGATTTTCTTGCTTTGCTGATGAATGTGGTTCAATAAACGACTGTAGGTAAATTGTATGAAATACAAAGCTACAAGGTCTCCCTGTCTTTCAAGTTGAGTTAAAAACTATGGAAGGAACTTAAACATTTGCCCAAACTTTAGTGGAAGTCCAACCCATGTGATTGAAACACATGCAATGCCACTCAAGAAAACAAAAGAAATTTCTAGCAGAGTTCTTCATGGTTTCAGGCAATGCTCTTTATATCCTGTGTAAAAGATGGACTTCCCTACAGTATTCACCTCAACATACTGTGATTATTAACACAAATTTGCCTCTATAACTTCTCTACTGTTTGATACACTCATAATTGGAAGGACAATTATATCTTACTTCTTCCATGACAGGAACAACAACCTATACATTTCAGAAATGATCATGAACTTGCCTTTTATCCTGGTATAGAGTTTTGAGATACAGTGTGAGATATGCAGTGAACGTAAACAGCAAGAACTAAATGGGCTTAAGAGGAAATAGTATGCAATGTATATAATATGATGTATAAATTGTTACTTCTATAAAATATACATTTTGTAGTATAAGAAAATGAATTTTTTTCTGTATCCTTTAAACATATCCTTTACTTTATAGGGAATAAGTCAAAGATGTTTTGGAAAGCAACAAGCCATGTTTATTGTTTTCAAAACTAATAGGCTGGAAAACTCATAGTTAGAAACTAGCACTTAATCCAAGGTGGCCAGGTTTTGAAAATACAATCTTCTTTATCAGAGAACTGTGACTCAAGTAGTTGTAACTAACCTTTGTGGTAACAGACTTGTTGAAGGTCTGTGAATTGGATGAGCTAGGAGACTCAAGGAAATGCTGAAGAATCATATCTGGGCTTGTGTCTTCGTGTCATCGGATGGAAATCTTTCCTTTATTGTAGGACTGTGCATACCTGCTTATCTAACAAAGCAAAGACTAGCTTATTCCCTTCCCAAGACATTATTAGTGCCTGAACCACACCAAAGAAGGGACCAAGAATGAGACTGCAACTATGTCGAGCTATCCATAGGAGCATGTGCAGTCTGCCAGGGATCATACTACGGAAGAAAACCGACTTTCCCTCCCCCAGCAGCCATTAACTGCAAGTAACTCCAACAACAAAGGTGGGGCCTTGTCTGTTCCTCAATCCTTCATGGAGGATGTTGACTGACTTGTTCTTGTTCAGGTCTTCTAGAGGCAGCAAGAGCTCTTTTGAGTTCATGACTGCTACAGGCTCACCACGTGCAGAAGAAGCTATTTCACAGCAATTTGAGATAATTTTGCTTTTTACTAGGTAGTTAATAATACTGATAAAAATAGCAACAACAGAACCCAATCCGGTGGTGATATTGTTCCCCCAATATATTGTGCACCCTAATAAACTTATCTGGAGTCAAAGAACAGAACAGCCACTAGATAGACATAGAAACTAGAAAATGGTGGCACACCCACCTTTAATTCTAGCATTATGGAGGCAGAGATTCATCTGGATCTCTATGAGTTCAAAGCCACACTGGAAACAGCCAGGCGTGGTGACACAGGCCTTTAATCCCAGAAAGTGATGTCAGGAAGCAGAAAGGAATATAAAGCAAGAGGACCAGGAACTAAGTTTGTTAAGCTTCTAGGCTTTTAGCAGCAATTCAGCTGAGATCGATTCGGGTGAGAACTCAGAGGCTTCCATTTTGAGGAAACGGGATCGGCTAAGAAGTTGGCGAGGTGAGGTTGGATGTGGCTTATTCTGTTTCTCTGATCTTTCAGTGATAACCCCAATACCTGGTTCTGGATATTTTTTTTAATTAATAAGACATTTTAAGATTCATGCTACACAATCCTTTAAGACTTTTTGAAAAGAAGGGAGAAATGGTGAAGGGATGGCATCCATACCCATTATCTGGGTTCAGAGAGTGATAGGTTACTAGGCTGCCTTACTGATTCCCAAGGAGATGAATGGAAAATGCAGTTCAGGATGGAGTTATCCTGGACTTCACTGACTATACCCTTGAGTGTGATAACATTAATTATTATCTGATATTATTTTGAGAAATACTGAAAAGACCTTGGTAGACATCTTTTGTTTCAGTAAGTTTGATATCTACAGTTGTGAAAACTTTGCTCTCTGAAGAGTGGGAACAGCTGCTCATGGTGAAACAAAAGGCAGGCTCCTTCCTGTTCTCTGCAGCCCAATAGAGAAGAATCAGGATTGACTGGATAAGGACGGAAGAAGATTTGGGATGTGAAGGAACAGTGGATGCCCTGGAAAACAGAGGCTCCTCCATCATCAGAACATGCTCTTCTCATTTTCTGCTGTCTGAGAACTGAATGGGTCCTGTTTCTGCTGTTTGATCAAGTAAACAAAGTGATGGGAGAGAAGTTATGTGAACATGATATGTTCTGTTTATCTGCGTGTGGAGTGTAGTGTTCTATAAACTAAAATAAGATTGGGATATCCTTTTATACTTCACCTTTCCCATAATAGGAGTGCAAATAAAAATTATAAAGTGGATGAGAACATGAAAATGGAATATAGATGTCTTTGTGGGAAAAATGTGGGACATCCATTAGCAAAGTAGGGTGGAGGCCAGGCCAGCGTAGCTCTCCGTGTAAGCATCTGTATAAAGGTGATCTGAAATTCACCACATTCTTCTCAGGCGGATGAATCAGTGAAGGCAATTATCAACAGAATTAGAAAAAAACTCTTTGTTTACATGTTTAACAAGTTTTTATTTGTGAAAGACATAATTATAAAAGACCTGTTTATAAAAGAAATAGGGAGAATTTTATGATAAAGAAAAAGGTCACACACTAATTCTTATTTTGTGAAAATGATGAGTTTTAAAATTCTTAGTATTTTAATGCTGGGCGGTGATGGCACACGCCTTTAATCCCAGCACTCAGAAGGCAGAGGCAGGCAGATCTCTGCGAGTTCGAGACCAGCCTGGACTACAGAGTGAGATCCAGGAAAGGCACAAAGCTACACAGAGAAACCCTGTCTCGAAAAAAAATCTTAGTATTTTGATCTTTGAACAACTTTTATTCATATTCTATTTTTTTTTAGTTTATTTATATATGTGGAGGAACTTGAAAAAGGGAGCATGTATATGACAGAAAGAATTGTTGGATACCCTATAGCTGTGTGTTACAGGCTGCTGTGTGCCCCTCAGTGTAGGTTCTAGGAACAAAATTTGGTCCTTTGCATGATCAGCAAACAGTGTTTACCACTGATCCACCTCTTCAACTCCTCCATCATACTTTAATCATCCCCCACTCCTGCAAGCTACATGAGGGACATATTTCTGTGCTATTTTAAAATTAGTTCTTTGAATTTGTGATAATATAATCATATCACTTTCCTCTTCCCAAACTTTCCCACATACCCACATATTGGGGTGAATGCTTGAAGATCAGAGAAGCAGAACAAGCCACAGCTACCTCACCTCACCAATTCCTCAGTTGATCCTTTTTCCTCAGACTGGAAGCCTCTGAGTTCTCATCCAAATAGATCTCAGCTGAACTGCTTCTCAAAAGCCTGAAAGCTTAACCAGTCTAGTTCCTGGTTTTCATGCCTTATATGCCTTTCTGCTTTCTGCCCTCACTTCTTGGGATTAAAG
This sequence comes from Peromyscus californicus insignis, assembly GCF_007827085.1. NCBI lineage: Eukaryota > Metazoa > Chordata > Mammalia > Rodentia > Cricetidae > Peromyscus > Peromyscus californicus. The sequence goes on along the minus strand of NW_026294584.1, from coordinate 96,220,120 downwards.
GCTCACTTTCTGGGATTAAAGGTGTGTGTCACCATGCCTGGCTGTTTCCAATGTGGCCTTGAACTCACAGAGATCCAGACAGATTTCTGCCTCTGGAATGCTAGGATTAAAGGCATGAGTGCCACCATTTTCTAGCCTCTGTATCTAGTGCCTGTTCTGTTCTCTGGCCCCAGATAAGTTTATTAGGGTGCACAATATTTTGGGGAACACAATACCACCAGTGTCTTTTATATCACCAATTACTGCATTCAAATTTTCAAATTGTTTTTGATTTCTCAGCAGATTATATATATATAATATATATATATATATATATATATATATATATATATATATATACACTTTTTTTTTACAAGTGATAACAAAGGCTTGTAAGGAAAGCTTTATGTTACACTTAGGTGTGTGTGTATGTGTGTGTGTGAGTGTGTGTGTGTGTGTGTGTGTGTGTGTGTGTGTGTGTGTGTGTACCATGAATGCAGTGCTCTCAGACCCTGAAGGAGGGCATTGTTTCCTCTGGAGCCAGAGGTGAAGGTGGTTGTAGGCCCCTGGATTGTGTGCTGGTAACCAAAGTTAGGTTCTCTGCAAGAGCAGTGCACACTCTTAACCATGGACTCAGCCATCTCAACAGGCTTCTGAGCTTTCTTTATTGCTTCCTTTTATGTTTTTCTGAGAAGACTTTTGGAATTTGAAAATTCAAATCAATTCTATGATAGTAAGAACACAGATCTATTAAAGTACTTACACTAGTTAAATTATACTCTCCATCCCACCTGGTGTAATAGACTTTACTAAGTCTTCTTTGGTACTTAGAGATCATGCAGAAGACTCAGTCAGTAAAGTACTCACCTCCCCAGCAAGGGTTGTGAGATTAGTCCCCAGAGCCCATAGTGAAAGGCTGAGCATGGTGCAATGTGCTCCTAAACTAAGAGCAGTCATGACAGAGACCAGAAAATCCCCAGGGCTCTCTGGCCAGCCAGCTTTATGGAAAGCAGCAAGCACTACCATTACCCCATCACATAGCCCTTTTTTCTTCATATTTGTCGTTGATAAATTGTCTTTGATGACTTTCAAAGTAATATCTACAGAAAGTAAATCGCTTAACATACAGGGCTAAAATATTCCCTCCTTCCTCAAACAGTCATACATTTATGGACACCGGAGACTGGAAACTTCTCTTCTCTATCCCAACAGCAAAACGACAGATTCAGAGCTGAAGATAATGGCACTTGCCTTCAATCCCAGAATTTGGAGAGAGAAAGGAAGGCAGATCTCTGTTCTGCTTAGAGTTTTCCAGGTCACCCAGAGATACACTGTTGCATGAATCCTAATTGGTCTTATAATAAAAACCCAGAGCCAGGTATTGCGGTAAATGCTGGAAGATCAGAGGAAACAAGCCACAGCCACTTCTCACCTCACCAACTCATCAGCAATCCTGTCTCCACGAATCCTCAGACTGAATGCTCCTGAGTCCTCAGCTGAAAGGACCCGAGTTCTTGTCTCCTCACACCTTATATGCCTTTCTCCGCCCAGCCATTTCACTTCCTATCTCAACCTTCCTAGCGCTGGGATTAATGGCGTGGGTGCTTCCCAAATACTGGAAGCAAAGGCATGAGATCGTAAATGCTGGGATTAAAGATGTGTGTCACCACAAAAAAAAAAAAAATGTTCCCAGGGAAATTATTAAGTGATTATATTATGACCACATGCACAGTAACTACAGTGTGGTTTTCTTTATACGGTGGACGTTCTGGGGCATATGTGCTGGCTTCAGTACTAGGTACATTGGGGACATTAAGAGACTTTGCAGATGAACACTGATGATATTTCTATGAAAAATTCACTGAAGGAAAAGCACTTTTTTGAGTGAACACTACCACTTCTAAATCATTCAGAAACAAGTCTCAATATTGGTAGGTATCTTAGCAAAAGTGTAATGTTCTGAACCAACTTGTTTATATGTTCTCTGCCATCCACACATCTGGGCAAGCTTGATATGGGGTGTATGAGGTAATGGGAAAAACTTGAAAGGCAGAAATTGTATATTTATGCATTTCTATGTATTCGTTCATCTCCAGTTTGGTGTAGTTTCTGTAACACCTTTTTCAAGGATTTCAAATGGCTCACACAAAAATCTACCAGTTGAACTCAATCAGAGCAGATTATTAATTCAGGGAAAGGAAAAATAAGAAACTGTAACTTTCTGTATTATTTTATTTATTTTGTTAAAGATTTACTTTATTTTTATTTTAATCACTTAATTAATTAATTAATTAATTTGTGTGTGTGTGTGTGTGTGTGTGTGTGTGTGTGTGTGTGTGTGTGTATGTATGCACTGTGTGCGGGTGCCCACAGAGGCTAGGAGAGAGCACCAGATGCCTCTGGAGCCTGATTTGCAGCCATGTGTGAGCTGCTCATTGTGGGTGCTGGGAACCTAACTTCGGTCCTCTACAGGTAATGATGCACTTTCAAACACTGAGCAACCTCTTCAGCCCTGTACTTTGGATTTTTTTTTTTTTTTTTTTTTGGCCACTTGGTCACTTACAATAAATTAGATGAATGCTGAATTTAGAAAAAAAAAAAACCAGTAAATTAACCTTTTGCTTATGTATTAAGTGACTCCCCTAAACATAAGGAAAGTAAAAATAAAAAGAGTAATATATTGTTTCCCTATGTGAAAAATAAAGTGGGCATGTTATAGAGAGTTGCACGGAGAAGCGGGTAGTTGGGTGCGTGTTGGAGGGAGAAAGGTCCCTAAGAAACAGCCCCAATTCAATTGAAAGAAGAAAGATGAGTAGTGAAAGTTCCCTATGGGGAGGTATTGAGTGCTACGAGATCATATTTTTTCCCCCTTTTTGAGCAGTAAAGCAGTTCTGGAAAAATCTCAAAGCCTATGGACAACTTTGTCTCATGTCACCATGAATGCTTTTCTAATAAAAGAAAATAAATTTAAAAATTGAAAATAGGGGCAGTGCGAGTACAACGTAACTTAGGATGAGGAATAGAGATAAAGGGAAGATAGATCTTGACATATACATGATCCTACTATGGTGGATCATCCTGTAAGCTCTCCTAGGATATCGTACTAACTGTCAATATTTCCATGGGATCATCTTGAGATACTTAGTTGGATTTTAAATTTAAGATAAGCCGTAGGTCTGAGTACTCAGGCATGTTTTTTATTATAATAATAATACAATAATAATATAAAGGTTAAAATAGTGTGCACCATTGGTTTGACTGAAGTTTGAAGAGGTGGTACAAAACATGCTCTATCAACAATAGGTCAAGATGGGGAGGCTGAGTGGACAGCCATTTACCTCCGAGTTATGGACTACTAGTAAATACTGGAGAAGGGAGAATCACATCTTTAGTGTGTGCTCAATGCTGGAGCCCACCAGGCTCCAACAGATAGCTCCAAATCAATGACCTGACAGACAGCACTGGTTAATCTCAGTGGATCACAAAACAAAATGAGTAGATATAAAAATTAAAGAGAGATTTGTGGGGAGGAGCTGAAGGCAGCCAGGAGTGATTAAAGGATGGAGAGAGGGGCAGTGGAAAGCACCCATTTTTCACATGTGTGAAATTGTCCAAAAACAGATTTCATTAATGACAGCAATAACAAAATCTATATTATTGACTAAAGAAAACCCCACAAATTTATCACTGTACATAGATACAGAAAATATCATTTAAAAATTTGAAAATATATACATTTTAATAACCTGAGGAAAGCAGTATGAAGGATTGGTTTAAAAATATACATTCGAGGGCCTGGAGAGAGGGCTCAGTGCTCAAAGGCTCTTCCGGTAGCCCATGTTTAGTTCCTAGAACTCACAAAAACAGCTTACTATCTCCTGTGAATCCAACCCCAGAGGATTAAATGCTTTGCTCCAGTCTTCCCCAGCACCAAAATGAGTAAGAAATAAACACATTTTGTTAAACTGAATCAGTAGTTGTTTGCATCGATGTAGTAGCATAAATAGGACTTAGGTAGGCTACTTCATTTATTTTGAATATATTACTTCATTTGTCATGTAATGTTATTGAAATCAAATACTTTGCAAAAGAAAAGCAAGACTGGTTCTCTAGCACTTGTTTACATGATTCTCCATGTATAATTGATGGGGAAAATCCCACTGGATATAAAAGAGTTTCATAATACTGGAAAATACTACTGGCTGATTAGGCTTGGGAGTTCTTTGTTGGTAGGATATTATACCAGTGAAATATGCTGTAGCAGGAGCCTTCCTCACAGGTTGGCTGAGTCAAATCCACCTGAGAATTTTTTTTTTTTTTTTAGCAATAGTTACTATGCAGGTTCTACCAACATTTATTGTCTCCAAGAAAAATCAAAGAGCCAACTAAAATATTTCCAAATTATTTAAAAAGCCAAATGGCAACTAGGATACGGTTTGAACTGATCTCTTGCCAAAGTTAATATTTGGACTTAGATATGCCCTCTGAGAGAAGTAACCCAAAGCCAGCAAATACTAGTTTTAATATTTATGAAAATGAATCTGGCTAAAGCATTCATTTTGATTTGAAAAAAAAAACTTACTATGTTGATTAGCCAAATCCCTTCTCAGCATGTATATTAGTCAGATTTAAAACCATGCTGCAAATGTTAAAATATACCAACTGTCTCAAATTGCTTTTGTAGGTCATTAAATGAAATAAATCAAATATAAATGTTCTCTTAAAGTGAAATATGCTACCAAATGCTATTCTTATAATGATTATTGCTTGGCATAGAATTTGTGTAAAGAAATATGTCTGGTGGGCATGGTTGAGCACATCCAATGTTGACCTATGTTTGATGTCAACATGAAGGGAGAACAGAGCTGGGATCACAGATTTCTCCATCAGACACATTGCCACTCAAATTGTGTCTTCATTATGTGTGTCAGTGTCAGAGTTAGTTTTCCCCATGTGCCTCAGCATTCTTGACTGAGAAATGATAGCCAAACTTTTATAGCCAGGCTTAATATGGAATAAGAAGACACACACACACACACACACACACACACACATTCTTGATGTACAAAATATATTTATATTTTGATGCATACATATATAACAATATAATAGACTCAATATAAAATGGGTGCTAGTAACTTATAAGCACATAGAAATCTGTTTAACAGTTTGCTTTCATTTATTAGAAGTTTTAAAATTTCATACAATGTATTTTGATCACACCCCCTACACACAGCTCCTCCCAGGTCCTGCCCTACTTAACTTTGCATCTTTTTCTCCCCATCAAGTACGATTTGTAATGCCCACATACTCTTGAGATGGGACCTTCTACCAAAGCATGGTTGACCTATCAAGAAATACACCCTTAAAGAAAACTACTATTCTCCCAGAAGCTAACAATTGCAAATATTTCTTCTTGCTGGAGGCAAGACTTCATGCCTACATCCCACTTCCATGCTGGAATTTTGACTGGTTTGAGCTGGCACTGTGCATACCTTGCAAACAGTTGTGAGTTTATATGTGCACCTACCTTATTATGTCAGAAAAAACTCTGTTTCCTTTTAGTCATTCACTGCCTCTGGCTCTTACACTTTTCCTACCCTCTCTTCTACAATGATCTCTGAGCCTTGTGGAAAATCTGGTGTGATATTGATGTCCCATTTAGACCTGAGGATTCGATAGTCTCTTATTCTCTACACCTTAATTAATTGCTGGTCTCTGTTTTAATCACCATCTACTATAAATACAAGTGACCTGATGAGGGTTGACCCAAGCAATGATCTATGAGAATACTGATAAGGCATTAGGAGTTGGTGTAATAATAGGTTCATTTACCAAAGCCCCAGTAGTGAGCTCTTCTTTAGTCCTATGGTCTGTCTAGCCAATGGCGCTTATCTCCAATAAGAATGGTGCATGCCTTTAATCACAGCACTAGAGAGGCAGAGACAGGACAATCTCTGTGAGTTAGACACCAACCTGGTCTCCAAAATGAGTTTCAGGATAGTTAGGGCTGTTACACAGAGAAACACTATCTCATATCCACACCTCCCTCCCCCAAAAGAAAGCCAGTAATGGGTTTCATTTTTGGTAGCAGGCCTTAAATCCAATCAGAAAGTGCTTGGTTACTTTCATGCAACTGTCACATTAGTGGGTGTGTCTTAGCAGACCAGTATTATGGTGGCTCAAGAGTTCACAGGTGGGTGATAATGGTGATTACTTTTCTCCTCTAGTAGCATGCATAGCACCTTCCAGAACTCTGTACAATAGCCAGTGGGGATGAAGCTTCTGTGATGTTTTATGACTTAAGTATGATAGTCTTCACCAACAGTGTCTTGCCTTCAAATTCTAGAGGGTAACAGATAACTTGTAATGTTTGGGGAATACGGGACTGCACTAGCCAACAACTCCCAAAGACATAATCCATTCCTGGAACTGGTATGTTCAATTGTTTGTTTGTGGTGTCTAGTATTGTTTCTTTGTTATAGGGAAACTCCATTTAAACTCTTTTTATATATATATATATATATATGTGTGTGTGTGTGTGTGTGTGTGTGTGTGTGTGTGTGTGTCTATAATTTTGGAAGTTTCTATAGTAGTAGGTTTCTATATGACTTTTTCAAAGGATCTTCAGTATTATTTATCCATCATTGTGTTCATTCCTCTATCCTGGCCTCTTAAGTCCATCTCATTTAAGCTACTTTTTGACCCTATACCTGGTTTCTTATGTGGGTGTTGGGGATTTGAACCCAGGGCCTTATGCTTGGCATCTCTCCAGTCCATATAATATATTTTCATTTTTAATTATCATGTCCAATACCTATAATAGAGCTAAATAAGAGAAAAGACACTGTCATCAATTCTATGTAGTAGATTAAGGTGAACTTTAACTGTTTCTTCTTTGTTTTTTATGGCTAGCTAGAGAGCCCACTGTTTTGATATGCTCCTCATATTTGTTGGAAACTGTTTCAGGTAATAATGGTTCAAATTATGATGCTTTGATCTTAAAATGGCATGGGAGTTATATGCATTCAGTAGACTCTGTGCTGTACATTTGGAGTATGTTATAGGACACATTCTTGTATTATTGGGCAGCAGCAGGGAGCTGCAGATTCCAATAAGCATGGGGAGACAAGGGTAGTTTATAATATATTGTATTGATAGGTTGTGGTATTTAGTAATTTAAACAAATGTGGCAATCTCCGGGTAGCTCCATTCCCTAGGTAGGGGGTTATAACCTGGATAAGAGTTAAGAAATCAAGCTGAAAATGAACAAGGAAGAAGCATGCATGCACCCATCTCTCTCTCTCCGCTCTTGACTGAGGATATGATGACTCCAGTTTCTGCTGCCTTGACTTCCCTGCTATGATGACTGTAACCTGGAATTGTGAACCCAATCAACCTTTCTCATCTAAGTTGCTTTTAATATGGATATTTTATCAAAGCAACAGAAATGAAACCAAGACAATGGATCAGTAGACATGAGGTAAAGTCCAAATGTGACACCACTTATTTAAGGTAGCACCACAACATTAAAGAGTAACTTTCGAATCACTGAAATAATCCAGGAAAAGGAGATTGGACACATGAGGAGGTGAAAGGTCGAGCTAGAATTTTATGTATTTCACTGAGTATTGGATGTAGTCATCGTTGTGGGTTTTCTACCTTTCTAAAAGCCAATTTTATTTCATTTTAAATCATGTGTGTATATGTGTGGGTGTTGACAATGAGGACAGTACTTTTGAAGTCAGAAGAGGGCATCAGAGCCCCTGGATCTGGAGTTAAAGATGATTGTGAACAGCTTCATGTAGATGCTTGGAACCACACTGTCTTCTTCAAGAGCAGTAAGCACTCTGTACTACTGAGCAGTATTTCCAGCCCTAAGTTTTATAGCTTTCAGAAAACTTTTTAATGCAGCATGAACTTAAAAATAAAGTGTCAACATGCACTCAATCCATCATACTCTTTCTAGAGCTTTTACATAGATATATAGGATTTGGTTTTTATTTTTGACACCACAGCCTCTTTTAGTATATGTATTTTCTTTTTCATGAGCCTTGGTGAGGACTTTCTAAAGCCAGCAAAGTGAAAATGTGTTAAACTAAAATGCATCTTGATGCAAAGAAGAAAGAAAGTCAAGGCCAGAGTTTAATTGCTTTAAAATTCAGTGTTTCATTGGACCATTGCTTACTATTGAGGAACTGATTTGAGGGGCTCAGAGCAGGGACAACTTATATTACGAAAGATTTGGGACAAATCTAAGAAAGCACTGGGCAAAGGCAGACTTTGTTTAATTGGGATTGAGCTTTCTTCTTATTCTTTTAAATCGAGTCTCAGATCCAGTTCCCATTCCCCCTTAGTTCACTTGCCCTGTGAAATTCTACATTAACATCGGAGATCGTTGATCTGGAGTTTACAATTTTAAAAACATTTTTTTAACATGACTTCTGCTGAGAGCCAAATGATACACAGAAAAGCTGTTTTACGATCTCCTCCTGTAGAGAACTTGAAAGGTATTTAATTTGTAATTCTTTCAACTGAGGAGGACTATAACAGGATTGTATTTAGATTTCCTGGTTTGATGACCCCAAATCAATGGCAGAGATTTCACCCCCGTAAGTTACTGTATAGTGAGAGAAGGGTGGGCTTATGTACATTGATTTTATATATCGGGACATCAAAGAAACTACATTGCTTTGTTTAAATCAGCAAAACACCCAGCAGGCAGCATTATTTTATTAATAAAGAGACCACATGTGCAACATCTGCCAGTAGCAATGAGTGGAAGAAGCTTATCATGCCTTGTCTGTAACTTCTTGTGTTCAGCCTTTGTCATTCTGGTTAAAATCAAATCTGGAAACATTTTAAACAGGGTGACTCAGAATCAAAAAGATAAATACTACGTTCATGTTCTTTTTCCCAGCCAGATCACACATATAGGACACATATGTGTGTAAGTAAATGGGCTTGACTATAGATACAGGCTATGAAACTAGAAAAAAAAGACCAGGAGAAGGGGAATAGGAAGGAGGGGGTATTGGAGAATGTGGGGAGGGCAACAGAACACGTGACATCAAAGAACAGGGTGTCTGCTAGTATAAGGGGACAAGGGAAGTGGGAAAATCAAACCAACACATCTTGAACACTATTTTTTTTTTTGCTAATTAAAAGAAAAAGAGGAGTGAATGAATGAGGTGACGCAGCAGGTAAAGGAATTTCCCACTAAGCCCAGTGACCTGAATTATTTGATCCCCAAGATGCACATGGTAGAAGGAGAGAACTTCTATTCTGACTTCTATGCATGCATCATGATACTTGAACCTGAACACACACACACACACACACATACACACACACACACACACACACACACACACACACACACACATACACACACACACAGATGCAGAACATCAGAATCAATGAATAACTGTAAAATAAAAGCTTAAACATATTTACAGAAAAATAAAAGATGATTTGAGTGTAATAACCTTTTGTAAATTGAGTGTGCCTATACCCCAAAATGGCAATAGAAAAACCCAGAGGAAAATTCTAGAACCTGACTTTGCCAAACTGTGTATTAACAGAAAAGTGTTAAAGCTATGAAATTAACCAAACAACTGGCTCTCTCTCTCTTTTTTAAGCCTTTAGGGAGACTGAACTCCTTGAAAATTAGCCTGATAGCCATTTTTTTTTTCTGGAAGCTCAGTTATCAGGGGTGTGGACTCTTTATGTAGTCTTGTATAGTTTTTATTTTAGTTCTTTTGAAATAATTTCAATGTATATTAATTAAACCTAATGGGTTTCATTCTGACATTTTCATACGTGTAGCTCATATTCACTCCCATCACCCTCTCAAGTCCCCCTTGGAGTCCGGCTGATGCTTTTCTCCTCCCAACCAGTCTTCCTCTATTTTGACGTCTCCTTTTCTGACCCAATGCATTTCATTGGGAATGCTTACAAGAGCATGGGTGAAGGGGTGATTTATAGGATCACGGATGCATTACTAATCTTACCCCACCAAAGAAAATGTCACTCTCAGGTAGAGTGCTTTACAACAAAATCCCCTGGCCCTCACAACCCTATCACAGCTCCCCAGTTCACCCCTCATAAAGGCCAAAGATCTTAAACTTCCCCTCTTGCTCGGTGGCCATTGACCCATTTTCCTGCCACTCACTTGTGCTGTCCCATCTGCTACATCTGCCAGCCCCTGCCATCTCTTCACACTTCCACATCCAGGCATCTACAGGGATGGCTACTCTGACCAAACATTCTTTCCCTGGCAATCACAGAACTCAGCCTTTACCTCCATCAGGTGTCAACTGGACAGCAAGTCTTTGACTCAATACTGAGATGACAGTCACCTGACACCCACTTTCCTCTGTTCTTCACCGTACTTCTGAATGAAAAATCAGTATATCAAAAACAGAAGAAAATGTCACTGTTATAGATCTTCAAGGAGAGGCAGAGTCTTGTGAATCCCCCAACCTCAATATGTGAGACAAATATGGGATGCATCAGTCAGGGTATCCTGCATAGACCAAGACAGTAGTCAATGTCTCACCCTGAAGGAATCTCTCAAGACGATCCCCAAGACTAGTTAGAATGAAATGGATTGGAGGTATTGGTTGAGGGAAGTGTGTGCTTCACACACATGCACAAGCACACATACTCTCAGTAAAACATTACCATGACGAAGTTGCCTCTGTGATCAGAGGTTCAGATTTGTTTGTCACTCACTTGATTTTGTCTAGTCTGACACAAATTGCTCCAATGGACTTCAGACAAGAAGGGAGGGGTGAAAAAGCATGAAGATGTCAGTACTGCATTCTTCTGTTGTCATTAAGAAGCAAATTCTTAGCAGTTATGAAGTGTGAGCAGGACCAGGGAACAAGCTGTAGATCTGATGTGAAATATGCATAGTCTTCCTGAGTTGTGTATAATCAAGAGGAAAGATATATCTTATGGAAAATGATTCCATAGCTCATAAAAACAAGACTTCAAAGCAGTTGAATGAAATAGACATAGTAACAACATAAAAACTTATCTCTAGATAACATCCATTCTTCATCCACTCCTCTCCAAACAAGCCAAACAAATTCCGACCCCCCTCTTTTCTTTTAGAATGTGAAAAACGTTTCCCATCAGTGCATGGAAAATACCTGACTTCATAGGATCAAGAATCAGGCTCAGTGGCAAGTATTTGTACCTGCTGAGCCATCTTGCCAGATCTACTTTTTAAATAAAAGCAAAGTAAAGACAACTAAACAAGAACAAATCTGAGATGAGTGAGAAATAATAGTTAATGCTTATTTGTGTGATAAAATTGATGCATACAAATCATAGGTTAGAATGTCCAGTTGTATATACTTAGTTGTGACTAACAACTCGCAGTCTGAGTTATCACTACATATGTTTCATAATGCTTGTGACATACACTGTTTAATAGCCCATTATTTAGTATGGGTATAGCAGATTTAACTTAATCAATATGTTGCTAATTATTTTAGTCAATAAATTAATATGTCAGAGAATATTTTCTTCTTAATTATTAAAACCAATATGTGCATATAAATTTTGAAGATACGATTTCTTAGCATATGGATGCAGCATCTGACATTAGCTGTTTATTATTTAGCTGTTTCTTTTTTGTTATCATTTTGTATTTATTTAAAAGATAGAACTCAATGGCTCAGCAGGTAAAAGTTCTTACTATTGAACTAAGTTCAATTCATGGGATGCATAGAGTGTGAGGAGAGAACTGGTTCCCTCAAGTTGTCTTATTACCTCCAAATGTGTGTCATAGCATGCACTCACATGCTATGAATAAATGTAACATGTTTAAAGGGTTCATTATGTTCTTACCATGTGTGCAGCATAATTCCAGCTGTATGTGTTTAACCTAGGGTAAGTTAGTGTAAGGATGAGCTGTGGAAGCATAGGGCTTTTCTTCATTAAAATGGTCAGGATGCTGTGTGGAAGTACTGGTGGAGGTTAAGTCTGGAGTTAGGTTTTATAAGTGTTGGGTTTGTGATGGAGTACTGGCTTTGCAGGGAATGTCCAGTGGGCTGTTGGAAAATTAAGTTGGAGTCTTTGAGAAAAAAACCAAGCTAATGGTGCAAGTTGGAAATCTTGTTTTGATAGCTGCAGGGGTAAGTGTATCTAGAACAGAGGCAATAAAGGTATGAAGAACAGAGCTCTGTGAGGATGGAAATTCTTGGTATGGGAGAGAGATGGTTGCCAACAGAGGACACAGATAAGGCACAACATGTGATATGATGGAGTAGATGGCCTGGTCAAACTGTACACATAACTAGGAAACTTAGCCAGAGTGTGTGTTCCTGAGTTACTTTAGTAAGACAAGTGTAGTGCAGTGATGCATAGCCCATCCATAGTGATTTTAACAGAGGATAGGAGGCAGAAATTGAACTGAAAACATACAAATTCCAGTTTCTTTTTTAATAATATTGTTCTTTGGTAAAATTCATACCTGTATACAGCATATTTAAATTAGTTCCACCCCATGTTGCTCCTTCCACTTCCCCCAGCTTCTATCCTGATACCCTGCCAGCTTCCTACTTCATGCACTCTTCTTTTTCTGTAAATGACCAACTGAGTCTGACAAGTACTGCTTATACGAATCTGGATGTGCGGCCTTCCCCTGGAGCACAGGATAACCTACCATGAGCCACATTCCTGAAGAAAATGGACTCTCTCCCCAAGTAGCCATCAATTGCGAGTAGCTTCTTAGCTCTTGGGGTAGGTAGGACCTCGTGAGATCCTGACTCCATCATGTGTTGCTGATTGGCCAGATCTTATGCAAGCAACTACATTAACTGCTGCTAATTCATGAGTACAACAATACTGTCATGTCTGGAAAACACTGTTTTAAAAGAGTCTTCCTTCACCTGTGGCTCCTACAATTTTTTTTCTCTCCTCTTCTGAAATGTTCCCTGAGCTTTAGAGGGGACAGGTTGTGATAGAGCAGTTCTATTTAGGGATATGAGAACTCCACAGCCACTCCCTGTACTCTAACTGCATATGAGTCTCTGTTTCAATCACCACCCAGTTTTTCAAACTGTGGGTTACAAATGAATATGGGGGTTGAGAAAACTTGGGCCACAGTAAAAGTTGATACAACAAAAAACATATTCAAAATCAAGTATGTGTCAAGCTCATAGTGTTTCCGGCAGTGTTCACCAGTGCTGTGTCATGTGACTTTACTGCAGCCTTTGTTCTGAGCACACCACTAGCATCCCTTCAACCAATTTAGCACCAGTAAACACAGCCTGGATCACTGGCTTAGATCTGAGATGACCACAGTTTATAAATTGCAGGTATGTGCTGTGCATACAGAGTTTTCCATTCTTATATATGAGTGTAATAGTTTAATTGCAGAACAAAAAGACTTTAAACACTTTCCTAGCCCCCTTCTTTAGCTTATAAGTATCAAATCATTCAATATGTGGATTGTTTTAGGTTAGACTCTTGGACTTCAAAATTTGTTGCTTGAGTTGCTGAATTGAGTGTTATTTAAAAATCACTGGGTGCATTTTGGGCTTTAGTTTATTATAAACATTCCAACAATCCTGAAATGCTTCTAAACTAACTTATGCCATTTTGTACTGCATATATTCAAAGGGGCTATTTATGAGTACTGATGGTTTAAATTCAAAGTATTGATGCAATCTAAAAAATATTGATGATGCCATTAAGTCCTATAGAGTCAAACACTCAGTAATGACTTAACTATTTATATGAAAATTACATACATGTCCGTTTAATGAGTGTGAAAATTTCTCTCATCTTTAATAAGTGGAACAGTTTTGTGTTTACCAAATAATTGTTAAAAATAATTTTCTTTATGAAGTATTTTCAGTAAATGTTTTATTTTATACTTATTTTATATGTCTATATGCCCCAGGTTATGTAAAAATTTCTATTTTAAACAGAGGGTAGAAGTGGAAAAAGTTGAAGAAATCCTGGCATAGACGACACTCTGATTTGCCAGTACTCTGCCAGTAAAATGTCAGTAACGATTTTGAGAGAGATTTTTGTGGGCTCATGCTAACGTACAATAAAATCACAGGCATTTTAGAAATGAAAGCAGACCAGATGGGTCCTGTTTTCTCAGTTGGAGATCCATTTTAGCTCCATTGAGCTCAAGTACAACTCCCTAGTAACATGTCTTAAAATATATGCCACACCGAATCATATTGAAGTGAAAGACATGTTTGAGAGAGTGAGAAAGTCCTGTGACCTTTCTTTACTATCCAGTTACAGTATGTTCGAAATTGCTTTATTACTCCTTATATTACAGTGATTTATCTTGGGGGACTACATAATCTTATAGCAATTACTAAAGTACTGTACTGACTTTGGGAATTTAAATCCCAGGCCAAATCCCATGAGCTCTGTGAGCTGAGCATGTTTCTGTCTATGTCTTCTCACTGTCAAGTGAAGGAGCGTGGTCTTTGGGACTGAATGAATTAATAAGCTAACAAGCAACAGCCGAGCAAACAGGCTGGAATGGATCCCATCATATACTAAACATTTAATATGTTCTTACTGATATTGATAGTAAGGTGGTTTTTGTAAGATTTATTTTTATTTTTTAGTTAATGTGTATATGTGTGTGATCTATGTGTGGGTATGTGAATATCAGTGGAATGCTTATGGAGGCCAGAAGAGGGTATCAGAGCCTCTGAACCCAGGGTGTTAGGGGGTTCTGAGTCTCTTGATGTGGGTGTTTTGAGGTGAACATACATCATCTATAAGAGCAGTACATGCTCTTACCCTCTGAGCCATCTTACTAGCCTGGCAGTAAGTTTTTACACTATATTTTTAGAGAACACACTGGAAAATTAAAAACAGAATGGTTTATAATGGATTTATAGTAGAATTGAAATAATTTAAATGCTTTAGTTCAGAAGTTGGGAAGTTTTTTAATGGAATTTTGGGATTGTCAGTCTAATTTCAAAATCAAACAATTAGAAAATTGCAAAAATAAATTAGGTTCTGTCTGTGGATATCATAGATATAGAGAGCATTGTGTGATCTGCAGGATAGATCACCTGTGAAAATGAGAGGCATGATGTATGCTCTGTTTCGAACAGAGCTTAAGAAATGGAAGCCCTAAAGCACTGACCATTGAAGAGTGTTACTATTATTTTGTGCCTCTAAAGATGGGTTTAATCTTCGTTTTGATGCTGTAGATGCAGCTGCCTTTCTGGAAAGCCTAGTCTAGACTACACATGAGAACTGACTGCAAATGGAAGAAGGTGACATCGAGACAGGAAGAAAGATCCATGATTGCACGAGGGTAAATCCACTAGAGATTTGTTGGCAGAAGCAAGAGCAGTGAATCCTTCTACACATGAAGGTCAGAGGCAGGATTTGTGTACTTGACTAGACAAAGGTAGGCAGGCGTCAGCTAGAAGAAACCATTCACATAACCAATATTTGCTGAGGAACATTCAGGGCGTCAGTAGCTGACATGGATGCCTTTGGTGACAAGCTTACTTGTCTTTTAGATTTAGAATGCATGCCATAGTCACCTGGTGAACAAGATGGCAGTTAGGGCCAAGATTGTGGGCCAAGATGCTCCCTGCATCTCTTCTGTTTCCCCCAGTGCTGTGGCAGAATCTGCTACTGTGTTCTTTCCCAATCTCTTTCTTTTCTCATTTTAGTTTTAAACTCTCTTTAGTTTTAGTGAAGAATTCTACTTTGATGTAGTTTGTGTCTATCTAGAGACAATATTTAGTGTTTTCTCTGTAACCATGTGCAATCACATTTTCTATGTCATGTAAGTTGTTGAACAAGACATGAGTTGAAATATATGCATCTCTATATATTTTATTAAAATGACTGCATGATGGTCAGAGAGATGACTCAGTAGGTAGAGGTGCTTGCTGAGAAGCCTGACAATATCTTTGTTTTCTGGGACCCATGTGATGGATGTAGAGAACCAACTCTGGTAAGTTCACTCTGGGTGTCTTCCCTCTCCTTCTGTTTCTCTCTGTCTCTGTCTGTCTCTCTTTCTGTGTCTATTACACACACACACACACACACACACACACACACACACACAAACACACACACACAAACACATACACACTATTTAAAAAAACCGAGTGCGTTTTATTTTTTTCACGTGACACAAACTTGGGAAGAAAGATGGTCAACTGAAGAATCGCCGCCATCAGATTCAGTATGTAGATAAGTCTATGAGGGAATTTTCTTGATTTATGATTGATACGGGAGTGTCTAGCTTACTGAGGGTGGTGCCATTCCTGGGAAGGTGGCCTTAGATTGTATTTAAAAACCAGCTGAGCAAACTGTGAGGAGTAATCCAGTAAGCAACGTTCCTTCCTCCATGCCATCTGATTTAGTTCCTAACTCCAGGCTCCTACCTCGAAGTCCTGCCCTGGCTTCCCTAAGTGATAGACTTTAATGTAAGCCAAATAAACCATTTTCTCACCTAGTTGATTTTGGTTGTGGTGTTTTATCACAGCAATAGAAAGTAAACTGCAACACTGGGTTGTAGCTAGAGTTTTCCTGCCTGGCCCACAGTCAGGACAAATCTCTCTCACCTGCCAGTCCCACAGCCACTCAGACCCGACCAAGTAAACACAGAGATTTATATTGGTTACAAACTGTATGGCTGTGGCAGGCTTCTTGCTATCTACTTCTTCTATCTTGAATTAATCCATTTCCATAAATCTATACCTTGCCACATGGCTTGTGGCTTACCAGCATCTTCACATGCTGTTTGTCATCATGGCGGCTGGCAGTGTCTCTCTGACTCAACCTTCCACTTCCCAGCTTTATTCTCCTCCTTGTCCCACCTACACTTCCTGCCTAGCCAATGACCAATCAGTGTTTTATTTATTGACTAATTAGCAACACATTTGCCATACAGAACATCCCACAGCACTTCCCCCCCCCCTTTTTTTTTTCCAAAAAGGAAGGTTTTAACCTTAACAAAGTAAAATTACATATAATTTTGGAATTTGGGCATAGCTTCTCTTACTACTTCCTGCTGGAGGGGGGCGCTGTATCTTATGGGGACACAAAGAAAATTTTAGGATCATGGAGTAGTCTGTGAGGCTGTATCGTCTGAGCCAGTTGCCTTGAAACCATTCTGGATGTTGAATCATCTGGGCCATGGTGTCGTCGGAGACCTTTCAGGGGGTCTTGGCTGGTCAAACCTGATGTATCTTAATCTGGAACAAATCCATAGCCTCTGGCTTTCTGTGGGAACAAAAGCAGAGTCTCCTTTCCAAAGCAACATATCCTTATATCCAAATTTTGAAGTCAAGGTAACTTTAAAATATACATATTGGTTTAACTCAACATCTTTTACAATCAAATGTTTTTCTGCAGTTAAAAATCCCAAAGACAACACAATCCAGATTCTCTGTGTAATATTCATCTTTACGTGGCTTTTTTTTTTTATTAATTTTACTGTCTCTTTAAAGACTTTATTTTTTAAAACTATGTATTTGTTTCTATAACTCTATATATCACCTTTTTGTCTCTTTCAAGCCTACGCATATTTTACACACATTGTAAACTATTACATCTGAATCTGTCTTATTGTGAATCTATTTCTTTAAGCTGCAGCAGCTGTGGCTGCTGGCTCTGCCCACCTCAGCTTCCCATCATGGCTACATTTACTATCAGCTCTGGGAGCTATCGTGGGTCTATGCTTTTATTCCAAGCAGTGTGTAGCCTAAAAACCTCTTTTTTTTGTTTTGTACTAGCAAAGTCTAAATCCACTGTGCAGCTTAATGTGCCACTTGCAGAGGCCTCATTCCCATCATACTGCAGGTCGAGCACGCACACCAGAAACCCACAAGTAGCTCAAACCAGCAGCTGCTACTCATTTGAGAGAGACAATTAGGAAGCTGTTTTTAGCTCCGTTTTAGAATTTTTTCTCAGTTTTTAGGTGGAAACTCTTGTCCCACGTTGGGCGCCATTTGTAGCTAGAGTTTTCCTGCCTGGCCCACAGTCAGGACAAATCTCTCTCACCTGCCAGTCCCACAGCCACTCAGACCTGACCAAGTAAACACAGAGACTTATATTGGTTACAAACTGTATGGCTGTGGCAGGCTTCTTGCTATCTACTTCTTCTATCTTGAATTAACCTATTTCCATAAATCTATACCTTGCCACATGGCTTGTGGCTTACCAGCATCTTCACATGCTTTTTGTCATCATGGCGGTTGGCAGTGTCTCTCTGACTCAGCCTTCCACTTCCCAGCTTTATTCTCTTCCTTGTCCCGCCTATACTTCCTGCCTAGCCAATGGCCAATCAGTGTTTCATTTATTGACTAATTAGCAACACATTTGCCATACAGAACATCCCACAGCACTGGGTGAATGTGTTTCTTTCTGTCCTTTTCCGTAAACTGGGTAAGGAGTACAATGCAGATGATACTGCTTGTGTTTCCCACATGGTTAGCAGAATCCTACTTATGACAACATAAAGAGAAAGCATTCTCAATTCCAATTATGAGGGCCAACCCCACCCTACTGGGAGAGATCCAGGAGTGGGCTCCTCGTTATATCTTGACTTGTTTTCCATTGAACATGTACATCAAGTTTAAGAATTACTTTCTTAGGGACTAACACCACCAAATTGGAAGGCTCAGAGTCTGGATGGCCACATAAAGCAGAGGTGCCTCCTACACTCTTACTCTTACATGAGAGGCAAATGAATTTCTATTTGGCTTAAGCCACTTGGGTTTTGACCCTTTGTTGTAGCTGATTAGCAAGCATTTTGGGTAAAGGCCACATATAACCATTGACCCTTCCCGAGTATGATCAACTAACTTTGATAGGAAAACAACAAATGAGTTCCCCTTAAAGAGCTATTAATAATCACAGACTCGGAACAGAGCAGGAGAAAAATGGTCTTTTAATCTGCTGGACCTACTAATGAAAACCACATATCACACCCAGCCATAAACCAACTTCTAAATACACATTCCACATCATTTTTTCAGTCACAGGAACATGTTCCTTGGATGTAAAATAGTTTAGTGGTAAATCATGTACAATCTGAATAGTAAGTAACTATCAAAATAACTATAATTAATCATATCTTGGAACTACGTACAATCTATGTTCTTATTTGACTCAGTGAAGTTCAATAAATATTCAATATTTATATGATAAATATTCAATAAACTACAGTAAATATTTCCTGAACATATTGTATTTCAAAAATAGTAAAAGGAAATGGAAATATAAAGAAGATTAAGACTGAGTCATGAGAATACCCTGTTAAGTTCAAAGCCTTGTGAAACTATAGTGAATACATTCCCTAGTCCATTCTCTTAAAACAAAGTTTTTCTGTGTATATTTAAAGTATACAGTGTGCGGCTGAGATTGTTCAGTGGTCAAGAGCACTTCCTGCTCTTACAAAGGACTGGAATTTAGTGCCCATAACACACACACAGTAGCTCACAACCATCTGTAACTCCAGTTCTAGGGGATTTGGTGCCTTCTTTTGGCTTTCATGGGCACTAGGCACACACAGGATACATGGACATACTTGTAGACAAAACCACACATATAATTAAAATTAAGATAAACAATGTGATATTATCGGATGAAAATTCTGTTACTTCTTAGTAATTAAATCAAAGAATGTTAACAAATGGATGATCTCTATTTTGTATCTGCATCATTACACATACAGTAGTATTCTTCTGGCAGACCTCTTTATGAGAGATGGCAGGATTTCATTTTGTGAGGCCAAATAATAAATCTTTTCCATACACACACACACACACACATACACACACACACCAATTTTTCTTTATCTACTAACCTACTGGCAGCCATTCTCATGGTTTCCTTATCTTGGCTTTTGTGAGTCAAACTGTTGTGAGGGTGGGAGGACAGAGCCTGTCTCTGGTTTCTGATTTCACTTTGTGGGAACAGAAGGATTGCTGTGCCACCCATTAGTTCCATTCCTCCTTTCTTTAGAAACTTGCACACTGTTTTTCTGTTTTCCATAATAGCTGTAACAATGTATAACTTTTCAAAAAAATCTGTGTCAAGGTCATATGTACAACATGAAATTCTGATGAGTGTTAAATAAGTGTCACAGTGATGTGCAAAGACAAAATTCCAATTAATGTTTCTGTTGGGTTTTCTCTGAAACGTTTATTTTATTTTGAGAAATGGTCTCACGATGTATGTAGCCCTGCCTGGCCTGAAACTTCCTGTGCAGAGCGCGTTGGTCTTGAATTCACAAAGATATGTCTGCCACTGCCTCAGCCTCGGTTGTAGCCAAATATGTGCAAACCACACTAAGCCCTCTCAGACACTTTTCATGCGACTTTTGCTGCATTTTTATTCCTATAACCTTGTTAAATTGGGGCGTTGCTGGCAGAAGACAAAATGCTCCATCTTCAGTGCACATTTCGAAGCCAAGCTGACATATGAAGCTGTTTTTGTTGTTTTGTTTGACACTGAATCTTATGTAGCAGGCTGGCTTCCTGCCCCGAACTCCCAAGTACATGGGTGGCAGCAGTGGGCCAGCACCCCTGCCTGAGGATGACTTACTAATGTGTTGAAGTGACTTTGGCTTAGGAGTAAGTGTCTTCAAGCTCCTGATATTTACTATGTGGTGTCAGTCAAGTTAAACTCTACGAAGCAGTTCCTCATCTGTGAGCTTTTGGCATTAGTGTGTTTCTGTTGGAGTTTTTGGTTACAATTTAATCCCTTCAGCTACACACCTGAGGTCAGTTGCTTCCCCAAGACCTGTTTTTCTACATATAACAGACCATCCAGGAACTCCCCACCATGAGCTTCAGGTTAAAATTATTGGGCATATTTTCATCATTGGCATATTTGAGGTTTGTAAAGACTCCCCACCAAGAACACTGGCCTCCAGTACTTCAGGACAACGGGACTTGGTTTGAAACTTATGTTTACCCCTTCTGTGGTATTAGCATCTCCTCCAGAAGTCTCTTCAGCTTTACTAAGCCTATGCTCCTGCTTAGCTGAATGTGTCTACTTTGTCTTTTTTTTTTAACAGCAAGTATTATTTTTCCTTTGTTCTTGAATGTTGAGAATTCTAGACTTATTATTTGTTCACCTTAAGATACATCTTGTTTTAAATCCTCCTCGACTTCTTCCTCACTTACTTTTGTCCTGTTCTATCTCCTGTTGATCTTTTTCTATTTCCTCTTGCTATGCGCCCCCACCTCTCTCTCACACATGCACACTGACACAGTCTTTCCTTTTTCTTTTCTTCCTGTCTTTTTTCTCTCCCTTCCTTAGCTTAGTCTAATTCTAGATGCTCTTACCCTCCTCACGGTATTAATCAGAGTTCATGGGCATAACTAACACGACTGTTTTCACTCACTGTTCTTTTATCAGATGTGTAAGATATATATGACACTTATTGACCATCCTAGGTTACTTTCTACAGCTGTGATGAACACCATATCCAAAAATTACTTCTGGAGGAAAGAGTTTATTTTAACTGAAAGGTTACAGTTTGTCACTGAGAGAAGCCGAGGCATGCTAGGTGGAAACCGATGTGCAGGAACTGAAGCAGAAGCCATGGAACACTGCCTGCTGGCTTGCGTGCTATGGCTTGCTCAGTTTGCTTCAGGCAACCTAGTGGCACCTGTCTAGGGGTGGTAACACCCACAGTGGACTGCAGCCTTCCACATCAATTATGATTCAAGAAAGTGCCCCGCAGCCTTGCCTACCAGGGAATGTTATGTAAGCAAATCCCCAGTTGGGGTTCCCTCTTCCCAGGTGACTGCAGTTTGTGTCAAGTTGACAAAAACCAACCAGCACACTGACTATATATAGATTTGCCTTTTTTCCCTTACAGAGTATTCAGCTATGACAAAAATTAAATGCATCATCTTCTTGTTGAAGTTCTGTCAGTCACTATTACTTCTTATTTTAAGAAATTGCACCTGGAGTTTCAATTTCACTTTCCTTTGAGACAGACTCTTGCTGTGCAGAGGGCTGAGGATTCTGTTACTTTAGCCTCCTTAACACTGGAATGACAGGAGTACACCACCATAACTGACTAGCTATCTATTTTTTAATTCTTGAACCATGGCCATTTTTACTCATTTGGTCCTGTTCTTTCAATAAACAGGTCTTACTGATTTTGCCTCTTGTGGAACTATGGAAACACACCTACTAATTGCTCTCTATCTATCTATCTATCTATCTATCTATCTATCTATATATATACATATATATACTCTTACCTCATTTGAAGTAACCCTCTACTCTATGAGAAGAATAGTTCTTCATAAAAATTAGATTTAAAATATCTGATCTTGAGTGGTAATGGATGTAAACTAAACGATTTCTGAATTCTCTTGCCCACTCAAATCTGGAATATTGTATCTGGAATTTTTGCCCTTTGGGACTCCTAACATTCTTGAACTTTCCAAAATTCTTCAAGTAAATAAGGCTGTACATTGTTGTCAATACCCAATGACTGTGACAAGGGTGTTACAGCTAAACAAAATGTGGATAATAAGCATCAATTAATACCTTACGTGTTCTAACAACACTATGAAAGATGGGTATGGCAATGTGTGTGTGTGTGTGTGTGTGTGTGTGTGTGAGAGAGAGAGAGAGAGAGAGAGAGAGAGAGAGAGAGAGAGAGAGAGAGAGAGAGAACAGTAGGAGTGGTGGGGTTTCTCTGAGACATCTGTGAAGAGAATGATGCAGATCAAGACTGAGAGTGTCAGCACTTGCATGGAATAAATTGTATATCAGGCTTTTGAATTATCAAGGTGTTTCTCTGCTTTACATCCTTACAGAATCCCACACTTAATCATGGAGACGATTGTAAGGGCAAATACTTTAATGTCACATTGTCCATCTCCTCATGGCATCTGATTTCTGGAAGGTGTGGTGGAGAATTCTTCACATCTTTTCATGATCTCACCTTTCCAACCTCAGGGCTTTTTCTAGATGGTAGGACTCATTTGACTTGTGTGTAGTAGCAAATAAAGTGTGGAGTGCTTTTGAACTTACCAGAGAGAAGCTTTTAATGTGGACTGTGTGTTGTGATTCCTCAAAAAAACCCTGCTAATGGAAAATCAACCACGACCTTTCTCATGAGCAGGGGCTTTGGTGACCTTGCTCCTTTCCTGTCCATTCCCTGCTCCCTTCCCCTTTCTTCACCTTTGTTCCCCACTCATTTCCTTCTCCCTCAGTTTGTTCTTGTTAGCTTCACTTCTTTTGCTGTGATAAAGATGCCCCGACGGAAAGCAACTTTTATTCAGATGAGAAAACAAGGGTTATTCAGCTCACAATGGCAGGTCATAGACCCCATCTTTGTGGGGAATATGAAGGCCAGGATTCAAAACAGCTAGTCACATCCTGGCCACAGTCAAGAGCAACATGAAATAAATGCATACATGCTTCTGGTACCCAGCTCATATTCTCCAAACTAAACAGTCCAAGGCTCAGCTCATGAAAAGATCTGGATCGTCCCACCTCAATTAACCCTGTTAGGAAAACTCTACCAGAGGCCAACCTGATGTAGACAGTTCCTCACTGAGACTTCCTTTGCAAATGAGTCTAGACTGTGTCAAGGTGACAATTTCACCTCACCAGCACAGCTCCCAAGAAAACTCCACATCTACAGCTCTGCCTTGAGAATTTTTCAGTTAAGACAGGCTATTGTTTTCCTTTCTTACTGCTCTACAGCTTTTCTCTCATCTATATTCTTTCTTTGAAAATAAGAAGAGAAAGAAGAAAGGTAGCCCAACCTCCTTCATTCCCTTGGAGGAGCAGACAACCTCTGGCTTTGCTTCACTTTGCCTCTATACTAAGTGGCTAGTCCAAGGTTATCTCTGAAAAAAAAAAAAAAAACAGTTTGTCAGAGCCACTTGGATGCTAATTAAGCAGTATATTATGATAAACCTTTTATCATGTTGTTGAAAAGTCAGCTTGTAATGTTATCTCACTCTCCTTCTTAGATTCATAAAATATGCCACGTTCTTCAACCTGTCCTGCTCCAGCCTGGCACATTGGTTTAGTTTATTTTTGTTTCCTAAATGCATTGGTCTGTGTGAGATTTTATTATAGATGCCTGAAATTCCTTGCCACTTGGCTAAATGGTGTATTTTCTTCAATTTCAGTTTAAATTCTATTTCTGGGATATCATTTGTCCTCCTTATCACATGTTCCATATTCCATGAACTTCAGTGGTGTGACAATGGTTCACTGGGTTAAGATACTTGCTTGATGACCTGAGCTTGATCTCCCTATCCCACAGTCACAGAAAGAGGGATGATTCCATAAGTTTCCCAACTTCCACATGTGCAAAGTGTCACACACACACACACACACACACACACACACACACACACACACACACATCCCAGTAATAATAGTAATAAATTTTAACTTTAAAATTTGTGAGCTTTCATAAGCTTTGTCTCAACTTCTTTCACTTTGAGCTACAAATTCCATGAACAAAAAGATGCATGGGTACTCTAGATCCAGTACAGGACAGACATCCAGTGGCTACAACAGAGTAGTGATGGGTTCATCAGACTGAGTTGAACTGAAGGAGACACAGCTAGTGCTAAGGCCTGGACTGATTATTGCAAAGACAGTCTACTTCATCCCTTCTGGTAATTTGTACTTCAAAGTCACATTCTAAAGAAAATGACAAAAGAACAATGAAAACTGTTAATAGAATTAGAATATTTTCTGGAGACATTGTCAGATAGCAGAAATTCCCTTCTCTAAATAAAATTTTTACTTTAGAATTCACAGAAACCCACTTCTCAGGGCTAGAAAAGGGCTCAATTGGTAAAGAGCTTGTAGTAAAAGTATGGCACCTGAGGCAAACCCCAAGACCTCACAGGAAGCCAGGAATGATAGTGAGTCTGCAATCCCAGTGCTCCTGTGGAGACATGGGTGTTGGAATCAGGAGAATCCCATGAAGCCTCCAGAGCAGCTAGCTTGGCATATGGGGGTGTGAAAAACAAGGTGGAAGGCAAAGACTGACCCTAAAGTTGTCCTTCTGTTTACCACATGTGCATACCTATACTCACACACTCACACACGTACTATGCACACACAGAGATTCAAAATGATCGATTTCCCTTGTAGCTATTAATCTGGTTTCATTTTCTTTTATTTCACCCAATTACTTTGATAACTTAAGCATTGTGTACTACTGAAGCAGTCACTTCAATCTGTAAGATTCTAGTGTTGGAAGTTACCTAAAAGAACAGATGGAATAGAGGAAGCCAATGGTGTCTTCATGGTAGGGTTGTCATTCCAGGATCATGCTTCCTCTTCCACAGATATGGTCAAATGCTAGTAAAATTATTTTTAAAAAATGAACTATGATAAAGCTCAGATAGTACAATGCTTGCTTAACTTACACAAAGCCTGAGTTCTTCCTTCTGTATCACAAATAGCAGGTGTGGAGGTACATGTCTCAATTCCAGTACTTTGGAGGTAGAGGCAAAAGGATCATAAGTTCAAGGTTAAACTTGGCTATAAAGTGAGTTCAAGGTTAGCTTGGGCTATATAAGACACTGTTTCAAGATATGTATGAGTATGTGTGTGGGAGTGTATGTGTATATGTGAGTCTGTGTGTATAATGAACACATACAGACTTTTTCTTATCTTTGTTCTCTAAACAATGCAATATAACCATTTATATAAGATATACTTTGGATTAAATATTATAAACATTCTAGACATGATTTAAAGTACATAGGGAGATCTGAGTAGGTTATATGCAAATACAAAGCCATTTCATATAAGAAACTTGAGCATCTGTGGGTTTTAGTGTCCACGGGGGAGATCTGGAACCGTTCCCCTGTGGATATTGAAGGGATTGTATTTAAAGTGTCATGAATCTAATTTAGCTTCATGAGTAATTTTTTTTTCTTCTAGAAGTAGTCACTCTAGCTAGAGTGCTGTTTGATGAAAACTATGCCTCGAGTGAATTATTCTGGGCATTGGAATACTTTTACAAGTCCTTGAGACAAAAAGACACTAAGTAGAACATGTTTCCTCCTGACTTATGATAAGTGGAAAGTCATTGTAAATGACATCTATTTTCTTTAACCAGTCTCTTTCACTAACACAATGTTTTCATTGCTTCAAATGCTTAGGAGTCAGTGAGTCCTAAGCATTAACATAACACTATGCAAAATATTTCCATTTTAATTCTTCAAGGTTATTAGCTTGCCCACGTTTCATTTACACATTTTGCATTCTTCCAAATAACCTTTAACTTCTCATTAGTAATATACTTGGTGCTGAAAATGATCCAAAGACATTTAAAATCACAAAGCATTTTTAGTCTAAAAAGTGGTTAAAGAAATATACTGTTGATATGCTATATAACTCCTTAGAAATGTATGGAAGCAGGGAATATATATTGCAGGAAAGGCAAGATTGAACCGCATGACATCTAGCAGGAAGAATGGAAATGGATACAAAATGTCCATACCTATTGTTGTAGTATCTATGGCTGTGGGAAAAAACACCCTGAAAAAAGCAACTTACAAGATAAAGGGTTTATTTTAGTTGAAGTTATAGTCCATCATTTCAGGAAGTCAAGGTGACAGGAATTTGAGACTACTAGTCATAGCACATCTATACTCAAGAGCAGAGAGAAATGAATGTTTGCAGTTTTAGTACTGAGCTACCATTTTCTACTCTTACATAGTCTGTCACCCCAAGTCAGGGAATATGCTACTCACTTTCAGGTTGGGTTTTCCAATATCAATTAAGACAATTAAGATAATCCCTCATAGAAACACACACAGACCAACCTGATCTAGATAGTCCTTCCTTGGGGCTACCCTTACCACATGATTTCAGGTTGTATTAAGCTGAAGGAACTAACTCTCACATCTAATTTCCAAAGTTTTTTGTAAGTAATTAGAGGGATGAGAGCAATAGAGTGAAAAGTGGAGTGGACAAGGATGATCCTAGGATAAGTCTGAAAAGAATGTGGAAGAAAAGCTTCTGATTTAAAAGTTAACACAACCTGTTGTCTATATACATAAAGATGTCTTTGACAATAGGCATGCAAACCATGTGTCCCTTGTTCAAAGGGAGGCCTGGGTAAGGGGTCAGTAGAGTGAGAATGAGAGTGAAAGTTATGAGGGTGTGCTTTTGCTGGATATTTATACTTCTGATAAGTTGAAAGAGAAAATGTGTTGGGAGTTTGAATAGAAGTGGTATGAGGTACTTGAGTATGATGATGGGGAAGGGAAAAAGTCATTGGGAATCACTGAAAGTTTAAACAAGTGACATATGTGTGCATTGCATAAATATATAAAACTTTTGTTCATATATATACATACATTTAAATAAAATTTATAATATATAAATCTGTTGGATATATATATATACATATATATATATATATATATATGTATACAGAGAGTGAGAGAAATTAATGAATTCAGAAATATGTTAGGTGGAGAAATTAAGGTTCAGAATGACACAGAGTATCTTGATACTTATATAAAATTCAAGTATCCATTGAGTATTACAAAAATAACAACACTATGCAAAGTATTAAAGTGATGGACAATGGGAATGCAGAAAAAGTATTGGCAGTGATTGGCTGAGGAGAGAAAAGCAAGAGAGGAGACATTGCTGGAACTGAGACAGAAGTCAGGGTGGTGGCTACTGTGCTTTAGGTATGATGTCATCAAGGGTCTCCATATGCCCAGATACAAAGGCTCAGTCCCCAAGCAGCAAGACTGAGATGTGCTGTAGACAATTAGAAGGAGGGGTCTCATGAGCCATCTTTAATTCTAGGAACTGTCTCAGAGAATTATCAGTGGCTGGCCCTCTCCTTTCTCTTTCTGCTTCCTGATTCATGATACATCTTTTTCTTCTGACCTAATACCAACAGGGCTGTACAATCTGGGACATGAGTCCTTAGAAGGATGAGTTTCTCTTTACTTCCTAAGCTGCACATGTCAGGTGTCTCTCATTGAAAGAAAGCTGACTACAGCAAAGTTTAAATAAAGTTGTACTGAATTTATTGTAAAATAAATTACAAAAATGATGATAAGGATGAATTGACAGAAGTATTGAGATAGAGTCTACTGTGTGTGTATTCACTGCCTCTTGAAAGAAATGCAAGTATGAAGGAAAGAAAATTGAAAGAAGCATAACAAAAATAGTCATTTTTAGTCTTCAGTGTTAAAGACATGCAGTAGAAAAACTAAATAAGTGTTTAGTTATTTCAAAATAGAAACAACTTACCTAAATTATAACATTATCTTCCAATGGGGCTGGAGAGATGATGTAGCTGTTAGAGGCCTTGTTCTTCATGCAGGAGATGGATTAGGTTCCTTGTTCCCACATAGCAGCTCAGAGCAGTCTGTAACTCCAGTTTCTGGAGATCTGAGTCTATCTTCTGCCCTCTGCAGGTACCAGGAATGCTCATGGTGTGCTTACATATGTGCAAAGAAAGCACTCAAAAGATAAAATTAATAAATATTTAAAAATAGTCTTTCAATGTTTCCATGACTTACATATAGGGAATATTCTGCCTTGAATAAGTCTTGAAAGTCCAAGCTGAACAGGACATATTGTCTTAGAAATTGCACAAACAACATAAAACAAAAGTGAATGTTATTGTCAGAAACAGTTCAGAAATCAAATAGTAGGCAACTGATAAATGAATGTGTATATACATGTGATATGTGTGATATATATCAGTATGTATATGGTGAACATTTATTGAGGAAAAGGAAGAAAACAAATTATGAATTAAAAACTGTCTAAAAGTCATGTCAGTAGAAAAAATGTCACTCAAAATGTTTATAATGTGGTTACATGGTTACATTAGCACTTAAAATATATTATTAGATCTACTTATTTTGCTTTGTTTCTAAGAATAAGGAGAGCAAAATAATAAAGAAAAGAATGAGGGGTAGAGTGTGCTGGCTTGTGTTTTGTCAACTGGACACAAATTAGAGTCATTTGGGAAGGGGACATCTCAATGGAGAAAATGCCCCCAGCAGACTGGCCTGTGGGCAAGCCTATAGTGGCATTTTATTGGTTGATGATTGTGTAGGAGAGCCCAGTTCACTGTAGGCAGTGACACTGCTGGGCAGGGTGTCTTGGCTACTATAAGAAATAAGACTATGCCAGCCAGTGAGCAGTGTTCCTTCATGGTCTCTCTTTCAGTTCGTGCCTCCAGGTATCATGTTGCTGGGCCTCAAGATTTTTGGAAAATATATTTTGAATCTAAGCTGTTACCATCATCTATGTAAAACTGGTGGGGACATTAAAATATCAGAAGGTTATCTTTTTCTGTCTTTCCCTCCTCTTTTTACCTTATTACACACACACACACACACACACACACACACACACACACACACACACACACACACACACATATTAAAAAATAGCAGTTTAAACCAAGATCTCAAGTCTCCATCAGCACTAGATCAAGTTTCCATCAGAAAGATTACTAGGGGTAAGAGGAGATATTAGTGATCTTGCCTACTAACCTGAAATGGAAACCTGTATCAACATCAACCAGCTTATCACTTCCCCACTTTCTGCAAGGTTAGTATGTTTCCATGTCCTGGGGAAAACCACAATCTCAGTGGTTTATCAACAAACATGAACCTACCTGGAATGCTGGCTGTGTTTCAGAGGAAGAATACTCTCTACAGTCCCATTCCTCATCTCTTCTTCCTGATTATTAAATGGGATTAAAGTCACACACAAAGCAGAAGAACATCGAAGTGTGACTAAAGAGAAAAGTCAATTGCTACGGCTTGTGCCTTTGGAGACTGCAATCCAAGACTTGGAGGGCCAATTCTTTGGGACTCTGGTGAGGGTGACACATCACAGTGGGGATACAAGAAAGAACAAGTCACTTACCTTGTGATCTTGGAAGAACAGGAAAACTGACTTGGCCCAAACCACACAATCCTGGCATCAGGCATGCCTCCAATGATCTAGAATTTTCTCACTAACTAATTGTTACTTAAATGTCCGTGATTTGGCACTTCCCAGTAGTATCAGCCTGAGTACTAAAACATTAAATTATACACCTTTTAGGCAATACAGTTCACGTTCAAACTGTTGTATATTCTTCTATGATAAATAAATATAGATAGCAGAGTAGGGAACTGGGTTCGTTAATTGTGATAAGATGGTCTGATAAAGGTTATATTTTTAAAAATTTCTTTAGATTTATTTTATTTTACGTGTTTTGCCTGCAGAGAAGTATGTGTGCCACATGTGTGCTGGGATCTCTCTGAGGTTAGAAGAGGACATCAAGTGTCCTTGAACTGGAGTGATGGACTGGTTGTGAACCAAAACGTGGGTGCTAGGTACAGAACCCAGCTTCTCTTCAAGAGAAGCAAATGCTTTTAACCCCACAGCCATCTCTCAATCCCCAAAAGAAAAACTCTAAAACAGTGAAATTTCACCTTGGAATTGAGAATTAAGGGACAAGAACAGAACCCAGGTTATGAAGAAATTATTAACATCTGTGTAGTGATGCGTACGGGACAGAGTTTTGCATGTTGTGAGGTCTGGGAATTGTAAGTTAGAGCCTCTGTGAGCAAAGAGGAGAGTGGTCCCATGCAAAGTTAGAGGGGTTAGATGCTGCAAATCTACAGGTTCCTGGGGCCGCCAACAAGAACTTAATCATCTTTACACACGGAAAGGATTTGAAACACTTAACTGGTGCTACTCAGTGTGGAGCTCATAGAGATAACTAGTTGTTGTATATTGACTGCTATAGGAGAACATCTTTAAGGAGTTCCAGCTTTAGTACCTGGAGAGCAGAGATGACAGTTTAAATAAATACAATATCCATGCTGAGGGAAAGAGCTGCATCTTTGGAATCATGACTACCCCATGATAGATGGTCAGAGAGAAAGAAAAGCCTGTCTTCTCCACCTAGATCTTTTTAACTTTAATTTTATTGTTAAAATGAATGCATATATAGGTGTATCTGTGTGTGCATATGCACACATCATGGGTAGGAGAGTACCCAGGGTGTCAGAAGAGAGTGTCAAATTCCCTGGAACTTGGAATTATGAGCTGTCTGAAATAGGTGGTAGGAATCAAACTCTGGTCCTTTGCAAAAAACATCAAGTGTTCTTAACTGCTAGGCCATCTTTCCAGCCTCTGAGATCTTTTACTGAGTGAAGTGAATGTAAGGGGATGTTACCTTGTGGGGAGGAAATGAAATATACATTTCTTTCTGAGGAAGGAAAATGAATGTTTCAACTATGAACTTTCTGACTTTGAATCTGTTATTATTTTTCCCAGGTTATACCATTAATCTCAGCTGCTTAGACACATCCTCTATGGGGAGATTATGCTTCTTTACACGTTCAATATACAGTTTGGCCACTTGGTTTGCACTGGCAAAAAAATATTGGTAGAAACAATACATGTCGCTGCTGATGAAGATGTGAGCAGTCATCCTGTGCCTTTCCTCGGTGAACTGAAAGTGGCATATCCCCAGTAAGAGTTGTCCTTATATCCAGATTCAAGGACAAAGGCAGACATGGATCACAGTTCTTCAACTGGTAAAGAATTGATGAATTTAATGAAGTTATTGTTTATTAATTAAATGTTTTGCCTAAATGTATATATATTTATGCACCATTTGTATATGTGTGCCCTCAGACCTCAGAAGAAGGAATCACATCTTCTGGAATTTTAGTTATAGTCGGTTGTGAGTTAATGTGTGGGTGCAGTGACCTGTACCCAGTCCTCTGCAAGAACAGCAAGCACTCTTGACCCCCGAGCCAGCTCTCCAGCACCTTTGATGTAATGGGCTAAAACCCTGCATTGCTTATTACTTCATCATATTATACTCCAGTTCAGTCCACAACCTATCCAAGTAGATGTATGCTCTGTAGATATAAGTTTGAAGCTTAAAGAAGAGGCTATGTTTGGAGTTGTGAGTTTGTAACTCAATGTCAAACAAATTTCATGTAAAATGAAGAGACTAAATGGTATCACCTCAGAAAGTATACCTGGGAGAATGAATAAGTGAGTAACTGAGTCTTGTCTTTCCAGTGAAAACATGAAATAAGAGAAGTAGCCTCCTGGAGGATGAGAAGGGAACTGCAATAAAAGACGAAGTTTAAAAAAAAAAAAAGGCAGCTGTGTCTACAGTCACAGACCCAGAGGTTCAGGGAGAAAGAATGTAGTTGAGAATCACAGAAGACCAACTTCTTGTGAGAGGTAGAAGGGGATCAGGTGGAGACTGGGTGAACTAAATGTTTGATACCTATTTCCCCACTTTTCTATGTCTCTTAGTTATTTCAATCAGGATTTAGGTGTGTGAGTGTGTGTGTGTGTGTGTGTGTGTGTGTGTGTGTGTGTGTGTGTGTGTGTGTGTACACGTACCTGTGTGCCTGTGTGTGTTTGAGTGTGCATGTGTGTGTGTGCCTGTGTGTGTATATGTGTGTGTAACCTTTTTTAAACTTGGTATAAAAGAATGTATTTTAAATGCCTCAGCATGGTGGCTTAATAACCTTGGGAAAGCTTTATTTGTCAAAATTCTCATATGTGTGTTTTTCTAAATAAAAATAATCATTAGTTTGAGACTGATTTTTTTCTTTCTTATTTTTCTTCTAAGCATGCTGTTACTTACTGGGATGTTAAAGGTTAAATGAGCCTCCATTAAATCCCCAAGATCCACTCCTTTCATCTGGAAATATTGTTCTGGACATATCTAGACTTTGATTTAAAATAAAACTATAATTTCTTTAAAAATTTCATTATGTGGGACATGTCCATCAAACAATTTTCTTGTCACTGAGTACTCCATAAATACTCTTAATGGGCAATAATTTAATGGCTGTAGAGAACTCACCACAAAACTCCTTATTTATGCACTTATCTTGCAAAAACGTTTTCCATCAGCTTTCTCTCTCCTTGAGGAAAGAGCTAATAAAAAAAAATCCACATGCTCTTTGTGGTGTAGTACTGGCTGATAATATTGTTCCTTCTTTGAATATATCTCTTCAATTGAGAATAAGTCCTAATGGAATTTTGCATCTCCCATTGTAACGTATTCCTTTACGATATTTCTGACAAAAGCCTTGCAGGCTATTTTTCATTATAGATTCCTAGTGGAGAAGACAATAGAGACACAGAAAACAGTCACAAACATACCTCCAGTGGTTGAAAACAGCTTAAGAAGTATGTTATAGTTCTCAGAATATAGATTGTGTGAGTAAACACTGCAGCTCAGGAGGCTGAATCAGAAATAACTGCCATTGAGGATGACACAAGGATGATGATTTCTGTAAACAAATGGAAGACTTAGCAGGAAATGATACTCATTTTCCTGAACACCAGGTACGGCATGCAGATAAAACCTACCATGTAAACACGGAAGATGCAGAATGAAGACATTCCCCTCATATCATTGCTTGCCAGTGTTTATCAGGGAATTGTAAATTTTATAGGACCTAATATCATTGAAAGCAACACCTCGATTTTCAAGCATTCTCAAAAATACAGAGTCAAGAGCTTAGAGACACATCAAAAAACCTCCAAAGAGCAGAACTAGTAGCACAAATTTCACCACCTCATTTAAGTGTGGATTCCATACCCACTGTGTGTCTCTCCTGGTGGTCAATGCTGGAACAGATAAAAATCCAAAATGACTCTTCATTCCTAAGGGTCCCACAACAGTGTGGGAGGGAGAAGAGGAGAAGCTATGACAAATACTGACTCAAGAACAGATAGTAAGTTAGGACATCACAGCAGGAATTCTACAGGTGGCTGTGAAAGTCTTCTATTTTGCCATTTCTGTGGTGAAGATTCATGTAGACTTAGTCATGCAGAGGACTGAATGAAGTATCTGAGTCTTTACTGGTTGGGTTTCAATAACACATTTGCATTCACAATATAAATGAATCGGGAGAGGTCATTCTTTAACTTTATTCTCATATACAAATGAATACTGCACCGATTTCAAGTCTTAAATCTTACCCTTTATGATGTATTTAGCTCGGCACAGACAAGGCAGTGGACATTTCCATCGGCACTAGTATCTCTTTGTACTCCTTAACAATCTACTTTCCCTCCACACCCAATGCTCCAGCAAACACTGTTTCCACTGGTTAGTATGCAGTTTGCTGGAATTTGATATGGATAGCATCATATAGTATGCTCTCACATTAATATGACTTTTCTCACTCAATATTATTTTTGAGAACTATTAATGTCACTGTAAGTCAACCATGTCAATTAAATAAATATAACAATATTCTAAATATTAGTTTGTAAATAAAATATAGTGTTTCTCAATAATATCACTGTAAGCAATATATATATATATATCACAATTTTTGCATGTATTCATCCATTGCAGGACATTTGGGTTATTGTCAGTGTTTACTATCATGGTGACATTTTCTGGGGAGGCATGAGCGAATGTCAACTCATCCCAGGTAGGCCACCAAGGACAGACAAGAGCAATGAGGTCATGGAAGTCATTCTTAGAGAGACAATGAGTTTCTTGTAGTTACTTGCAGAAAAATGAGCAAGGGGTTACTCATAAGATTGTGGCTGACCACCAAACAGCTGTATCACTGCAAAGTATCAACCCAGCATGGACCACAACTTCTCCATGGCCAGATAAAGTTCATCTACTCTATGTAGTCCAGAATCTCTGGAGATCACATTCAGCTGAGGTGGAATTACAGATTCCAGAAAGGAACAAGAGGGAATGTCTAGAAGCTCAGGTGAGGGTCCAAAGACCATCCTAGGAGGGACTGTAAATAGGTCCAATTTTGAAGGTCTCTAGTGGATAACGACAGTGGTTCTGATTAAGATAGCAATGGCCATTTGTTTTATAGGTCGGACTTCCTACAAATGTTATTTACAAATATTTTCATGAATATTTGTTGTACATATTTGGGTACTTTTATGAAAGTATAATGTCTGTGTGGTGGAGAAGATTTTGTGCAATCTACACAGTCTAATCAACCATGGGCTAATATGGCTACTCCTTTTTGTTTTCCCAATAGCAATGCATGAGAATTATAGTCATTTTCATCCTCAACATCATTTGGTCATTTCCCCCATTCTAACAGGCTTAGAGTTGTATAGTATCCAACGCTAATCTGCATTTCCTGGCAGTAACAATCACTCAGAACACTTTCATGAAAATTCCTGATTATTTGTGTACTTTCTTTATTAACAGATTTCTTCAAATCTTTTGCCAGCTTTCCAGGGGCTCTTTGTTTTCATAACTTTATGGACTTGAGTGCAAGTTTCTTGACTGAGATATCTGTTGCACATTCTTTGTTTTTTTAAATTAAAATCACTTAACCAAAAGAAAAGAAAAAGGAATTGGACATTACATAGTAAATCTAGAAGTAACTGATTCAAAGTCAATAACTGAAATAGCTTCAGGAAAGAACACTCTCTACAGAGAGAAAATTAAAAGAAAATAGGAATTCTGGGTCCAGATGTCAAACAGAAACCATTTATGTCCATGGAAATAGTGATTCATTGTAATATATATATATATATATATATATATATAAAGTTATGTAAATGGACCTTTCCTGTCCTAACCATTTGTTCCCAAATACCCAGCAGCTACTTCCAGGAATATCAGAGTGTTCTTATACACAAAATTATTTTTCTGTTCTGTATGTGTGTGATAAGCACCAGCGTAATACAATCACTCATAATTTTCCACCATCCTCTTTGGTCTTCCTCACTTATATAGGTCCTGTTGTTGTTAAAAATAAAATAAAAAATTCAAAACAAAACAGATCTTTCAGTGTTTTGTTTTGTTTTACTTCATTGCTGTGGGCAAGTCAGGGATTGTATCAACTGCACATTCTTCAAAGGAAGTCAGTCTGCTGCAATTCGCTTATGACTGTTAACATTTCCCCCTTGTCTTTGGTTGTGTCGTTTCTCCATGACGAGCTGACCTGCAGATTTTATTGGTTATTTTCTGCTTATAGATTTGCTGTAGTTCTTGAATATCTGGGTTTAGTAGTTTGATGTACTTTGTGACCAGTCTGTCTTCAGTTGATCATCTTTTTGTCTTTGCTTTCTCATTATCTCTGGTTCAGGAGCATACTAAATGTGCCCCTGTAATATTTCTTGATCATATAAGGTCTCCTTTGGGCTTTTCACAGTTCTTTTTGTGTGTCTATGCTCTGCTTGATAATGTTTTGACCCATCTAAAAAACCTTTTTATATGAATCAAGTAATCTGCAGGGAATCTATTTATTGATTTCTTAATCTTTTACTACCTTATTATTTTCCAGGTTTAAATTCTAGCACCTTTGAAATCAGTTTTATTTAAAGTTTTTTTCCTTTTCTTTTATTTCTTTGTTTTTTAGTTAAAATTTTTCATTGCCACCCTAGGTTTCCAGTTCAGAACCTGGTGCTCTCTGAGGTTCAGACGTTGTCATGAAGTGATGGGTAATGGGCAGATCCATACAATGTGACTTGTGATCCAGGAAACCTTGTGTGGGATCCACTGTCTTTGTAGCTGGAGTTTTCTCCAGTCCTGCCTGGCCCAAGGTCAGGACAAATCTCTCTCACCCACCAGTCCTGCAGCCACTTAGACCCAACTGAATAAACACAGAGAGACTTATATTGCTTACAAACTGTATGGCCACAGCAGGCTTCTTGTTATCTAGTTTTTATATCTTAAATAAACCCATATCTATTAGTCTATAAATTGTCACGTGGCTTACAACTCGCTTTTCATGGCGGCGGCTGGTGGCTGGCAGTGTCTCTGTGCCTCAGCCTTCCACTTCCTAGAATTCTCCTCTTTCCTTGTCCCACCTATACTTCCTGCCTGGCTACTGGCCAATCAGTGTTTTATTTATTAACCAAGCAGAGCAACACGTTTAACATACAGAACATCCCACAGCATCTCTTCTTGGGATTCCTGTTCCACATGGTGGCTACTGGGGTCCCACTCTTCAGTGTGAGCCCTGTACCCTGGTAGTAACAAGTTCTGAGAGTGTTACAATGCGCATCTCTCAGAGGCCTCCTAGACCTGCTCTAGTGCAGACTGTGTCCTCTTTGATGGCAGGCACCATGGACTTGACCTCAAAGAAGAAGCAATGATGCCTGATGTCATGAGACTGAGAAGATAGGACACCTATGAGAAAATGGACACCTATGAGCCAGATGTTCCCAGACAAATCAATGTGGCCCCTTTGGCTTGCACAGTATTATAAAAAACATTTTGTTACTAATGTTGAAAACTTTAAGGTTTCATATTAATTATCTAGATTTGGGACTTAAGTGGGAGGGCTTACTGAGAACATCTGACAACATTCTAACACAGCACTAACTTATCATATCTAGACTGCACCTTCGAAGGACTGGACATGCCAGAACACATATGCTGTTGGGATTTTGGTTTTGTGTTTTGTCTATTATAAGGATGCTATACTATTCCTTATATGTGTCATACACCAAAAAAAAAAAAAGGAAAGGAAAAATGAAAGTGAAAGTCATGCCTGGAATCAATTGCTTTGGCTCCCTGGGTCTCCTGCTTCTCCCTGCAGGCACTTGGACTTGTAACAAACTTAATGGACACTTTTCTCTGTCCTACCCCAGTCCCATAGTCCCACACCCACTTGTAAAATAATCACTCAGAGGCTTAATATTAGCAGGAAAACTTCTGGCTACAGAGCATGCCTATAATAACTCCCACAGTTTCTGCTACACACTGTCCTGTCTCTACAGGATTCACCACTTCCAGTGTTGGCTAGGCAAGCCAAGAAAAAACGCAAATTTATCATGGAAGTTGAAGGAGAAACAGCTTCTTTGCTGGAGGAGGGGTTTGGGGTTGAATGAGAAAAGTTAATACTATTGTTCTGGTTTTAAGTCAGTGACTAAAAAGATGTCAGGGTTGGGGTTAGCTTCAGGAGGCCAAAGTTGGGTCAGTTTGAACTCAAATTTCCCAAGCAAGTTGATTGTCATTTCTTGACTGTTTAGGACATGAAAGAAATGCATAGAAAATTATAAGTGTAGAGAGGGACATGCCTTGCACCCTAGCAGATGTCAACACCTGCCTTGTCCATCCACCCTCAGATTGGGTTGCTCAGTGATTTGCAGCAAGAGTAGTGGAATCATGGGAGAACGAAATTGAAGTGGGCAGATGTTGACCTTGGCTCAGAGAAGAAGAGGCACACCTTCCTGGTGCTGGTTCATTCTGCAACAGCTGCTGCCCATGAGAGGGGCCAAACTCAGGATGTTCTGTATGCAGTAGTTGCTGGTACTCACCCAGTCTGGCAGCTCCAGGTCAGGAACCATGAAGCTATTAGTGTCCTTGAAGTAAAAGTGGCAGGTCAGGCTGTAAGTAAGTGTTTAGGAGCTCTGCTTTTTTTTAGGGCTCCCCAGAAGAGATGTACTTGCTTAGCGGATCACAGAAATTCTCATAGGTGTAGCTGCCCAGCTGTTCTGTGTAAGAGATCTTAACTCAGTCAGAAGCCAACCACTTCCTTCTACACAGTGAGGCTCCACTGAGAAGTGAGGGGGCACTAGCCTTTCTCTCATTGAGCTGACAGTCATTCCCATGAAAGACAATAGGGTCAGATTCCAAAATCAGACTTTTGATCACCACAGGGTCCATCCCTTTATCATAGTTATACCAACAGAAGCTGGGAGGTTCGGTCTTGAAGGACACCTCTGTCTGTGTCATCAGGAGCCCTATACCAAGCTCAGTATGAGCAGCAGTGAGACACAATTATTTTTTTTATCCTTGAACACATTTTTCAGAATAATCCTTGATTTTTAAATGCAACATAGCTTACTTTTATTCTCAACCTAATCATTTTAGTAAGTTTTTTCTCTTTAAAATATTTTTTAAATTATCTGATGCTGTCCCACCTTGTGTGTGTGTGTGTGTGTGTGTGTGTGTGTGTGTGTGTGTGTGTGTGTGTGTGTGTGTGTATGACAGAGGGAGAGAAAGTGACAGCAGAGATCAGAAGAGGTTGTCAGATGCCCTAAAAATTGAAGCTTTTTGTTGTTGTGAGCTGCCTAGCATGAAAGCTAGGAACAGAACTTGGGTCCTTTGCAGGAGAGGAACATAGTCTAACCACTAAGAAATCTCTTCAGACCTCCTAATCACAACAAAACAACATCTACTCCTCCTCCCTTTCTTCTTCTTCTTTTCCTCCTCCTCCTTCTTCTCTTCTTCTTCAACTTCTTCTTCCCTCCCTTCTTCTTGCCTTCCCCTTCCTCTTCTTCCTTCTCCTTCCTCTCCTGCATCTTCCTCCTCACTCTCTCCTCCTCGTCCTTTGTTGATGACTCTTATTTACAATGTCTTATGTTCCATCACTAGAGGCCTAGAATGATTAGGCAAGGATCTGTACAAGATAGTTTCTGTAAACATCTAGGGATACTATAAGACTCTCTTCTCATAATCATAGGATAAGACTCAAAGATTTTCATATTTCTCTAATATTATAAACCTGGAGCTTTTCTTCTTCAGTTCACCTTACCTGAGGGGCACAGCATGGTCCCTCTTAAAATACAATGTTTTATCAGCTTCCTTAGGGGAGCCATGAGGTTTCACATCTGTTTCCTGTCATGTAATTCTATATCCCTGTTCCCCAAATCACATGTTGAAGGCTGTGTTAGTTTGTTTCTGTTGCTGTGATAAAATATGCTTATAAAAAAAGAAATTTAGGGACAAAGGGATTTATCTGGCTTACAATTCCAGATTAGAGTCCATCATTGAAGAGAAGTCAAGGCAGGAACTCAAGAATAGTCATATCACATCCACGGACAAGAGTAAAAGCAGACTACATACCTTTGCAAGTTTGATTGTGCTTATATTTAGCTAGCCCATGAAACAGTGCCTCCCATATTCAAGGAGAGTCTTCCCACCTCGGTTAACAACCTAGACAATCCCTTACAAACAACTCACAGGCCAATGTGATCTAGATAATTCTTCATTAAGACTATATTTCCCGAAACCAACCAACCAACCAACCAACCAACAAACAAACATTATATTTTTCATGTGATTCCAGGTCACATCAACTTGACAGTTAAAACTAACAAGCACACATATATTAAATCATATATTTCATGTGATTCCAGGTCACGTCAACTTGACAGTTAAAACTAACAAGCACACAGACTAACCCCTAATGTGACAAAGTTCAGAGGTGAAGGCCCTGAGAAGTACTTTAGGTTAAATAAAGGTGAGATTACAGTCCATTATTTTAAGAAGGGGGGTTTGCATCCTTGTGAGGAAAAGCACCAGAGAATTTACTTTCTCTCCTCTACCATATGAGGATGACAGGAAAAAAGTGGCTTATCTGAAACACAAGATGAGATGTCTCATTAGATACTGACACTATTCTTACATTGGTTTTTAGAACATAATTCAATTTGGGTTTAGATGCCCTGAATCTTGTTTTTAAATGAAATTCAGCTAAAATTATGCAGTGTTTTTTTAAAATAGTATGTAGGTGCTGTTTCTAAATACTTACCTGTTTATGAATATCTGTATATTGTAGGTTTTACAGTTATCAGATGTTTACCAGAAAAAATACTACTTATTAGATTTATTTATTTGTGTTTACATGTATATGTGTGCACATACATCTCTGTGCATGTAGAGGTCAGAGTACAGTTTTTGGGAATAAGTTCTCTCCTGCTATCTGGATCCTGCTGATAGAACTCAGGTCATCATACTTGGCCAAAAGACCCTTTACCAGCTAAACCATCTTGGTAAATCCCCACTATTCTTATTTTGTATAAATAATTTGGTGATACAGAATTTTTTTCATCATACCTTCTCAAAAGACCTTAAAATATTTATTACTTGTTTAACATTCTAAAATGTTGCTGTCAGTTCTTACAGTCCAAAGCGCTAGTTTACAGTTCTCTCTGTCTCTCCAGCTGAGTTAACTTCGTAAAATTTGTTTGTGAGAAGAAGAAACAGATATTTATTTTATATGTGTGTATGTGTGTTTGTTTCTGTTTTTGTCTCTCCTTTTCTTTTTACCAGGAAGATAAAGTTGAGGTCTATGATCGACACATCTTTTTGAGCTCAATTGTTCTATACTTGAACCAGTTTCATATTCATAAAAAGATTCGGTTCTAACTTAAAATAAAAAGTGGCAAACAGAAACAGAATGACAGAGAAGAATGCTTATCTTAGGATGTGCTCTAAATAGCAAAACAAACACTGCAGGGTATAAATTCCTCAGCCATTAGCAAACACTCTCTATTTTTCTGTGCTAAACAACCTCAGAGTCAATGTTTCATGTCACTTGGTGAAACTAGAGTTGCATACAATTCCTGGGCATTTCCAAGGACTTTGTTTTGTATATTTGCATCATGGACAAAACCAGATGACTGTACTCTGAGAAAAGAAAAATGAAATAAGACCATTCTTTTCCAAGTGGCTATAAATCGACATTACCTCATCGTAAAATGTAATGTGCAAACAAAACTAAAATCCAAAACTAAGACTCCTTTATTACTTCTGGATAGCTTACCGTGTCGGATTAAATATCCTCCATAGGCTCACGTGTTTGAATACTTGGCTCCTTGTTGGTGGTGCTGTTTGGGAAGCTTATGAAACCTTTAGGAGGTGGAGCCATGCTGGGGGAAGAGTTTCACAAAGGACAGACCTTGAATGTTTATAGCCTGGCCTTACTTCCTGTTCTCTCTCTGCTTCCTGTGTATGGATGACAATGTGACCAGTCTACTTCCTGCTCCTACCACCATGCTGTCCCTGACTGTCACCATGCCTTACCTGTCATGATGGACTCAACCCTCTGGAACCCTCAAGTTAAAATAAACCCTTTCTTCCATAAGATGGTTTTGTCAGGGTAATTGATCACAGCAACAGAAATAGATACACCTGGCCAAAGTACCAATATTGTATGATACACACAAAATTAATGATGTTGGGAAGATATTAATCAACAAAGGCAATAATTGCTGAGATGAAGGACGTTTGGGAGAAAGTGGTGTGTAACTAAATTAGTTTTGATAGATTTCAAAAGTCGGAGGAGTATCTATAAGATGGCTCAGCAGGCGAAGGAGCTTGGTGTCCAGCCTGAAGACCTAAGTTTAACTGCCAGTACCAACATTCTGAAAGGAGAGAACTGACTTACTCAAATTGTTCTCTGACTTCCACACACATGCTACAATGCACACACACACACACACACACACACACACACACACACACACACACAAGCAAACACATGTACACACACACACACACACACTAAATAAATATATTATTGTTTAAGAAGTTAAAACTAGTATGGTAGTTTGAATGAACTAGGCTCATATGTTTGAATGTTTGTCCCCAGTTGTTTTGGAAGGATTAAGAGACAGGGCCTTGTGTAGCATGACTCTTAAAAGGTCTTATTAATAAAAACAAATCTGTAGCCAGGTATTGGGGTGAACAGTGAATGATCAGAGAAACAGAACAAGCCACATTCAACCTCACCTTGCCAATTCCTCAGCTGATCTTGTTTCCTCAGACTGAAAGTCTCTGAATTCTCATCTGAATGGATCTCAGCTGAATTGCTATTTAAAGCTAAAAGCTTAACAGGACTTAGTTTCTGGTCCTCATGCCTTAGATACCTTTTTTGCTTCCTACCATCACTTCCTGAGATTAAAGGTGTGTGTCACCATGCCTGGCTGTTTCCAGTGTGGCTTTGAACTCACAGAGATCCAAATGGATCTCTGCCTCCAGAAGGCTAGGATTAAAGGTGTGTGTGTGTCACCATTTTCTGGCCTCTATGTCTATCTAGTGGCTGTTCTGTTCTCTGACCCCAGATAAGTTTATAAAGGTGCACAATATATCGGGGAACACAATATCACCACAACCTTGCTGGGCAAAGAGTGTTACTGGAGTGGGCTTGAGGTTTCATAAGACTTGTGTCATTCCCAGGCTTTCTCTCTACCTCTGCCCTTTACTTGTGGATCAGAGTGTGAACTCTCATCTGTTCCTATGATCATGCCTTTGCTCCTACTACATCATGTACTCTAACCCTATGAAACTGGAACAAATTAAATGCTTTCCTTGATAAGTTGCCTTGGTCATGGTGTTTGATCACAAAAGTAGGAAAGTAACTAAGACAAGCAGTAAGGAAACACTCTAATTATAAACACAAATTGCCTCATCTTTACATGCGTATTTATATTCCAAAGATATTCAGAGAGGTTTCTGGGTATTTGAAGTCATTTATGCCACTGCAGTCTCCCTTTGAACTCTCCTGGGAGTCTCAGCCCTTGTAACCACCATCAAAGTAATTCAGGTGAAACACTAAATTCAGATGTACACTAAAAGCATAATTTATTACTCATTCTCAAAGAATGACAATGTCCAAAGAAACCACTGCCCTGATCAGTGTGGGGACTTACCAAGGCAACTCCACATAGTTAAAAAGGAGGTTTATTTTTTATAGTATTTTTATTTTATAATTAACTTAATTTCACATATCAGCCACAGATTCCCCCATCCTCCCTCCTCCCACCCCCCAGCCCTCCCCCTCAATTCACCCCTACTCCCACCTCCTCCAAGGCAAAGTTTCCCCTGGGGAGTCAGCCCAGCCTGGCAGACTCAGCCAAGGCAGGTCCAGTCCCCTCCTAAAAAGGAGGTTTATTTTAGGGTAACTTATACCCAATAAAGGGGTTGGTTATAGGATCCAGGAGAGGTTAGGTGCAGTCCAGCAGGGTTCTCTGGAGAACTCTG
Source organism: Peromyscus californicus insignis (assembly GCF_007827085.1). Lineage (NCBI taxonomy): Eukaryota > Metazoa > Chordata > Mammalia > Rodentia > Cricetidae > Peromyscus > Peromyscus californicus. Next base: position 96,176,412 of record NW_026294584.1, on the reverse strand, counting down.
ACTCAGTCTGTCTTCCAGCATCCAGGATCACCAGGAGCCAAGAGGGCTGGCACATCCAGATCTGGGGTCTTAAGGACTTCCATCTTGACCCCGCCCCAAGGGTGCATCATAGGTAGGTGTGGCAGTTACCAGAAGCCTCACTAGGGCTAGTACTTCCAGGTCAAAGCAGGAATAGCTACCTACTACACCTGATATTCAGTATAGGCAGGATTCAAAATATTTCTAAAGTGTCTGAACACTCAGCTCCCTAGGAGAGATTTTCATATCCAGGTTATTGACAGGCCCAACTGGATTGAGTCAGTGGTATGTCTTTATTGTTTCTGAGAGCTCCCAGGTAGACAGTAGCAATCCCATAAGGTTTAGGGCATCTGAACCATGCTCTGATAGTTATCCATTAATATCATTTCAGGGCAGTTTGTGAGTCACTTCTCCCAGAGGAGGGAATATGACTCAGGTCCCATTTCTGTGACCAACAATTAGAGTCTGGCTGTTCCATCCCTTGCTTAATGATCAGGAAGGAATTCATCCCAATGCCCTGCAAGTCTGCTGATATCTAACTAGCTACTTAATAATTTGTATCTGTCAAAATGTAGCATAGTTTATTAACACTGTTGGACTTAACAGTCAGTGTATGCCATTATTATTTTTCTGTCCATGTTTGGAATTAATTGACAGGAGGATATGAGTTCTGTCAGTTGCTTACCACACAAGCCTGAATACTTGAGTTAGCATTCCTCAGATCATGTGAAAAGCTTGGGTGAGGTGCTGACTCCCTGCAATCTCAGAAATGATAGGCACCAATATTGGCAGATCCCTGGAAGCTCATGAACCAGCTGGCCTGGCTTTCATGGTGAACTTTCAAGAGACCTTGTCTCAAAGAAAAAGTGCAAAGTACCAGAAGCGCAGGACCCATGGTTGTAGCTAGAGTTTTCCTGCCTGGCCCACAGTCAGGACAAATCTCTGTCACCCGCCAGTCCCACAGCTGCTCAGATCCAACCAAGTAAACACAGAGACTTATATTGCTTATAAACTGTATGGTCATGGCAGGCTTCTTGCTAACTGTTCTTATATCTTAAATTAATCCATTTCTATAAATCTATACCTTGCCACGTGGCTTGTGGCTTACCGGCATCTTCACATGCTGCTTGTCCTGGCGGCGACTGGCAGTGACTCCTTCCGCCTTCCTGTTCTTTCTTTTCTCCTCTCTGTTAGTTCCGCCTATACTTCCTGCCTAGCCACTGGCCAATCAGTGTTTTATTTATTGACCAATCAGAGCAATTTGACATACAGACCATCCCACAGCACATGGTTGTCCTATGACTTCCACCTTTACAAAGTATGTGTGTGCTTGTCCCCACACATGTACCCCCACATGCACATAAATGCAAACAGGTGCACATAAGCAAATGCAGGAAGATGGAAATAGATCCATGGAAATCGAACGTTTGTTTTCTTGTTGGTGAAATCTAGGTTGGGAGACTGGCCTTAGACACATGTTTAAATGTGCTGACTGGTTTCTTTCCCCATCCCTTGTGGGACCTCAGTCTGACCTTGAGCCTTACATATCATGACAAATTTGGACTTTACAATTCACTCTAGTGAATGGAGTCCAAAAGAAATGGAGGTGTCAACATATATTGGCATTTTGTAGGTGAAATTTACCCAACCGAGACATATAAATAATGCCACCTTTCTCAGAGAACTCCTATTTTTTCAATGATCCAGAATTTAAGTGAAATATGTGACCATGCATGGGAAGCAAATCCTTTATCATGGAATCACCTCCCAAACCATAGTCTCACATTCATAATTTAAAAGCATTTATCAGAAAACAATACAGGAGGTGAGAGGATTCCATGGTTAAAGAGCTTGAAGCCAAGTCTGAGGACTCAAGTATTAGCTTGGGACGCACATGGTAGAAGGAGAAAAACCTGTGATCTCAACATGTGTGCTTTGGCATAAGTTCATCTGAAAAGTAAATAAATGTAATAAAATTAGAAAAATAGATACATTTAAAAATCTCAGATGATTTTGAGTGTTTATAACTGATACATTACTTCTGATATATTTATACCAGTTATCCCAATCTGAGCATTACATGTTGTGTTGACTTACTGGGATCCTCTACAAATCTGTACAATTGCCTTATCAATTATGAAGAAAACTATAAAAAATGAGAAACTTGGTTACAGAAATAGAATATACATGTCTATTTATTTTATTAAAAAGTTTAATGAAAGTCCAGCAACACATCTTTTTTTTTTTTTTTTTTTTTTTTTTTTGGTTTTTCGAGACAGGGTTTCTCTGTGTAGCTTTGCGCCTTTCCTGGGACTCACTTGGTAGCCCAGGCTGGCCTCGAACTCACAGAGATCCGCCTGGCTCTGCCTCCCGAGTGCTGGGATTAAAGGCGTGCGCCACCACCGCCCGGCCCAGCAACACGTCTTAACTTAAAAGATTGAAAATAAGTCGTGTTTGGGTAATAAGTGATGAAAGGAAGGAATTACAAGGATAACGGCTCACGTGCCTTTGCCAACTTTTTCAGAAGTGCTTTGGTCTAATTTAAAACTCCCCATGGGTGCTGGCTCAGCTCTGAAAACTCTCTTTTCTACAATGACACATTTTTCAGTTGTAATACAAAGCAATTAAGTGGCTTGTCAATGGACAAGCTGTAAATATGGACTGGCAGTTCATTTTGAAGTTATTAAAATATGAGCCACTGAGTCTGTTGATTCTGTGATTTTTGCCTGTCTAAGTGACATGATTGATCGAAGCAACTCAATTTTTGCCATGTGTTAACTTGATGACAGAGAGAGAGAGAGAGAAAGAGAGGGAGTGAGTGAGAGAAAGAGAGAGAGAGGCAGGGGGACAGGTTCATTATTTTTCACGCTGTTATTTTCTATGGGGAGTTATTTGTTTTTTAAGCTACAGAGCATCCACCCCTCAGAACTGTTCCAGGATACTCCTCAAAATGACTAGACTCCCTTCAGGAATCAGAGGACAGAGGTACAAAGCTTTACCCTGGAGCAAGAGAGAAGCCCAGACCTCAAAGCGCTAAACCAGCAGCACAAAACATGGCAACACGCACAGCAGCTATTAGAACGAAATTTGTATTTCTGACCCAAAAATGTGTTTGGTGGCTTCTGCAGCAGGTGAACTCATACTGCCTTTTCAGAAACATAAAGGACATTCTATGAGTAAAGTGAACCTTTCAAATAAGGCAGAAACCAGGGTAATGAACAGTGAAATCTGGAGCATTAATATTAATTAAAATTTTGGTTTCTGGCAGTGATGTCTAATCTAATGCATATGCTTACACATTCATGTGTGCATATAGGTGTGTGTATACATTATATAATACATTCTAGAAATGTACTATGTAGTATACTATATACAATATATGTGTATATGCAATATGTATTCTGTATATATGCATATATACACTATATAGTATGTTACATAATGTATATATGTGTGTGTTTGTGTATGTGTATGTGATAGTTTAAATGTAATGAACCGCATCAGCTCTGGCATTTGAATTTAAACTAGCATAATATATGCATAAATACACTATACAATATGTCACATAATGTATGTGTGTGTGTGTGTTAGTTTGAATGTAATTTCTCCCATAAGCTCTGGCACTGTTTGGAAAGGCTTACTAGGTGTGGCTTTATTGGAGGAGGAAGTCACTGGGAGAGGGCTTTGAGAGTTTAAAGGCTCAGCCATTCCCAGTTTTCTCCCTCTGTTTCCTGCTTCTAGTTCAAAATGTGAGCACTCAGCAAACATATCATTCCAACTGCCCTGCTGCTTGCTACTCCTGACATGATGGACTCCTATCCCTCTGAAACTGCAAATCCAAAGTAAACCTTCCTTCTATCTGTTTCCTTGGTCATGGTGTATTATCATAGCAATAAAAAATAACTAATAGAATATGACATAATACAATGCATAAATGTAAATAGTATATTTTATATGTGTGTATATACAAATACTATACAGTATATGTGATTTTTCACAGATACTGGTCCAGTGTTTGTTAATTGCTTCATTCTCAGTACTATGAAATGAATGAATATATCATTTACTGTGTAACAAATACACTCACTGTTAAGTGCAAAATATTGTCATGTCTCTCCCATGATCTACACTGTAGGGAAAGTGCAGTTATTCCTTAGTTAATATAAAGGATATGGGAATGATCACCCAGTCACAAGTGCCCTAATCTGTTACTGAAAAGTATGGGACAAAAGTGTTTTGTCTCCCTGACGGTTCATTAACTTGACCATCTGCCCTTACAGATCTCTAAAACATTTGGTCACATCTAGCTAGCAAAGTCTTTTGTCAGGCAGAGGTTCATTTGCCTCTCATTGGTAAAAGAAAGAAAACATCTTTTATTTACAATGCCCAGCAGTGTACTGGGTTTAATTCTGGAGATTTATTGAAGCAGGCTTTCTGTTTGGGGGATTTTTTTTTTGTTCAGGTGTTTCCCTTGTAAACAAAGTCCTTTATCATCCTCCATTGCTGTCTTTCCCCCAGATATCCTGGCACACTTTAGAGCAGTGACCTGATCAGTCATTACTGGGAGATGAAGGAAGGGACAGGTGGTGGTGGCTTCAAAGCTTGGGAAGTGGTTCTGAGGATTCTCATCCCTGCCTTGGGATGCAGTCTGTCCATTCCAAAATGCAGGACAGGTTCACCCTCATTTAGAATCTGGTGCTCTGACTGGATGGGGGCAAGTTTTGAAATTCCTTTTCTTTGTTATGTAACTATTAAAATATTTAATTTACAGAATTCAATGTATAAAATTAAATGATTTAAACAGGCTGCAAAAGGCTGTTTTGATTCTGTGAATGATTCACAACGATGGGTTAGCAAATTTGCTCATTCTTGGTTCTATGGAGGAGATACAGGCGATCTAGATATGTATAGGTGACTATGGTTAGTATGTGTCTAATTTATTCTCTAGGCAATATTACAGACTATGCAGCACAACTTTCTCACTTTATTTTAATTATATGTCTGTATTTGTCTGTAGGTACTTTCAGAGACCAGAGGAGCACTCAGATCTCCTGGAGCTGGAACTACATGAAGCTATGAGCTTGCACGTAGGTGGTGAGAACAGAACCCAGGTGTCATGCAAGAGCAGGACATATTCTTACTCTCGGTATCACTTCAGTCCCCACACCACACTCTAATGCTACACTTTAACCTTATTTTCCTTATTTGCTTAAAATAAAAGTTAAGACTGTATTCTGGGTTCCGAATTGTGTATTTCTCTGTTAAATCAACATTGACAACATTTTATTTGTTTTTATAAAACTTTTAAATGTCAATGATAGTCACTTTGTTATAAACATTGTCATTTTCTCCAATTAAAAGTATTTATCAATGTTTTTGCTTTGTGTGTGTGTGTGTGTGTGTGTGTGTGTGTGTGTGTGTGTGGTGTGCAAACCTACATGTGCATCTGTGTGAAGGGGTCCATTCACACATGTATATGTGTGCACCTGTGTGTATAAGTACACTCACACATGTATGATTTTGTACCTCTATGTACCTACCCATGCATGCATGTTCACCTATATATAGGGGCTCACTCACCCATGCATGTCTGTATCCCTGTGTGTGGGAGCACTCCTCCATTCATGTGTGTGAATCTGTGTGTAGGGGCACTCCACTATGTATGTGCAAAGTGGGGTGTTCTTCCCTTACTGCCTATTGCTCTCCACATTAGTTAAGACATGTCTCTCACTGACCCTAGTGCCTTCCATTTCAACTAGATTGGCTGGTCAGGGAGTTATCAACTTCCTGTCTCTGCCTTGCTAGACCCTCAGAGCTTGGGTACAGGCATGTGCTATTAAACCCAGGTTTTACATGGGTGCTGAGGTTCAAGCAAGAACTTGACCCACTGAACCATCTGTATATTACCCTTAATTTTTAAAGGTGATTGTGGTTAACAAATGTTTAAATTCTTTATATAGTAAGATTTGTTTTGGTTTCTGATTTTATATTTACCATTTCAAAGGAGAAAGGTGAAAATAGTCTTTTCTTAGAGAATTTTACATATTAATTTTTTATTTACATTTTTATATACTATGATCTAAGCTTGAATTTTCCATTTCCATTTTTAGTTAATAGTAGCCTAGATAAAAATTAAATTGTTGTATTGCAAACAAATTCTTTTACACACTTTTGAGTCTGTATATTGAGCCTACTTATTTATTTAATTACTTTATTTATTAAGGAGAATGTGATTATAATACCTACTGTCAATTTCTGAACCATTTTAACACATAATGAGAAAATTATTTTTTATTACCTCTTCACAATTTTATTGCGATGCCATTAAGAAGCTATAGCATATTCCAGTATCTTCCTGATTATTTACTCACTGAAGTTATCATAGTGTAATTTGGAGTTTACTGTACTAAAATGTGGTCTTTTTAATTATGCGTATTTTTCCTTTTATTGAAAATAGATTTTCACTGTTACATATCCTGATTATATTTTCCTCTCTCTCTACTCCTCCCACTTCCTCCCCACCTCCCCTCCTTTTGGGGTCCACCCCCTTTCTGTCTCTCATTAGAAAACAAACAGGCTTCTAAGGGATAATAATAGATTGAGATGAAATGAAATAAAACACGAAAAGACAAAACAAAAGCTAACAAATTAGAACAGGACAAAGCAAACAGAGGAAAAAGAGCCCAAGTAAAGACACTTGAAACAGATATAGATACAGAGACCCACTTGTTCACACACTGAAGAATCCCACAAAAACGTGAAACTGGAAGCCATAATAAATATAGAGAAAGAACATATAGGAGGGAGAAAAATATAAATAGAATAAAGTAAAATAAAAATAAAAATAATAGATGAATTTGGATGTTTTTTGGGGGGGAAATGCCCTGACATGACATTATGTGATATCATTTTCTGTTGGCCATCTATTGGGCATGCAACCTACTCTTCAGATTGGTTTGTTTCTCCAGTGAGATTCCCTTGAGGTAAAGTAAATTTTCATTTGCAAGTGGTCATCAGTTAGAAATAGCTTCTGAGTTATGGATAGAGGATGTGTCCACTTTTTTCAGCTCTAAGACCCCCATCTGCTGTAGACCTATGCAGGCCCTGTGCATGCTGCCTCCATATATGTGAGTTCATGTCATGTTAATCTAGAAAGCCTTGTTTTCTTGGTGTCCTCCATCTTCTCTCGGTCTTACATTCTTTCTGCCTCTTCTTCTATGGGATTAGAGGAGGGATTTGATGAAGACATCTCATTTAGGGATGAGTGTTCCAAGGACCCTCATTCTCTGAGTAGTATCTGGCTGTGGATCTCTGTATTTTTTTCCCATCTACTGCAGGAAGATGATTCTCTTGTGATGGCTAAACAAAGTACTGATCTATAAGTATAGCAGAATGTCATTAGGAGTCATATTTGCAAGATTTATTTTTAGGTTTTAGGTATGTGTATTTGTGCATGGGGTGGGTGAATATGTGCACAAGTACAGTGTTCACAGAGACGGAAGAAGATGGAGGCCAGAAGAGGGCACTGGATCCCCTGAAACTGGAGTTGCAGGCAGATGTGAGTCACTTAACGTGGATGGTGGGAACCAAACTCCAGTCTTATCCAGGTTATCTGCAATAACCCTGTGCTTTTACCTGCTAAGCCATCTCCAGACCATTTTATGCATCTTTTATATCAGTGGAAATGCTGGGAGTTATTATGTTTAATTCTTATTACATAGTTGCTGGTTGTTTTCTTGAATTTCCAGTGTAAGTTTTTCAAACACATCTGGTCCCCATATAAGAAACACTGACTTTGTGTGTTTAGTTTAAAACTGGATGCTGAATTTTCAGCTTGTTCTTAAATAGTTTTTGACAGTTGATCCTATCATTGTAAAATTAGAATGAGAAATTGATTTTAGCAGCCTTTATCCTGTTAATTTCACTGGTTTTCTTTTTCAAATATAATAATAATAATAATAATAATAATAATGATAATGGTGACAATGGTATTATTATTGTTATAATTTTTGAGGCAGGATTTCATACTATAGCATATCGCTCAGTAGGATGTCCAATAAGACCTCGAACTCACATGAATCCTTCTGTTTCACCCTCCAAGTGCTGAGATGACATTGTCGGGTTTAGTATGTTACTATGTTTGATTGAAGTTATCAGACTTAAAGCCCGCTGAAGAAGGACCCTTATCTCACAATCAGTGTCTTAGTTTAAGTTTCTATTTATGTGAAGAGATACCATGACCACAGCAACTTTTATAAAGGAAACATTTAATTGTGGCGGGCTTACAGTTTCAGAGGTTCATTCCGTTATTTTCACGGCTGCATGCAGGCAGACATGGTGCCGAAGAAGGAGCTGAGAGTTCTATATCTTTATCCACAAGCAGCAGGAGCAACTGTACCACACTGAGCATACCTCGAGCATAGGAGACCTCACAGGCCAGCCCCCAAATCACACAAGATCATACCTACTCTAACAAAGCCACACATCCTAATAGTGCAAACCCCCATGGGGGCCATTTTCTTTCAAACCAACACATTCCACATTCCACTCCCTGACCTCCATAATCTTGTAGTTGTATCATAATGTACAAATGCTTTCAGTCCAACTTTTTTAATAATATTTTTATTTTACAATTAACTTAATTTCACATATCAGTCCAACTTTTAAAGTCCCCACAGTCTATAACAGTCTCAAACTTATTTAAAAGTCTAAAGGTAAAAGTCTTTTCTGAGATTCATGCAATCTCTCAATTGTAATCCCCTGTAAAACAAAAATAAAATAGCAGATCACATACTTCCAACATATATTGGCTTTTAAATTGTGAAAAGCATTTGGAGAACAGCTTAGGGTCAGGGATGGTGGTGCATGCCTTTAATCTCAGCACGCAGGAGGCAGAGGCTGGCAGGTCTCTGGATTTGAGGCTAGCCTAGTCTACAGACTGAGATTCAGGACAGCCAAGCTTAGGCAGTGAAAGAAACCATCAAAAATCAGAGAGCTGGTGAAGCTGTGGTTGAATGAGAGGACCATGTTCCAGCCGCAGTAAGCAGCACAACTTGGCAGCTTCAGCCACATGGTTCAGACTTTAGAGCCAAGAATATAAGAAAGAGGTTATGGAATCTCCATCCTCAACTAAGGAAACCCACTGAGGCCAGGCATGTGTCAGATATGTCCTTGTATGAGGCCCAGAGAGGCCATTGCATAAAGCTATGAAGGTGAAGCCTGGATTGCCTTGGAGACCCCAAAACTGTTGGAGAGGCCAGAGCCATGGGATACATGCTGAGGGGAGCTCCTAACAAGGAGTGGAACCAGTCCAAGAGAAAGAAGGTTGCAGTCAACAAAGCTGAAAGGATTTGGAGATCTGAAGAGCATTTTGACATCAGACATAGAAATGCAGGATTTAAAGTTTACTAGCTGGTTTTCTGTCTTGCTTTGGTTCAGTATTTCCTCACTATGCTCCCTTTTCTATGTTTTGGAATGGTAATGTATATCCTGTGCCACTATAAATCTTGATTAGAGTTAACACTAATAACCACACGACAGAGCCTCTACTAGGCTGTTTTGAGATTTCCTCTGCCAATGGAATTTATCCAAATCTCTTCACTTTAGTCTCAGGCAGACTCTTTGAACAAGTACAAAAAATAGCCACATTCTTTACTCCAAATTAAAATATGGTCTAGCCCATCACAGCAATAAACTGGTACCAAGTTCTGTATTAGTTAGGGTTTCTATTGCTGTGAGGAGATAGCACACCCACGGGAAATCTTTTTCTTATTAAATTTTTTTTATTCATTTTACATACCAACCACAGATTCCCCCTCTCCTGTCCCCAAGCGTTCCCTGCAACCTATGCCTCATTCCCTCCTCTGATAAGGTAAGGCCTCCCATAGGGAGTCAGCAGAGCTTGGTACATTCAGTTGAGGCAGGTCCAAACCCAGCAAATCCTATAAAGAAAAACATTTAATTGTGTCTGACTTACAGTTTCAGAGGTTCAATCCATTATCTTCCTGGAGGTGTTCAGGGAGACATGGTGCTGGAGAAGGAACTGACAGTTCTACATCTTGATCCACAAGCAGCAGAAGGAACTGTGTGCCACACTGAGCATAGCTTGAGCACAGGAAACCTCACAGCCTGCCCCTACAGTGGCACACTTCCTCCAACAAGGCCATAACCTCTCTAACAAAGTCACAGCTCCTAAGAGTGCCACTCCCTATGGGTGCCATTTTCTCTCAAACCACCACAATCAGTGCTGGAGCTCTACCTCCTGTGCTCTTACTAATAAACCGACTGAAATACACAACAGTGATGGATAAAGACATTCTGACTGTTCCTCCTTACAATGTAGAACAGCGCAGGAAAGGCCGCCAAGGAGAAGCAAGGGAGTTGAGTGGAGAAGCATCATGGCTTTGAGAAGGCAGTTTTCTCCTGAGAAAACAAGGCTGTTTTTATAGACTAATTTTTAATTTAATCTTACTTATTCACTTTCTGTTTCTCTGTGTATATGTTTCTATATCTGTCTCTGTCTGCCTTTCTCTGTGTCTCTTTGTCTCTGTCTCTCTATCTCTGTCTCTCTTTCTCCCTGTGTTTCTGTATCTGTCTTTCTCTGTTTCTCTCTATGTGTCTCCATCTCTGTCTCTGTCTGTCTGTCTGTCTCTGTCTGTCTCTGCTCTCTCTCTCTGTTTTTCTCTGTCTCTGCCTCTCTCTGTCTCTCTCTCTTTCTCTCTCTCTCTCTCTCTCTCTCTCTCTCTCTCTCTCTCTCTCTCTCTCTCTGTGTGTGTGTGTGTGTGTGTGTGTGTACCATAGTGTTCATGTGGAAGTCAGAGCATAACTTTGTGGAATCTCTTCCTTCTCTGTACCTGTACATGGCTTCTAGGCATCAAACTCAGATTCTTAGGTTTGACCAGTTCAGTGCTCTCTCTGCCATGGTAGATCCATACAAGATGAAATCTGAAAGCCACCAAAATGGAACACATGGCTGAGGCTAAGCCAACTGCCTACTTTCCTTGGCAGATTTTGAACCCACAATTGGGCATGTCTTACTTTCCCCTACTATCCCTGGAGAGCTTATATGTCCACTTGGTAGCATCTTACTTTCTTCTGAGAGTCTTTCTCTTTATTCTGTATCTTAAAACTATGTCAACATATCTTTAGCAAAATTTCCAAGTCAGCTTCATGATGCTAGCTGGTCCAGAAATTCTTTTTGACATGGAGGCCTAGAATTCACCCTGAATCCAGGTCCCTAAGTCAAGCTGAATTCCGCTGTGCTGAAGTTGACCATGTGGATCTAAGCCTCTGTCCTCTTACCACTGATACTGTGTCAAAACTCAAGGGGTCTGTTCATTCTACTGTCATCAACAAAAAAGGTAATGTTTCCCGCACTTTCACAATTAATATGAGATCTGCAACATTCCAATCTCTCCACCATACTGATATGCTAATCAATTACTCTGCAGACACAGCTTTTTTTCCCCTTTTCTTTTCTTTTTTTTAGGAGTTTTTGTTTACAGGACCTTCCTGTAAACTGTACTGTTTTTCTTTTCAGAATAAACAACCCATTTTTTTTTGCAAGTGTATATCTCTGTAATTTATTTTTGCACATATCTCAGTTCCTTTGTTATATCATTTTCTGGTGAATATTTGAAGTCTGTCCACCTGTTTAGCTTATGTTGCCCACTGAAAAGCTGAGTTTATTTCAAGTTCAATATCTCTTCATTCCCCATCTCTAGTAGCAGGGATACTTGGAAAATTCTTCCTTTCATATTTGCTCAGAATAAATTCCTTAGGTGGGATCTGGAAAGATGAATCAGTGCTCCAAAGCATGTGATGCTCAGACATTCCTAAGTTGGGATCTGGAGAGAAGGCTCAGTGGTTAACAGCATGTGATGGTCATTCAGAAGAAAGGACTTTGTTTCCTAGAATGATGTCAGGTGACTCACAACCACATGTAACTTCAGCTCCAGGGGACCCCATGCCTTCTTTCGTTCTTCAAAGGTACCCAAATGCATGTGTCTTACATGTAGACACATATGCATAAATAAAAATAAAAATAATAAATGATATATTCCTAGAGTGTAATTTAACCCAAGGAAAAAATGTTGAGTTTTGGAGAAAAATTTGGGGCTTTCATTTAGGTGATCCTGAGAGTAAATAATAAATAGGTGCCTTTCCAGGTCTTCACAGGATCATCTTAGGTGTGCTGATCACAAATGGGTAGTGAATAACATTGGATAGTACTCGTACTCATTTATTCATCCTCCATAAATCATCAACAGACCAGTGGAGCCATCAGTGAGGCCAGGTATCATCTCAGAATTCTGCTGAACTGAAGACTCATTTTGTTTATGTCAATGATACCTGGAACACTATTTTTCCACGGAAAAGGGATGAAATAATTCACTTCAGAACAGTGAAACACTGTGTTGTTACTGATTGCTTCTGCCACTGAACAGCATTGTCTTGACTGTCATCCTTCAGTGCCAGAGTCTTTTAAAGAATAATTTATTGGTTATTAATTCATATGTGTATGTGCATGCACACATATGTGCATACTTGTAGAAGGCCAGAAGAAGGTATTGGTTTTCATAGAGCTGGTGATTGTGTACTATACTATATGACTGCTGGGGTCCTAACTCCAGTCCTCTGTAAAAAGAGAGAAGTGTTCTGAACCTCTGAGCCACCTCTCTACTCCCTGGTGTCCAGTCTTAAGATAATGTTAGAATTGGTGCCACCCTTTAAAAGGTGTGTGTATTTAGTATTGATGAGACTAAATGCAGAATACCATATAGGATCTGTTTGCAGTGCACCTGGCAGCTTTGGATATATTGGTTATTTAGAAGAACCCAAAACATTAGTCAGTCTCAACTTAAATGACACAGAATACCAGAAAAGCACTTGCATGTTCTTCTGGTTGGAGACCCCAAAGTGGACTTTGGTGACTGGAACACAGAATAAAGGTAGAGAGTGAATGGGCAGTGGGAGAAGTAGAACTATGATGTGGCCAGAAAGCACTAGGCCTTCTCCACAGGGCATTGGGTCATGTATTAGTTGTGGTTCTCTAAGGAACCAAATAGATAGGATAAATACATACTGAAGGGGTTTTATTATATTGACTTTCATGGGTATCTTCCACCAGAGAGTCTGAGAGTTTCACAAGGGTGGATGTCTAACCAGTCTGGCACTGAAAATCTCGAGGATTCCTGGAGAGTGATTGCTCTTCCATTTATATTGGAAACCCAAAGAATCTGGCTCTATTGTTCACCAAAATCCACAGCAGTGGTGTCAGCAGGATAGACAACCTTGCCAATAACAGGTAAGCCAGCAGGCAAGAGCCAAGTCTCCTCCTTCTAACTCCCTTTTCTTTTGGTTGCCACCAGAAGTTTCTGCTCACTATTAGGGTGGGTCCTCCATGTTCAAGTAATCTGATTAAGCAAATCTCTCACAGAAGTGAGAGGCCACTTAACTGATTCAAGATCCAATAAAGTTGGCAATCAAAGTTAGTCATTAAAGGAAGTAGTTTAGCAAAAATACTCACCTCATGTTGTCACATGACAGGCAAAATGGGAAGGTTCCTATAACCTGGGTTTCAATAGCCATTAGATGTGAGCAACCTAGGGACAGGGTAGCTTTCTTCAGCCTTGGCAATGCTCAAAGTGACCAAGACAGTGGTGGTACACATCTTTAATCCCAGTACTTGGGAGGCAGAAGCAGGCAAATATCTGTGAGTTCAAGGCTAGCCTGTTCTATAGAGCAAGTTACAGGACAAGCAACCAAGGCTACACAAAGAGACTCTGTCTTGAAAAAAAGAAACAAGAGGGGGGCAATGCCCAACGTGTCTGAAAACTCTCTCCACAGTAGAGTACCAGGAGGGGGGGCAATGCCCAACATGTCTGAAAACTCTCTCCATGGTAGAATATCAGGAAACTGGGCAGGAAACCTCTGTTTATCAACACTCTTCTGAGTAGAGTCAAACATGGTGTTTCATTATTAATCTATTAAGATGGAAGTGGAAAAAGAGAAGTAGGTGAAACAAAACATATGTACATGAAAATACAGCCAATCTCCTAAAACTGAGGTAGAGTACTTGTCTTTGTATCCCCTGGTCTTATTTTCTGAATTTGTTAAGAAATGATCATGAATGAAAGATTATTTTATGGGAGAACTGTTATTTCAATCTAGCTTAATTTGTCTGAAAAAGTACTCTCTTTATAAGAATGAGCACTGCTATCATTTCTGAATCAGTAATTAACAGCATATATAATCATAAGAATACTATCATCCTAAAGCCCAAGCTATAAAATATGGCAGCAACACCAATGTCAAAGGCAGCAGATCACCAGGATTATAAAACAAAAGATAAATTATAGTGATAAAACAACAAGCAAACATTGTACATATTTGGTAGATATAAAATTTTAAAGTAAGTGTGTGGTAGAATTGATCAATTGTATGGATCACATACACCAATCTTCTCTACTCCTTCTCACTATTTAAAGTAGTAGAAAGCCCAGAGAGATGGTTCAGCAGTTCAGAGTACATACTGCTCTTGTAGAAGACTCAAAATTTCAGCTGTTGGATGGCTCATACATGCTGTAACTTCAGGTCCAGTGAGTTCAGTGCTCTCTTCTGGCCTCTGTGAGTACTTGCACTCATGTACACACACACACACACACAGAGAGAGAGAGAGAGAGAGAGAGAGAGAGAGAGAGAGAGAGAGAGAGAGAGAGAGAGAGAGAAATATTTTCTTAAAGAAAAAGGAATAGAATTCAGGCATATCCCTAGGGAGGTATTTTATTAATTCATTTGTGTATTTCTTTAAGGCAATTATAGCTTTTGCATTTCACTCAGAACTCTTGTGGGTAACAGTGAGCTTCACAAAAAGGGAAACAAAGCCTCTGGATGTATTCAGAGACAAAGCAAGGAGATGAAAACAAATTCTGACAGGATAATGAAGCAAATTCTGCCTCCCCTGGCATGCTGGGCTAATGATGCATCCCCCATCAATGCACCCACGCCTGAGTCCCCTGTCCTCCAAAGTTTCTGTAGAACACTGAGTCCAATGGGGGGGGGGGTATGGGTGTCTGCCCATCTCTTTCAAGAACACTGCAGAATTCTTTGTGCCATCTCAATAAGACTAAGGGTATCTAATTATGTAGTCAAATGTTTTGGTTAAATGCCTCATTCCTTGTTCTAATTATCACCTATCCCAAAGGGAAGAACTTCAGTTTACAAAAAGCAGGGAGAACAAGGTTACCTTCTCTTCCCAAATCTCTTTTTAGATGAGAAAACACACAGCTGGAGTCCTCAGCATATTTAACTGCAATGTTTATCAATGTAATTTGTTGTTTTTCTTAATAGAAATCCACTCAAATCTAAGAGTCTTTGAGAAAAAGGAGAAGTGTGTAGTAACTGGATTTTAGCAGTTTTGCATGCTTGCAGTTGGAGTTAACAGCCTGGGGTTGAAAAAAAGAAATTTCAAATTAGCAAAATAATGAAATAAAAAAAACACTCTGAAAACCCACTCAATGTCTAATTAAATTATTTATTATTAATCCTGATAAGGATGGATGTAGTGGTACTTTGATGGATGATTTGTTCATACTGATAGCCGTTATAGCTTCTGTGATTAGATCTAAGGCTATGCCATGTGTTCAAGCTCACATTACCCTTTAGACAAGGAAGATTTAAATGCTTTCTTTCATTCCAATGATCTTCAATTATTCAAAGTATTTACTTTTTTATCAATACCGTGTGCACTAGATTTTTCTTTTTAAATTTATCAATTAGCTTTAAGTAGCATCCAAAACATCAGATTTGAATATATTTTCAAACATTTGTTTTCATTAAGTCTTCTCATTCATCCCATTATCCTTCCTTGTGACCCTCTCTCTCCAATAACCTACTACTCATTTTCATGTCCCATATGTTCTATTGACCTTCCACAAATCTTCTAAGATTCCTCCTCCTCTAGAAAGTTCCATAGCCTATAGTCCCACCAACACCTGCGTACATGTATATTTATAAACATTAAAAGGTAGAATCTTCATATGAATAAGAGCATGTGATATTTGTCTCTCAGAGTCTGGGTCACCTAACCCAATTTAACAATTTCCTCATCTGTTTTCATATAAAACTTGTTTTTACTTATAGATGGATATAATTTCATTGTATGTGTATTCCACATTCATATTTTCTATACTGACAGACATCTAGACTGGATTCTACATTCTAGTTTAATAAGAAGAAAGTAGACTTCTTGCTTAATTAGATTCCTTGTCTATATAACCCTCCAATTTTGAGTCAGTTAAAATGTTTTGTAATGTATTTCCTAATACCCTGCATTGTGAATCTTCATGGCATCTCCCATCCTAAGGTTCTGTAAGCTTAGTTACAATTTTACCTATGCTGAAAGGAGATAATTATAGAGTATGCTACAGCTTGTATGTAACTATGTGTCATTAATATCCATTATATCACCCAAGAGCCCATCTTTTCTCAAGAATTCTATAAATCTAATTCTCTCAAGAGCTTTCATTCATATGCTTCCATATGCTCACTAAATCAGGTGTCTTTTTGGTGTCTTCCTATCACCACCAATTCAACATATTTTAATCAGTGTCAGATCTCACGTTGTTAAACGTTAATGGTAACAGTTTTTGGTTGCCTTGTACTTTGTTACCTCAGTATATGTCAAGTCTATCTGACATATGCTATGATTTGCCTCAATTGACAAGACCCTCAAGTCAAAGCCACAGAAAACAAAATTGGGAAAGTAGATAGGTCCACAAGGATGGAGAAAGCCTGTATGTGTAGGGACATGCAAACGGCCTATGAGGTAACCGTATACAGTGTCCAAAATTTGAGCATCTCTCAATGTAAAATAGATACGAACACATACAGGCATCATCAAAAACAAATAGGATCTTAGATCTGACCAAAAATGTAAGGATCACTCATGGTTATAGAGGATCTGATAGAATGTAAGCAAGAATGCCTAGCAACTCTCTTCTAAAGGCCATAGTATGACATAGGGGGTATAATTTCCCTCTGGAGAACTCTGAAAGACATTACCACTTCCAGTTGATGAATATGAATATTTTAGTTATGTTTTTTGTTGCTGTGATGAACACCGTGACAAAATGACTTAAAGAAGGGAAGGTTTACTTGGATTTACAGAGAAGAAGACATAATCTATAATAGCTGCCAAGCTATGTGTCAGGAATTTAAGGCACTTGTCACATTGCATCTGGAGTCTTGAAGCAGAGTGATTAAATGATGATGCTCAGCTTGTTTTCTCTTTTAACTTTGTTCAAGACCCCAGTCCACTCAATGGCTTCAGTTAACATGTGCATTCTCTTCTGAATTGACCTAATCTAGACAATACATAGTTTCCCAGATTTATATGCTTATATTCTTCTACACACTGCCAGGTTGAAAGTCAAGATTAAGCATTACTGTTCCAGCCCTTGTCAACTTGACACCCAAATACTGTTCTTTTAAAGTGTAAACTTCCTTCACTTGTCTATGGACTCATGGCTATTGTAGCATGCAAAATATATTTCTACAATTTCAAAAATCCCCATTGTTTAAACCTTTAAATACTTTTGGCAAAACCCTTTGCTTTTTATGACTACAGATTTGGATAAGTATAGTAGGCAATAGCTATGCCACAGTTTGACTACGCTCCTATCTTCAAATTTTCTCTGTCAAACAAATTACTCTATATACTAGTTAGTTTTTGCTAATGTGATACAAGTTAGAGTTTTCTGGGTATAAAGTTGAGAAAATATCTCCATCAAATTGGTCTGTAGTAAAGCCTATGAGATATTTTCAAGCAGTGTGATTGACCTGGGATGGCCTAGCCCATTTTGAACTTTGCCAAGCCTGGGCAGCTGGTCATAGGTTGTATAAGAAAGCAATCTCAGCAAGCCATAGAAGCAAGCTTGTAAGCAGAATTCTTCCATGGCCTCTGTTTCATTTCCTGCCTTTAGGTTACTGTCCTGTTGGAGTTCCTGCCTTGGGTTCCCTCAATGATGAACTGTAATCAGGATCTGTAAGCTAAATAAATCCTTTCCTATCAGGTTTCCTCTGATCATGATCTTTATTGTAGCAATAGGAAGCAAACAAATACAGACTATTTCCTTTAAATTCAACATCTCTTTTACCTCACTTTCTGCCTTTTATATAGTATGGAATCCCAGCTCATAGGACGTGCCACTCACATCCAGGGCCAGCATTTCTAAGTCAATTAACCAAATTTAGATAATTCCTTATGGACATGCCCCAGAGGATTATCTGCTAGGTGATTCTACATCCTGTCAAATTGATAGTCAAAATTAGCCACCACAATTAACACTAGTCGTAGTAAGTTGCCTTGATCATAGGAACACTTGAAATCACACAAGACTGCCACTTTACTTCTTTGGTTGTATTAATCCAAAGGAATGTAGAATGAGTAATTTATAAAGAAGATAAAATAATTTTTGAACAGTTAAAAAGGCTAAAAAGAGAAGAACAGTATGTTTAAAAGGATCTTTATGTGTCTGGCAAAGCCTATTCTCTCCTTCAAACATGGTACCTTGCTTCTGCATTCTGAAGGGGTATGGGGCTGTGTCTTCCTAAGGTATAAGGGGTTGAAAAGGCAGAGAGGGATAGATTTTCTCTTCTAGGAGGGCCTTTATCTCTTCACAAAGTAAAGAGCCCTCAAAACCAAGTAAGCTCTCATAGACCCCATCTTCATCTTATCTAACATGTGTCAAATTCTGCGAGCTGAGTTTTGAACAGGAACTCTCCAATACCAGGAGTTGGCTTCCTTAACTTCAAGACTTCAAACAATGGTGTGATAATGA
Source organism: Peromyscus californicus insignis (assembly GCF_007827085.1). Classification (NCBI taxonomy): domain Eukaryota; kingdom Metazoa; phylum Chordata; class Mammalia; order Rodentia; family Cricetidae; genus Peromyscus; species Peromyscus californicus. Next base: position 96,157,552 of record NW_026294584.1, on the reverse strand, counting down.
GAAACACCTTAGACAACCTGAATTTGAAGTTCTACCAAATGCATGACTAGCTAACACTCCACACCACAGGCCTCATTTAAGCTCACCTAAAACATAGTGGGCCATCAATACCAAAGAAATCCTGAGAACCTAAATTTGAAACACATTAAAGTTACAAGGAGAACAAATGCAATGTTATAGAGTCCTGAGGAAGAACAAAGACCATAACCAGCAGTTTTCCTGTGTCCCACCTGGTCCTGTGGCTGCATCGTCCAACGGAAACATACAAAGGCTTATATTAATTACAAACTGCATGGCCTTTGTCTCAGGCTCATTATTAACTAGTTCTTATAACTTAATTCAACCCATTTCTATTAATATATGTTTTGCCATGTGACTTCCTGGCATTACCTGTTCTCTCACATCTTGCTTCTCCTGGTGGTGGCTCACAGCTTCTGCTGACTCCACCCTTCTTCATCTCCATATTTAGTTTGAATGTACTACCTGGACTTATTCTGCCTAACCATTGGCCAGACAGCTTTATTTTTCAACCAATGAGAGCAAACCATATTTACAGGGTACAGAGAAACATGCCATAGCAAAGGACATTTGTAAAAAACTAAGAAGGGGTCAGGAACCACAGCTCAGAGATTCAGAGTGCATATTGTCCTTGTGAAGGACTTGAGTTCAGTTCCTAGCATTCTCATCAAGAAGCTAATAACCACCTGCAACTCTAATTCCAGGTGATCCAATGCCTTCTTCTGGCCTCTTTTGATATCTGCGCTCATGTGCATATACACCCATATGAACACACATAGTATTAAAAATAAAATAAATATTTTTTAAAGCTCTAAGGACACACAAACAAAACATAGGCAGTGCTTGCTAACATTGGCTATAACAGATGTATATAAGTGTCTAAATTTACTGAGAAACTGAAAGTTTAAAAATTATGTATATAGAGAAGAAAAGTGCAAAGGAAATTCAAAAAATATGATTTATTTCAGAGAGATGAAATTATAACACAAAAATAAAAACTGTGGGTGAAGATATCCAATCACGTAGTGAGAGTTCGGTTTTGGTCAACAGCCAAGAAACTTATTCTGTAAATGTTTTCAGGCTTACAGGCCATATAATTTCTGTCACAACTGTCTTATGCTGGCAATTATAAAGGATAATAGCCACAGATAATTCATAAACAAATGGACATGGCTGCTTAATATAGCTTGAGTTACAAAAAGAGACAGGTTAGGTTTAAACTATGAGTTACAGTTTATCTGCCTGTGTTTTGTGAGGTACTAAAGTTATGTCCAAAAAATTCTTGGGAATTGGCATCTAAACTGAGAAGCAAGATGAGCACTCAAACACTAACACTAGAATTTAAAAGAAAGATTCCATAAAAGAATGCATGATCCTAATTATCTGAGCAGAGGCATAAATCTGATGAATTTATTGAGTTCTCAATGTTTTTAACAAGATGCTAAACTCCCTTGACTGCTTTAGAGGACATGATCTGCTTTAGAGAATGTTATAAGAGGTCACAAAGACACAGAGCTTAGGGTCATTTTCCCTGACTTGTATATAGAAGGCAGATGTCTCTTTCTGTTTTGTGTGAATATGTGTGTCTGCATGTTCATCTGAGCATGTATTGTGTGTACAAATGTGTGTGTGGAAACCAGAGGTTAATGTCAGATATCTTCCTTGATTGCTTTGCACTTTACTGGGCAAAGTCACTTGACCTTGAATTCACTGATTTGGGTAGTCTTACTAGCCACCTTGCTCTGGGGATTCCTTGTTTCTCCCTTCTCCAGATGGACTGCCAAGGCTCCTGATTTGATTTGGGTTCTGAACCTGAATTCCAGTGCTCACACTTGCAGGTGCTTTATTTCTTCATCCACTGAGCTTTCTTCTCCACTCCGTATTTCCAACAAGGCTTATCGGTAGATTCATTCAGTGTCAAAGCATTTTAATAAAACACTTTTTCTAACCAAATCTTTGTAACCTCCAGGTCTTCTATGGTTGGTATTGAGATTAAAGGCATGTGTCTCCATGCTGGCTGTATCCTTGAACACACAGAAATCCGCCTAGCTCTGCCTCCCAAGAGCTGGGATTAAAGGCGTGCGCCAACAACACCCGGCTCTGCTATGGCTTGCTATTAGCTCTGACCCCCAGGCAACTTTATTTATTAACACAAATAAAATCACATTTCAGTACAAATAAAATATCACCATAGTCCACTGCACTTAACTCTTTTCTTTGCTGAAAAGCAGTGCAAATGTAGGAGGGATACCAAAAGGACATGACTTAAAATAATAAGGTGGAAGCCTTAATCAAACCAATGTTGATCAGAGCATCTACCTGCATTAACACATTCCATATAAAGACTGGATGCCAACTTCTGTATGCCTTCATTTTTAAGCAATGTGAGTAATAAACTAATTAAATTTTCCAGGAAGCACTGGCCCATTCCCAGGTTGTTCAATTGTAGAAGCCAAAAGGACATTTTCTCCTTTTATTCGGGGAGGAATTGATTAATTCTGATTAATGCATTAATGCATTATCTAGGTGCTAAATGTAGAGTGCAAATTTACCTTTCTTACATAACACATAAGCCTACAGTTTTCTGCCAGTATAGTTCTTATCCAAACCTTATTATTAATATGATTGAATCACAGAAAATTGAGAGAAATTGTTCAAATTCATTTCAAATAATTACAATTTCACTCAGTCAGATGTTTACATGTGTTGTGTGACACTAGTCTGGAGGAACATGAGCAAATATTTATTCACACCAGAAAGGGGATTAAATGTAGACCAATATATTCAACTTGGTGAACCAAAGCGTTCTATTGAAGTTGCTTAGAGGATATGAGGCAATGGGTTACTAAAAGGAGCAGAAAATGATTCCGACAAAGACATCATCAAAAGACTAGCTTAGCACAATTGCAATCTCATGAAAGATGGAAACCAGGAGTGTACTGTCAGCTGAAGGAAGCTTAACAAGTTAGAGAATGTCCTTTCCAGATCACTCTGAGCTTCTTCCAGGCAATTTTGCTGGTCACTGCTTCTTTCAGGCTTCTTGGCTGATTTGAGACTCTTCTGGGTAGTTCAGCTTGTCTGTCAGTGATTTTCAGTAGGGCCTAGTGAATCTGGTCAGTTTCAGGGACTCCCTGAGGCTTTGGAGTTGTTTACTTATGGAACCTAAAGTGCTTCCCTCCAGGTTGGAATGTTGCATTTTTCTTTGGAACACCCTGTTCCTTAAGGGGTCTCCCTATATGATGAAATATTTTACTTCTCCTTGGAATGTCGTGTATCTTGATAATGAGCTTCCCTCCAAAATGGAGGGCTTTATATCATAGGAAATTGCTAGACAACATGTGAGTTCTGTGACATAGAGGCATGGGGACTTGTGTGTTCAAAATACAGACACTGATAGCTGAAGACCGACTGATTCCTGCTTATAGGACGTCTTATTATCAGTACACTATCTGGGGACAAGTACTTACAATGTAGAGTATCAGTCCTTCTGACTCAGCCGTGTCTATTACACAAAGTTAAAGCTAAAGAGTGCTTGAAATCATGGAAATGCTTGATAGATGAACTCTTTAACATGACCTCTGCTTCCAAATATTTTTACACATTTTCCTTTTCTTTTTTATTTGCCAAAGAATCACTTATATAGTTGACCTGTGAGATTCACATGGTGTGTCTGTGACACTTTATTTTACACATTTAAATCTGTGTCCTTGATGTGAAAGAGAGTCGTAGGGTAAGAGCTTCAACTTTTCTTTGTATTCCATGATCCATGAAAAAATAAGCATAAACACCCATAACTTTTCCTAGATGTGTAGAAGATTTCAAGGCCCAAACAAACAGAATTAAATTACACTTGATAAAGACCAGCCATGACTGTTTCAAAGAAGTATACAAATTCACAAAAGATTCACATCTCAGAATATAAACTATTTCAGAAATGAACTCACAACTTAGGATCCCTTTGTCATTCTGTCTATCTATCTATCTATCTATCTATCTATCTATCTATCTATCTATCTATCTTCTACCTATCATCTATTTTATGTCTGTCATCTATCTATTTATCTATCTCTCTGTCTCTATCTATAACCTGTCATCCATGACTATGTCACATACCCATTTTTCAAGCTTTTCATTATCTTTTTGTTGCCTTTTCTTTTTTAAAACTGTATTTTTATATTTTCCCTTCACTACACTTATGGAAACTGACAATTATGTTACATTATAAACTAAACTTAGGGGATCTATGTCCAATTTGCATTCAGAACACACTCTTATTCTCAGATGTCTTTTTTCATTTTTATTCATTTATTTATTTTTCTATTATCACCTTGATACAGTATAAATTCTTATCCTAATAGTGAAATGTTTCATTGAGGCTTGCCCAGTAATTGAGTAAAACCAAAACTTATTATAAGCCACAGTCATCCTAAGGTCCCCCCTGCTATATATCCTCTCTGGTTCTGTGGGTTACCGTCTGATTGCTCTTTGCTTTATATCTAGCATCCACTTATGAGTGAGTACATACCATGTTTGTCCTTCTGGGTTTGGGTTACCTCACTCAGGATGAATTTTTTTAATTCCATCCATTTGCTTGCAAATTTCATGATATCATTGTTTTTCTCTCTGTGTAGTACTCCATTGTGTGTATGTACCACATTTTGTCTGAAAGTGGGGAAATCTTGTGATGGTTGAAGGGTGGGGTTCTCAAAAATAAAACTGTCTATAAGACAAACAAAAGGACTCTAAATCTGAGAAAATGTCAGGAAACTGGCGAGTGCACTTTTAGCAGGGGCAGTGATCTCTCAGTTTGCCTAAGAACTAGGATAGAGTAAATACTTTCTTAATACAGATCTTACACTAAACCTGGCACTATGATGTCAAGTGTTGCATGCTTTTATAACTGTCTCTGAAAACTAATACCTGGCCACAGTTAGTGGCATTGGATTCTAATTGCAGTTTAATTTCTAACACACCAAGTCTTCTTGTGTGACTCTATTTAGACTCTCCAGTATTCTTCTTTATAATTTCTTATTTAACAGTGTGTTTTTACTTTCAAAGTTAAGTCAGGTTGTGTGTACAACAACATCAGCAAGTCAAGTAATAGTACCAGAAAAAAAAGCAAAGACAACAGAACAAGACTACTAAAATTCTTTCCAGCCTGGGGAGAATCATTACACAAGCAAATTTCCAGTGATAAATGATCACAATAAGCTGAGCTATATACTATCTGCACCTCCACTCCCCCCACACACTTTGAGGCAGGGCTTCATATAGCTGAAAGGCTCCAGTTTTGCTGTGTAGTGAGGTTGACCTTGAATTCTTGATCTGCCTGCCTCCAACTCACAAGAGTTGGGGGTTACATGTATGTGAACCTATTGCTTCACATGAACTGTCCAAGTGCTCTATCAGCTGAGCCACATTTCCAGCTTCTAGTTGGATTTATTTTATGAATCTCCTTCTCTAAGTTCCTGCAAAGTGGATGAGAGATCTAGGTTTTGGTTTACTGCATTAAAACTTCAACTTTTAGAGACAACATTCTCTAAACTGGCCCCAAGGCTCAAGAGTCTATGGTGAAGTGATTCAGCTGTGAGTAAAGGAACTGAATTATGTGTCCCAAAGAAGTACCTGGAGGTACACCCCTGAGTGAAGTATAAAATACTATTTTTCATGCACTCAAAGATACTCCAATAACATTATTCTCCCACGACCCACACATTACTATGCAGCAGATCTTTCTTTGAATCACCAGATCCCAAATAATGACATGGAGAATTTTTATTAATTATGAAAGCTTGGCCTTAGCTTAGGCTTGTTCCCAATAAGCTCTTAAAACTTAAACTAACATGTTTATATTAATATACATTTTGCCATGTGGCTCCTTACCTCTCCTCAGTACTTTATGCCCAAATTCCTCCACCTCTAGCTTGAGAATCTCCTGCGCCTCTCACACTTTCCCAGAGTTCCTATCTCTCCTCACCTATCCTCTCCTGTCTAGCTATTGGCTGTTCAGTGCTTTATTAAACCAATTGGAAGATGTCTTAGGCAGGTGAGGTTAAACTGTGACATATCTTCACACACTGTACAAAAGAGATTATCCCAACATCACTACGTATTATCTTAAAAAGCCTGCAAATATTTTTTTAGCATAGGAAATGTAATATAATCTCTGCCAGTGCCTGCATTCCAACTTTATACTGCATTTAAATATTATCTTTTCTTTTTTTACTTTTTATTGTTATGATAAAATGTGACCTAAAACCTTCTACAAAGAAGAATTTATTTAGGCTTCTGGTTTCATAATGGAGTCCATTATGGTGAGTGGGCACAGCAACAGGAACAAGAAGGAGAGACATCATGCATTCAGCCCTACACAGAAAGCAGAGAGAGAACCCAAAAGGAATTTTTAAAAAAATTATCAAAGCCCAACCCCAATGTCATATTTCCTCCAGTAAGGGGACTCTCCTAAAGGTTCTGTAACTTTCCAATTAGAGCTACTAACTGGGGATCAGCATTCAAATACAAGAGCCTACAGGGGACATTTTTCACTCAGATCACCATAGTGATTATAATAGATATTAATGGTTAATTACTTACATATACCTTTGTTTTGCCCTTTTAAACATCACCCCATCAATGGTAATTTGTATCTTTTGTCTTTTCCTGCACTACCACACATACCTCAGCAATGACTATACTCCTGCCTCCGTGTTTTATATATATAGCAGCATCTCCTATATCTCAGAGATGTTTAGCATTAGAAATACAATTTAATTCTAGCTAGTGAGTTTTGAGAAGAAATTTCTAAAGGTTACTAAAAAAAAAAAACCCAAATTTTAGATAAAGACAGGAGGAAAGTAATGTTCTCCTTTACTGTGTTATTCTTATATTATCATGTAAAGAACATTCTATTTAAGGCCACCAGCTTCTAAATGATATAGAAAAGAGGGATGACATACAGAAGAGAGATAAGAAGCTAAGCTGAGAAAATACCACTATTTCTGACTGTTTAGTCATAGGACAGTTAAAATAAGCTTGATTTTAGATGTTGCTGCTTGCAGTCCAACAATTCTAATTTACACTGTATTTGCTAACTGCAAAGTATCTTAGGATGCTCATTTTTTAAATCATGATCAGATGCAATTTACTTTATCTAGAGGAGAAATAATAGTAATTTTTCCCTTCACAAGATTGCCCACATAAGATGGAAGAGTGAAAGAAATATCCATATTAAAATGTATAATGTATTTATTTTTGGGCAACTGTGAAATTGCATGGTGGGACAGATACCCATGATTTTGCATATGACACTTATGCATGAATTACTGTCTTTACTCTCTGTTCCATGTGCCACATGAATTCACTCCACAACTTAACTTTAGTAGAAGAAGGAAAATCCTCAATTTAAATAAAGGGGTCATGGGGCTGGAGAGATGGCTAGGTAGTAAAAATTGCATAGTGCTCTTGCAGAGGACTGGTGTTCAGCCCTCATTCCCCTTGTGAGGCAGCTCATATCTATCTGAAAATGAAGTTCTGGGACTCTGATGCCCCCTTTTGTACTCTACAGTCTACTGCACTTATATGCACACGTCCACACACATTCATACACATAATTAGAAATAATTTCAAAATGAGTAAAAGATGTTCTTAAGCACCAAGATTGTAGAATAGAAGATAAGCCAGTGAGAAGTATTCATTTTCTTTTTTGCTTTTATTTATTTATTTATTTATTTATTTATTTATTTATTTTTGTTTTTACATCCCAACCAAAGTTTCCCCTCCCTTCCCTTTTCCCAGCCCTCCCCCATCCTCCCCGTTTTCTTATAATTTTGGTTGTGAGCCTAGTCGTTAATGGCTGAGTCATCTCTTCAGTCAAACCTTCTCATATTCTAGATATTACTATTCCTATCAGATTTGTGATGGGCAGTTGGATTAAATATGAATAAATTCAATAGGAATAAATATTTCTCTCCTTCACTCCAACTTTTTCCCTACTGACATTAGGAGTTGTACAAAGCTGAGTTATCCTTTTAGCTTGTAGTTCAGTGAAGGTACAATTAGGGGCTCTTTGCTCTACACAGTAAGGTCCCTGGTTTGACAACCTGAAGAAGTTAACACATTTGAAATGGATTATTGACTATAATACTAGCAGATGCCCTTGCCTACTCAACTGTGAATTCTTTATTCATAGCACTGCAGTTATCTCTATGGGAGAAGCACAGCATCTCTCATTGAAATGTGTTGTCCCTCCAAATTCCAGCTGATTTTCCCACTATATAGGAAACCAGTTGCTTACAGCTTGATAGATAGAAAATAAGGCCAAAGAACCTCCCAAGCACTGGCCTCTTGTTTATTTCTTTTATTTTGAATTGGTTTCATGGTTGGATCCTAACAGGAGGCACTGAGTAATTTCATGGATGACTGATATTGACAGTGGCAGGGAGAGTCACTTCAAATCTAGATTAGGTATCTATTTGGTAGGGAGAAATCTTTGCCCCCTTTGCAAGGAAATGGGTCACATGTAATCAACCTACAACTAGAATGCTAGCTGGAACTCTAATGTGTGGTGGCACCTCACAGATTGAATGGTCACCTCAGCAAGAGCAATAGTGAAGCAAAACCTCCTAAGAGGAATGCTCATGTAGTTAAACACACAGATAGGCTCCATACACTCCCCTTAATGGCTTTCTTAAAGAAATGATTGGGACTGGAGAGGTGGCACAGGGGTTAAGAGCACTGGCTGCCCTTCCAGAGGACCTGGGTTCAATTGTTAGCACCCACACACGGGAACCCACAACCATTTGTAACTCGTTACAACAAATCCAACACCTTTTTCTGGCCTCTGTGTATACTGAACACAATGTGATGCGGCCATACATACAAGCAAAACATCTGTACACATAAAATAATATATTAATTTAAAAATTATTATGTCATTTACTTCTGTCTGCCATGTATCTATGTGACTGTATGCTGTGTGTGTTGCAGGTACCAGTGGAGACCAGAAGAGGGTGTCAGATCACCTGGAGCTGGAGTTACATGTAGTTTTAAGCCATCCAACATGGGTGCTGAGAACCAAACTCAGGTCCTTTGCAAGAGCAACAAGCATTCTTAGTCACTGAACCATCTCTTTCTAGCCCTTCTCTTGGTTCTAAGGTCATTGAGAAAGCTGGCTTGGCTGGGAAAGGAGGCTAAAATCCATGTATAGTAGCTTAGCCTTTATTTCTGAATGTGCAAGCGTATTGAACAATACCAGTCTCTGTGTATATGCACATAGTTGTATGTGTTGAAAAGCACTTTCTAAGTATCCTGAATCCACAATGAAAGACCTGGTTTTTATTTTTATTTATTTATTTTTTGATCTATGTTGTCATGAACCAGTGATTTTTTAGCACTGCTCTGAGCTTATTCTTTGATTGTTAGCCACATTCTCTTTCCCCAAGACTCCTTACCACAAAATCCTCTTACTGTTCTTTCTTTATTAGGTGTCTGACCAGACTATTAGTCACTGCTACAAATCAGTATGCATCTTGACCCGAGGCCATATCTCTCCAGGAGATAAGTGAAAACAAGGTGTAGTTTTTGAAGATTTGTCAGTAGGAAGATTTCTTTCCTTCCTTCATTATCTGATAATCCATGGAAAGAATGTTAAAAATATACACGTGGCTGTTTTCCCTTATCCTGTGATGACAGTTCTGAGTCAGGGTACAATTTCTCTTCTTCACTTGTTTTTCATTATGAAGTCACAACATAGAGAGGAATATACATGGGCTATGTTCTGCCATAGTAGCTAAGTTTTAAACTGAAGGACAAGAAGCAAGATACAAAATTTCTAATGCAGAAGAAAGTTTGAAGAGGGCATGATCTGACCTTTGATATGATCAACTCAGGTATCTATGCTGATGAGAATATAGTCTGGTTATCACAATGGTAGGGATGTCAAAATATTTAGTGACTATATTTTTGTTGTGTTGTGTGTGTGTGTGTGTGTGTGTGTGTGTGTGTGTGTGTGTGTGTGTGTGTAAGTGTGCATGTATGAGGAAGCCAGAGGACAACTTCAGATGTCATTTACCAAATTTACCCCACTTTTGTTGTTCATTTGCTTGTGTTTTGCAATAAGATCTTCACTGGGTTGAAACTTACTAAGTAGACTCTACTGGTTGGCCAGCAAGTTCCAGGACTTTGCATAACTTCAGCTTCCCAGAGCTAAGATTACAAAAGAGTACCTGTAAAAACTTGGCACTTATTCTTTAATATATTTATTTATTTATTATGGATTCTGGGGATCAATCTCAGGACATCTTCTTTCAAGACTCTTTGTCAACTTAGCTCTCTTGCTAGCCTTGGGAGCTGTATTTTAAAACTGCTTCTACAGGGATCAGAATCTGGAAATTCTCTGGCTCATCACTATTATTGGTGTTTTATTTACTTTTTTAAGGATCCAGATCTTTTCTCATAATGTCGTAATGTTCTTATCTGAATCCTATTGAATTTAATTTCTACGGTGTTAACCCAAAAGTTGTTCTGAGAAAGCTGGTTTATCCCACTGAATCATGTCAGTTCCCCATGGAATTTCTTCATTTTAAGGCGAGGCTGTTGAGATACCTTTTGATCCCCTTTTTTTATCCACTGTCTGTGATGGTGAGCTTTAATTGTCAAGCTGACACAAGCCAGCATTTGTGAAGAGAGGCTCAGTGAAGAATTCTCTACCTTGGATGGGCCTGTAGGCATGCCAAGCAGATATTGTCTTATTAAATTAATTGATGTGGGAAGATTAAGCTGAATGTGGGTGACACCATTCTCTAGGCAGGAGGTCGTAAGAGTGGATAAATCATTTTCTGATATATTCTTCAAATTCTTTCTCCAGAGACTTAAAGTTCTTGTCATACAGGTTTTTCAATTGCTTAGTTAGAGTTACCCCCAAAGTATTTTATATTATTTGTGGCTGTTGTAAAGGGTGATATTTCTCTGATTCCTTTCTCAGCTCACTTATCATTTGTAATTAGGAGAGCTACTGGGTTTTTTTTTTTTTTTGTTTTTTTGTTTTTTGGTTAATCTTGTATCCTGCCACATTACTGAAGGTATTTATAAACTATAGGCATTCCCTGGTAGCATTTTGGGGGTAACTTATACATACTATCATATCATCGCAAATAGCGAAAGTTTGACTTCTTCCTTTCTAATTTATATCCCCTTGATCTCTTTTTGTTGTCTTATTTCTGTAGCTAGAACTTCAAGTATGAGAATAGATATAGGGATAGTGGACAACCTTGTCTTATTCCTGATTTTAATGGAATTGCTTTGAGTTTCTCTCCACTTAATTTGATGTTGGCTCTTGACTTGCTGTAAATTATCTTTATTATGTTTAGGTATGTTTCTTGTATTCCTGATCTCTCCAAGACCTTTATCATGAAGGGGTGTTGGATTCTGTCAAAGGTTTTTTTCAGCAGCTAAAGACATGATCAATTGTACAGCTACTTTGGAAATCAGCATGGCAGTTTCTCAGAAAATTGGGAATCAATCTACCTCAAGACCCAATGATACCACTCTTGAGCATATACCCAAGGAATGCTCAATCATACCACAAGGACACTTGCTCAACTATGTTCATTGCAGCATTATTCATAATAGCCAAGACCTGGAAATAACCTAAATGGCCCTCAACTGAAGAATGGATAAAGAAAATGTGGTACATATACACAATGAAGTACTTCTCATCAATAAAAAACAATGACGTCATGAAATTTGGAGGCAAATGGATAAAACTAGAAAACATTATCCTGAGTGAGGTAACCCAGACTCAGAAAAAGAAACATGGTATGTACTCACTCACAAGTGGATGCTAGATGTAAAGCAAAGGATAACCAGACTACAACTCACACCTCCAGAGAAGCTAGTTAACAAGGAGGACCCTCAGAGGGATGCATGGATTGCCCTTGGAAGGGGAAATAGATGATATCTCCATGAGTAAACTGGCAGAAAGGGTGTGCAATTGAGGGTGAAAAAAGAGTGGATAAATCAAGCTGAGCACTTGATGGATGTGATAGGAAAAGCTCTTTGAAGTTCCTACCTTGACACACTCAGAAATAGATGTGGGGGCTCAAACTCTGGTTTGTTAAGACAAAGCCAAGCTTGTTAGGACAAGAACATTTTCTATTCTACATGATTCTTTTCTGAGATTGTTGCCATTTGGATAATTCAACTCTCAATATCACCAATGATCAATACTCTTTAAAAAAATGTCTATTGTAGGGCTCCGGACTTCCCTTTTGGAAAACTGACCCCATCCCTGGGCACCAGCCACTCCAGGGAAGACCTGCCCAACTTCGCCCCAGGTTCTGGCCACCGGGCAGGTTCCCTGCTAGCCCCACCGGGAAGGATCCCCTTCTCCAAGACCCCTGGCAGACCCTGCAGTCTCCACGCCCTGCCCCCACTCCCATCCCCCTGAGCCCCAAGCCTCTTCCTGAGACTTAGAGGCTGGCCCCCAGCTCCCATCTTGCTCCGGACTTCCCTTTTGGAAAACTGGTGAGTGCCCTTCCTTGCCCCGGACCCCATCCCTGGGCACCAGCCACTCCAGGGAAGACCTGCCCAACTTGGCCCCAGGTTCTGGCCACCGGGCAGGTTCCCTGCTAGCCCCACCGGGAAGGATCCCCTTCTCCAAGACCCCTGGCAGGCCCTGCAGTCTCCACGCCCTGCCCCCACGCCCATCCGCCTGAGCCCCAAGCCTCTTCCTGAGACTTAGAGGCCGGCCCCCAGCTCCCATCTTGCTCCGGACTTCCCTTTTGGAACACTGGTCTGGCTGAACCAAGTGTGCGGATAAGGCCAGTAACGAACCACAAGGAGATGGGCAGACGTCAAGGCAGAAACATATACAACAAAATGAATAGCAATACAGCATCACCAGGCCCTAGCCCTCCTCCAACACCTAGACCTGAACATCAGAAATTGGAAGAAGCAGAAGAAAACAGCCTTATGAATGACATCATGAAGAAGCTAGAGGCTTGTGTAGAGGAAAAGACAAAAAAATGTGAAGAACGCTGTAAACAACTAGAGGAAAGGGCAAACAAATTAGAAGAAATCAATAAAGTCCTGGAAGAAAACAATAAAATACTGAGAGAAAATCAAGAAAAATCAATGAAACAAATGAAGGAAACAGTCCAAGACCTGAAAAGGGAAATAGAAAAAATGAAGAAGACACAAACAGAGGGAATGCTGGAAATAGAAAATCTGAGAAAACGATTGGGAACTTCAGATGCAAGTATAATCAACAGAATGCAAGAGATGGAAGAGAGGATCTCTAGCGTTGAAGATACAGTAGAAGAAATACATTCATCAGTCAAAGAAAACACTAAAGCCAACAAAGTCATGAACCAAAATGTCCAAGAAATTTGGGACACCATGAAAAGACCAAACCTAAGAATAACAGGGGTCGAAGAAGGAGAAGAATACCAACTCAAGGGCACAGAAAATATATTCAACAAGATCATAGAAGAAAACTTTCCCAACTTAAAGAAGGAAATGCCTATGAAGATACAAGAAGCTTATAGAACACCAAACAGACTAGACCCCCAAAAAAAGTCCCCTCGCCACATAATAGTTAAACAACTAAACGTACAGAATAAAGAAAGAATATTAAGAGCAGCAAAGGAAAAAGGCCAAGTGACATATAAAGGCAAACCCATCAGAATAACACCCGATTTCTCAATGGAGACTTTGAAAGCCAGAAGAACCTGGACAGATGTAATGCAGACACTAAGAGACCATGGATGTCAGCCTAGACTAATATACCCAGCAAAACTTTCAATCACCATAGATGGAGTGAACAAGACATTCCATGACAAAGCCAGATTTAAACAATACTTATCCACAAACCCAGCCCTACAGAAAGCACTAGAAGGAAAATTCCAACCTAAGGAAGTCAGATACACCCTCGAAAACACAGGCAACAGATAAAGCCACAGCAGTAAACCCCAACGTATAGAAGTACCCACACATCACCACCAAAAAATAACAGGAATGAACAATCACTGGTCATTAATTTCCCTCAATATCAATGGACTTAATTCACCTATAAAAAGACATAGGCTTACAGAATGGATACGAAAGCAGGACCCATCTTTCTGCTGCATACAAGAAACACATCTCAAATTCGAAGATAGACACTACCTAAAAATAAAAGGCTGGGAAAAGACTTTCCAATCAAACGGTCTTAAGAAACAAGTGGGTGTAGCCATCCTGATATCCAGCAAAATAGACTTCAAACTAAAATCAATCAAAAGAGATCAAGAAGGGCATTACATACTCATCACAGGAAAGATCCACCAAGATGAAGTCTCAATTCTGAATATTTATGCCCCAAACACAAGGGCACCCACATATGTAAAAGAAACATTACTAAAGCTTAAATCACATATAAAACCCCACACATTAATAGTGGGAGACCTCAACACCCCACTTTCACCACTGGACAGATCTCCCAAATTGAAACTTAACAGAGAAATAAAGGACTTAACTGATGTCATGACTCAAATGGACTTAATCGATATCTACAGAACATTCCATCCTAACAAAAAAGAATATACTTTCTTCTCAGCACCCCATGGAACCTTCTCTAAAATTGACCACATACTTGGCCACAAAACAAATCTAAACAGATACAAAAGAATTGGAATAACCTCCTGTGTTCGATCAGACCACCATGGTCTAAAGTTGGATTTCAACAACAACAAAAACTACAGAAAACCTGCAATCTCATGGAAACTGAATAATACTCAACTGAATCACCAATGGGTTAAGGAAGAAATAAAGAAAGAAATTAAAGACTTCCTAGAGATCAATGAAAATGAAGACACCACATATCCAAATTTATGGGACACTATGAAAGCAGTACTAAGAGGGAAATTCATAGCACTAAATGCCCACATAAATAAGTTGGAGAAATCTCACACTAGAGACTTAACAGCATACCTGAAAGCTCTAGAACAAGAAGAAGCACAGTCTCCCAGGAAAAATAGACGCCAGGAAATTATCAAAGTGAGAGCTGAAATCAATAAAATAGAAGCAAAGAGAACAATACAAAAAATTAATGAAACAAAGAGTTGGTTCTTTGAGAAAATCAACAAGATAGACAAGCCCTTATCCAAACTAACCAAAAGACAGAGAGAGAGCATCCAAATCAACAAAATCAGAAATGAAAAGGGGGACATAACAACAGACATTGAGGAAATCCAGAGAATCATCAGGTCATACTTCAAAAACCTCTATTCGACAAAACTGGAAAACCTAAAAGAAATGGATAACTTTCTGGATAGGTACCACATACCTAAGTTAAATCAAGACCAGATAAACTATTTAAATAGTCCAATAACCCCTAACGAAATAGAAACAGTCATTAAAAGTCTCCCAACCAAAAAAAGCCCAGGACCAGATGGTTTCAGCGCAGAATTCTACCAGATCTTCAAAGAAGAGTTAATACCAATACTCTCTAAATTGTTCCACACAATAGAAACAGAAGGAACATTACCAAACTCCTTCTACGAGGCTACAATTACCCTAATTCCTAAACCAAACAAGGATACAACAAAGAAAGAGAACTACAGACCGATCTCCCTCATGAACATTGATGCAAAAATACTCAATAAAATACTGGCAAACAGACTCCAAGAACACATCAAAACAATTATTCGCCATGATCAAGTAGGATTCATTCCAGGGATGCAAGGGTGGTTCAACATACGAAAGTCCGTCAATATAATACACCATATAAACAAACTCAAAGAAAAAAACCATATGATCATCTCACTGGATGCAGAAAAGGCATTTGACAAAATCCAACACCCCTTCATGATAAAGGTATTAGAGCGATCAGGAATACAGGGAACATACCTAAACATAATAAAGGCAATTTACAGCAAGCCAACAGCCAACATCAAATTAAATGGAGAGCAACTCAAAGCAATTCCACTAAAATCAGGAACGAGACAAGGCTGTCCACTCTCCCCATACTTATTCAATATAGTACTTGAAGTTCTAGCCAGAGCAATAAGACAACATAAGGAGATTAAGGGGATACAAATTGGAAAGGAAGAAGTCAAGCTTTCCCTATTTGCAGATGACATGATAGTATACTTGAGCGACCCCAAAGATTCCACCAAGGAACTGATACAGCTTATAAACACCTTCAGCAACATAGCAGGATACAAGATCAACTCAAAAAAATCAGTAGCCCTCCTATATACAATGGACAAAGAAGTGGAGAAGGAAATCAGAGATATATCACCCTTTACTATAGCCACAAATGACATAAAATACCTTGGGGTAACACTAACCAAGCAAGTGAAGGACCTATATGACAAGAACTTTAAGTCCCTGAAAAAAGAAATGGAAGAAGATGTCAGAAAATGGAAAGATCTCCCATGCTCATGGATAGGCAGGACTAACATAGTAAAAATGGCAATCTTACCAAAAGCAATCTACAGATTCAATGCAATCCCCATCAAAATACCAACACAATTCTTCACAGACCTGGAAAGAATAATACTCAAATTCATATGGAAAAACAAAAAACCCAGGATAGCCAAAGGAATCCTGTACAATAACACAACTTCTGGAGGCATCACGATCCCTGACTTCAAGCTCTACTATAGAGCTACAGTAATAAAAACAGCTTGGTACTGGCATAGAAACCGACATGTGGACCAATGGAATCGAATTGAAGACCCTGACATTAATCCGCACACCTATGAACATATAATTTTTGACAAAGAAGCCAAAAGTGCACAATGGAAAAAAGAAAGCATCTTCAACAAATGGTGCTGGCAAAACTGGATATCAACATGTAGAAGGCTGCAAATAGATCCATATCTATCACCGTGCACAAAACTTAAGTCCAAGTGGATCAAGGACCTCAACATAAATCCAGCTACTCTGAACCTGCTAGAAGAGAAAGTAGGAAGTAGTCTTGAACGCATTGGCATTGGAGACTACTTCCTAAATAGAACACCAGTAGCACAGACTCTGAGAGAAACAATCAATCAATGGGACCTTTTGAAACTGAGAAGCTTTTGTAGAGCAAAGGATACGGTCAACAAGGCAAAGCGACAGCCTACAGAATGGGAAAAGATCTTCACCAACCCCACATCTGACAGAGGACTGATATCCAGAATATATAAGGAACTCAAGAAATTAGACATCAAAATGCCCAACAGTCCAATTAAGAAATGGGCTATAGAACTAAACAGAGAATTCTCAACAGAGGAAACTCAAATGGCCGAAAGACATTTAAGGAATTGCTCATCATCCCTAATCATCAGGGAAATGCAAATCAAAACAACTCTGAGATACCACCTTACGCCTGTCAGAATGGCTAAGATCAAAAACACTGAAGACACCTTATGCTGGAGAGGATGTGGAGCTAGGGGAACTCTCCTCCACTGCTGGTGGGAATGCAAGCTTGTACAACCACTTTGGAAATCAATATGGCGCTTTCTTAGAAAATTGGGAATCAATCTCCCCCAAGATCCAGCTATACCACTCTTGGGCATATACCCAAGAAATGCTCAACCACACCATAAGAGCACTTGTTCAGCTATGTTCATATCAGCATTGTTTGTAATAGCCAGAACATGGAAACAACCCAGATGCCCTTCAACTGAAGAATGGATAAACAAAATGTGGTACATATACACAATGGAATACTACTCAGCAGAAAAAAACAATGGCATCATGAGGTTTGCAGACAAATGGATGGATCTAGAAAAAGTCATCCTGAGTGAGGTAACCCAGACTCAGAAAGACAAACATGGTATGTACTCACTCATAGCAGGATACTAGACATGAAACAAGGATGAATTGTCTGCTACTCACATCACCAGGGAGGCTACCCGGAAAACAGGACCCCAAGAAAGACACAGGGATTGCCCAATGACAGAGAAATGGAATGAGATCTACATGAACAGCCTGGACATGAGTGGGGGTAATGAAAGGCGAGGGTCGAGGGAAAGAGAGCTTGGGGGAGTGGGAGATCCCAGCTGGATCAACAACAGAGAGGGAGAACAAGGAATAGGAGACCATGGTAAATGAAGACCACATGAGAACAGGAAGAAGCAAAGTGCTAGAGAGGCCCACAGAAATCCACAAAGATACCCACACAACAGACTGCCGGCAATGGTCGAGAGACAGCCCGAACTGACCTACTCTGGTGATGGGATGGCCAAACACCCTAATTGTTGTGCTAGAAACCTCATCCAACTACTGAGGGATCTGGATGCAGAGATCCATGACTAGGCCCTGGGTGGATCTCTGGGAGTCCAATTAACGAGAATGAGGAGGGTTTATATGAGCGAGAATTGTTGAGACCAAGGTTGGATAAAGCACAGGGACAAATAGCCAAAGGAATGGAAACACATGAACTATGAACCAATGCCTGAGGGGTCCCCACTGGATCAGGCCCTCCAAATGGGTGAGACAGTTGATTGGCTTGATCTGTTTGGGAGGCATCCAGGCAGTGGGACCAGATCTTGTGCTCATTGCATGAGTTGGCTGTTTGAAACCTGGGGCCTATGCAAGATTGTTTGGCTCGGCCTGGGAGGAGGGGACTAGACCTACCTGGACTGAGTCTACCAGGTTGACCTCAGTCTGTGGGGAAGGCTTTGCCCTGGAGGAGATGGGAATGGGGGGGGGGGCGTTGGGGGGAAGGTGAGGGGGACGGGAGGGGGGAGAACAAGGGAATCCGTGACCGATATGTAGAACTGAATTGTATTGCAAAATAAATTAAAATAAATTAAAAAAAATGTCTATTGTAGAATAATAACCCAGATAATCACTTGTTTTTCTCAGAGAAACTTCCTTTCCCTTTCAATTCTACCTATGAAATGTTACTAGGAAGGCACATGGGCATACCTCTCATATGCAAAGGAAGTCATTTCTCTTTCCTGAGAAGGTGCAGTTGCTCTTGGAGTGTAAAGATCAGGAGGATGCTAGGCTGGGGGGCCTGCCAAAGGAAAGTGGAAGACAGCTAGCATCTGAGATTAGCATTGACACCATAATTTCTGACTAGCAGGGACTTGTTCTGGATCCAGTGGCTACTTCTTTAATTGAGGGAATCTCATGTGACTTTCCGTATTCTTAGACTTATCCATCATCCATTGCCTTTGCTGGATCTACTGCCATGCTATTTAGATGGAAAAACTGGTATTCATAGCAGAAAATTGAAGGGGACAGGATGGAGACAAGAGATTCAGAGAATAAATTGCACAGTTATGATGAAACTTTTCTGTGGAATAAATTTGTAAGCTAAATACGTATTACTATCATTGGTTAATAAAAAAACTGACTGGCTAATAGCTGGACAGGTAGGACTTAAGTGGAAGAGCCAAACTGAGAGGACACTGGGAAGAAGGAGGGTGGAGTCTTAGGAGTCGCAAAAGACTCAGATAGAAACAACATGAATGAACCATGTTGAGAGAAGGTACTGCTTGGTGGCAGATGTAAACAAGAAAAACAGGGTAATTTAAAATGTAACAGTTAGCTAGTAACAAGCATGAGCTATCAGCAAAGCATTTATAATTAATATTAAGTCTCTGTGCATTTATTGGGGAGCCAGTGGTCTGGAAAAAAATACTCTGCTTGCACTTCTTCTTTTATTCTCTGCTGCAGCTGCCTAAAAGTAGGTGTTTCCTTCTACTCATGGCTCCATTTCCTACACCAGGAATCCTCTATAGCAAAGCATCTCCCATGCTTGATGTACCATCTAATTCAAAGACAAATGAATGGCAAATTATTAATTTATCTATTGGCAGCAAATTTACACAATTTGAAATATGTCTCAGACTCTCAATTTTAGGTTTTTTATGGATTCTTTTGTCTTCTCATTCTGTGGCAATGGGTATCAAATGTAAGCATTATAAGTGATAGACAAACTCTACTCCTGAGCTACATACCAAGGCTCATGTAAGATATTCCTTACCTTCTTTCTCATCAAATTAGTATGTAAAAATTAAATGTTTTTGTTTTCAGTTTTTCCTGTTTTATATTATTCTCTTTTTTATCTCACATCTTTTGCCTTCATTATATATTTTTAAAAATCCTTTGTTTCATTTATTCTAGAAATTTATTTAGCCAGATTGTTTATATTCCAAGCTTCTATTTAAATATTTGTCATGTTCTTGTCCTCATATTTTATTTTTTCTCAGTAACTGTTCATTTCTACTATACTGTTATAAGCAGTCATTTATTTATTTCCTTACATTCCCTGTTTTTGGGATTTATGTACTGTGTCCTGTCTAGTTTTATGTCAACCTAACATAAGCTAGAGTTCACTGAAAGGAAGGAGCCTCAATTGAGAAAATGCCTCATAAGCTGTAGGAAATCTTTTTAATTAGTGATTGATGGGGCAAGACCCAGGTCCTTGTGGCTGTTACCATGCTTGGGAAGGTGATTCCAGGTTCTATAAGAAAGAAGACTGAGAAAGCCATGGGGAGTAAGCCAGTAAGCAACACTACTCTGTGGCCTCAGCATCAGCATCTAGTTTGAAGTACATCTTCATGTTCACAGTCAAGAGTAAAGAGAACAAATGAATTTGTGCCTAGTAACAAGTTCTATTTCTCTACTCTTGAAAGTTCATGATCCACTGCCTAGGAAATGGTGCTAATCAAAGTGGGCTGAGTCTTTCCACATCTGTCAAAACATCAAGAACATTTCCCATAGACCATCCTGATCTAGATAATACCTCGTTGGGACTCTTTTCTCAGGTAATTTTAGATTGTGTCAGGTGACAATCACATTTGCCAATTGTATGTGGTAGCCCTTGGCTTCATTTCCAGTTGTTTCCAGTCAAATAAAGAAGTCTAGTATGTTACGCTCTTCAACTGTTCCATCACCTCACACTTTCTTTATGACTCAGATCTCTAGATCTTAACTTTTTTTTCTGGGTTAAAGTAAAAAAAAATGGTTATTTATCTTCTAAATTGGTTCTTTTGGAATCACTTATTTTCTCCTTTCGGTGAAGAAGTGTTCTTCTGGTTCAGATTTACTGCCAGTCTTATTTTCCATATGACTTCATACATGCTATATCTAACAGATATCCCTTCACATCTGTGGTATGTGAGGAAAGCCATCTCCCAGTGTCTAGGCTTGATATGCTTTTCACCTCTTTGTTATTACCCCTTTGTTGATTTCAGTCAGCATTTATGCAGCCAGATTGGTAGAAATGAAGCTATTCTAAAGAGACGCCTGGCCTGGCGGTGGTGGTGCATGCCTTTAATCCTAGCACTTGGGAGGCAGGGGCAGGAGGATCTCTGTGAGTTCGAGGCCAGCCTGGGCTACAGAGCAATGTCCAGGACAGGATCCAAAGGTACACAGTGAAACCCTGTCTCGAAAAAAAAAAGAGAGAGAGAGAGACACCTGTGTCCCTCAATATGACTATCAAACTATTGAAAAACTGGACCCCAAGAAACTATAATTTTCCTAGGAATCTGATGTTTGGAGGAGGAAGGGGCATCAGCCAGGCACTTGTCTCCTTGAAAGAGATTTGCAACTTCTCAGATGACTTTGCAGGATTAAACTGAAGCCAGGACAGGGATGGGTCAATGGTGGGCAAAACAACACCCTGACTAGGACTGCTTAGGCATGCATATCCCTGTCTCTCTATTCAAAATTTCACCTTACTTTGGGACTCAGAATATGGACCTGGGGAGCAAGGCATTGAATCTCTCTATTGCTCTTTTCAATATGGCTACAACTGAGTGTGTTTCTCCTTTCTGCTTCTTACTGTTAATCTGGGCTGTTTCAATTGACTTCTCAAGGATGGGTGGCCAAACTTGACTTGTTGGGGTTCAGACTGTGATCCTGGTTGGTTGCACTTGTGGTACTGGTTTGAGGTTGTTATGTTCATTTCCACTTTTACAAAGCTCTTCTTCCGTTTTCATCACATCCTTATGAAATAATTAATTCTCCAGCAATATAAAACTGGAAAAAAGACTGCAAGTTTGCAAAGTGTGCTTCTGTTCATCATAATAGAGCTAGGAATCTGACCTAAACTTCATCATTTGTAGCCAACATTCCCTTTGAACTTTCAGCCAGTCTTGGGAACATGCTGCATATTCAGAGACTTGTTCTCAAATGCACAGCCCTGCGTCCTCGTTTTACCCGGCTACATCTCTTGGGGGTGAGCAAGCACACTGAAGTGTTACTAGGAAGACCTTTCAGTTCCAGAGAAGACAGATTTTAAATGACAACCACAGTAGATCTTAAACTACTCAAAGAGCACTAAAGAAATGCCAGTGTGTTTAAACTGTGAAAGAAATCTATATATTATAACACACACTTGACTTTGCAGCACACATGGTTTAAATGGCAGAGGAAAAAAAGGATGGCTCTGCCCCAAGTCAAAATGCTGGGAATCTGTGTCTATGGTCCCTTCCTTCTGCTCCTCAGCTAGTGTTTCTTTCTCTGTGATGGTAAGGGCTAGTCTTCTGCAAATGTCTTCTTCTGGTATCTACTGTCTTGTTCTGAAAAGAAAGAAAGAAAAAAAAAGGCAAAAGGAAGAAAAGCCTTGATTGAGATAAATCATATTGGAGAGATTTATTTTATTCTCTGCATGTGTGTGCATGTGTCTCTCTCTTTCTGTGCACGTGTGTGTGTGTGTGTGTGTGTGTGTGTGTGTGTGTGTGTGTGTGTTTGTATGTGTGCATATTCATGTGTGCCCATGGGAACTGAAAGAGGGTGTCTGATATCTTGGGCACCACCTGATGTAGGTGCTAGAATATGTACTCTTATACTCTTAGAGAGAGGTAAGCACTCTTAATTGCCTAGTGATCTCTTCAGTCCTTTGAAACATAGATCTTTAAGAATCAGAAGTACCTCAAAGTGTTCTATGTTAAGCAAAATATCAAAAAGCAACAAATATATATGAACCAGTAACAATTCTCTGCAGAGATCTGAGCTTTACTCTACAATATCTGCACTTACTTCAATGGGATTTGGAATTTGGACATTCTGTTCCACATCCAAATAGTTTTTAAAATATATTTCTATATCAGCTTAGAACATTAAATATTGCACATGTACAGTGCATTGAAATGTTATTTATCTTGGATGAATTCTCAGATGACGCCTCATACTGTGTTTGGAAGAATGCATCTTTTGCCCCAGCTTTAACCTTATCCTGGGTAGAGTGAGAAACAGCCTCACTCACTGGCAGTGGGGAACCAGGGCAGAGTTGAAAAAGGCACATAAAAGTAGCTCAAAACAGGATGGAAGCCTGACATCTCTGTCTTCGTTTTGTGTTTGTTCTTGTAGTGGTGAATCTTGGTTGTCAACTTGACTGCTTCTGTAATCAACTAACAGGCAGGCCACTGAGCAATCCTGCTGAGAATTTCCATTTATTTATTTATTTATTTTACAGTCTGACCAACATCTTCCATCCTTCCTCCCTTCCCATATACTCTCCCACCTTCTCTATGACCCCTAATCCACTTATCTGTTTCTGTTCAGAGAGGAGAAGGCTTCCTATGGCTATCAACAAAGCATGGCATATCAAGTTTCTATAAGACTAAGCACTTCTCCTTTTATTAAGGTCAGGCAAGGTAATTCAGTATGAGGAATAGGTTCCCAAGAGCCAGCCAAAGTGTTGGAGACAGCTCCTGCTTCCCTACAAGTAGAAAAAGCTATACAATTGTCACACATATGTAGAGGACCTAGGTTGGTCCCATGCAGGCTTGCTGGTTTGTTAGGCTCTTTGACTGTGGCTCTCTGCATCTGTTTCCATCAGTTACTGGATGAAGGCTCTCTGATGACAATGAGCTTCGTCACCTGTCTGATCACAGGAGATGGCTAGTTCAGGCTATGTATCCACTATTGCTAGGAGTCTTAGCTGTGGTCATCTTTGCTGATTTGAAGAGGTAAGACTCACCCTAAATGTGAGCAGCATTATCCAGTGGCAGACAAGGTGAAAGGACACAGAAGAAGGAAACCTTGCTTTTCTGCCTGCTTGCCTTCACCCTTGTTAGCAAGATCATCCAGCCTGTTGCTGCCACTGCTCTATTCCTTCAGGGATATTGAAAGGAGCTTCTTGATTCTCCCAGAAGATCAGCAGTTCTCCAGCAGGATTCATCACCAGATCATGACTGCTGAGACATCCAGCCTCATAGATTGAATAGTTACAGCATTCTGGACCTGTCAGGTATAAGGCAGTCATTTTGGACTAAGCAAACTATCTCATTTAAACAAATCTTTTAAGTCCCATTTCACTATATATTAAAAACACATCGTTCTATCAGTTCTGTTCCTCTAGAGAACCTGACTAATGCAGCACTTTTTACTTGGCTTTACCTCTCAAACCTCTCTAAGGATGAAGGCACAGAGCTGAGTCACTGCCCACTATCTTTGTGACTAGAGATTGAAATTATCCCCCAGGCAATCCTGAGTCAGCAAGACTGTTCTCTCCTTTTAAATAAGATAACAGTTTAGTATGAAGAAGAGGCTGTGTGCTGGAGAGCATCTGCTGGAACCATGATTGTCTCCTTGGGTGATGGTAAACAAGTTATTGGCCCTCTTTGCAGAATATGAGTGGAGAAAGGCTGGGAGGGATTGAGACTTGACTAAAACTGCTTCACTGGGTATGAATCTTGGCCCCTTACAAAACTCTTCTCAGTGCTTGAAAAATGATTTTGAGGTGGCTATATGCCTTACTTGTCTCTTTTTCAATGTGACTTTCTGATTTTCAATATTCCTTATCTCTTAATTGGTCTGTTGGGATTGATGGCTTAGCAAAGCCAGTTGGGGTTGCAAGAACTCTCCCTTCCACAAAATTTCTCACTAAAACCGTTAATAACAGAATTAATATTTTAAGTGAAAAAAGAATCAGATTTAAAACTTCAATTATTGGGTAGAAATTTTCCTAGTAGAGGGATCAAATTTTCTTTATGATACTTTTTGAATCACCTGCTGATGTAAAGATAAAACTCCAAGCCACTGAGTAATTATTGACCATGCTGGTTTTTACAAAGGTAATTCAGTTTATTACTTAGTGAGAAAAGAATTGAGAAAAGGCCACTGAGGAGGGGGAAAGAAGGTAAAGTGTCATTCTGGGACTAAGAATAGCTAATGATTCATTTGAAATGTAAAAAATTCCATCTTAACTTTCCAGTGAAGTTTGCACAAAGAAGTTTGCTTTATTTTTGTGTTGTTCAAAAAAAGGAAAGAAAAGGACTTATTTTCTGTCCATGACTACAATAGCATGAAAATGAGGACTTTAAATCAAGCCACTTCAGCAAAATCAGGACCAGAGAAAATCCCAGAAATAACACAGACGACCTCAACCATTCCAAGATTTGTAAGAAGTTCACTCTAATCTTTTGAATCTGAAATTTCCTGTAGCCATAGATGATCTGTGTGTGAACTCCTTAACATGGTACCTGACCCTGTAACTAGATAGTACCCATAATTTATTTGCTATTTGCTGATAATTCTATAAAATCTAGACTTTCTATATGGGATTACACAGTGCCCAATGTTTCTTATCTAGTCAATAGCTTCATTTTCTGTTTTATTCTTTTGATGTTAAGAATTTTTTTGTCAGAAAATTGGAAGTGATGTAAATAGTTTGACAACACCAGTGGAAGTTAAAGAGGAATGGAAAAATGGATGACTCAGTTAGCAAAGTGCTTTTCTCACAAGAGTAAGAACTAAGGTCATTTCCTAGCACCCACATACATAAAAACAATGAGAAAAAAATGAATAATGGCACACTCTTGCAATCTCATTGATTGGGAGGCAAAGGATACTGGGTCCCTGGGCTAACTGGCAGGAAGCCTCACTTAAATACAAGTTCAAGAACAAATGAGAAATCTGTCTCAAAAATAAAACAAAACAAACAGCAACAAAAAGACAAAGCAGACAACAGTTGAGGAATGATTGACTTCTGGTTTCCACACATGTGTACATACATTCGGATGTTTACTGGCCCATGTGCAGAGTCCTCACATGAATGAACACCAAAACATGTGCACAGGTACAAAGAGAAATGTTGGTTTATTATCCCACCAAGCATGTGTGACTATCTCCTGGTAACATAATTAAGATCGTCCCAAATAATATGTTCTGTGGTGGAACTGGTTACCTGAAATTTTATAGTCATATGATAAAAGAAAGTCATAAACCAAGTCATTTTCCAAACACATTGATGGGGACAGCAGGCACCCTGATAAGTATAACAGATATCAAATAGCATCAGATGACATTCTTAGCTTTGGAGTTCTTAAAAATTCCTTGTCTGTTAAGTTTTTATATTCCAAAGATTTTATCTGATAGTTGAGAAGACATTGGGTTATATGCAGAGGTTGACAATGAATGAGTTGTAGCATGAATCTTAAAAGTTCTTATTAATAAAATAAAAACTGAGCCAGGTATTGGAGTGAACACTGGAAGATCAGAGAGACAGAACAAGCCACAGCTAACCTCACCTGGCCAACTTCTCAGCTGATCCTGTTTCCTCAGACTGGAAGCCTCTGTGTCCTCATATCTGAATGGCTCTCAGCTGAACTGTGCTGCTCAAAACCTAAAAGCTTAACCAGCCAAATGCTTCTAGTTTCTGGCCCTCATGCCTTATATACCTTTCTGCTTTCTACCATTGCTTTCTGGGATTAAAGGCATGAGTCACCATGCTTGGCTGTATGCTTGAACAGATGGAATTCTGCCTCTGTTAATGCTAGGATTAAAGGCATGAGTGCCACTATTTTCTAGCCTCTGTATCTAGTGACTGTCTGTTCTCTGACCCCAGATAAATTTATTAGGGTGCACAATATTTTGGGGAACACAATATCACCACAATGAGTGGTTAAGGGGACCAAGGTAATTTGACTCTGAATCTGTAACATTCCAACTCTCCACAATCAGCCTTGTAGACTCTTTAGCATAGGTGTATCCTTTCTTCTGGAAACTTTGGTTCACATATTGTGGACATTTTGTTTGACAGCAATGCAAAAAATATGTCTGAAAAAGATAACTCCAAAGTTATAGTTTATTATTCAGGAGGATGACTTAATTTTGTATTTAAACCAGAAATGTTATTCTAAATACAAATTTTCTAAATTTTCAGTAAAATAATCTACCTTACAAAATCTCTTTGAATTGGCCTTAAAATCTTTCTTCCCCCATTCATTAATGAATCATCAAGTAAAATCTTTGGCACATGTTCATTAAAGTGTGCCTCAAATTAGTAAAAATCTAAAAGTGAAAGCTCATGAAGTAAGTTTAATGGTTATATGAGTTTAGTAATAGAATGAAAATGAGATACAAAAGAGTTGACAAACATATATATATATATATATATATGTATAACTTCATGAGTCAGTTTCATGTTACATGTATGTATATGATTTCAGAGCTGATCCCTTGGTGTTGGATAATCAACTAGGGGGTTCATTCTTCATTCATCAGTTAGAGATAGTGAGGGGGTTGACATGAGATGAATTAGATGGAGAAAAGGGAAGGGCGTAGGTGATACAGTTATATTTCAATTAAAATTAAATATATTTTCAAATTCAACAGCACAGAAAAAATTAAATTAGTGAAACCAGCAGTCCTCCACTATGCTCAAGGACCTGTGGGAATATAGTGAGAGATAAGATGTTTATGTAGAATCTTAGAAAGAAAGGTGAAAGAAAAGAGTACATTTTTTCATACAGAAATAGATAAAAGAAACCTGAAATTGTTTAAATCGGTAAGCAATAAATAATTCAGTAATGTCTTTGAACTGTAAACAGAATAAAGATACCAAACTACAAATGCCATTATGCCAGAGCCAAACCACTGAGTATTAATGAGAAAGAACTCAGTCCTGGAAGCAGTTAGAGAAATAATATGTTATCCAGAGGAAAATCCTGACTGAAGGATAGTAGATTGCTCATCAGAAACCACTGAGGCCAGCAGGAAGTGATTTAGCATTTGTAAAGGGCTAGAAGAGCATTGCAATTATCTGAAATGTGTACCCAGTGAAAGCAGCCTGTAAAAATGAAATGGTACCACAATTTCTCAAAGGAGGAAAATGTAGAGGATATGTGGAAAGCATACCTGATTTGAAGTTTTTGCTAAGCTATTTCATTTGACAGAGGAATAATGATACCAGAAAAGAATTCAACGATGAAAGGAGAGCCAGATGCATGATAAACACTGATGTAGATAAAAGACTGGTGATCTTTCTGAGTTCTTCAAAAAGTTTTGAGAGTTGAAACAAAAATATTTTAAGACACCTGATAGCTTTTTCAGGGTGTGTCAATAAACACATAAAAGAACATAAACGGGAGAAGAGCAGGGATGGATTTCAGAGTTACAATTCTTCATTGTACTAAAAGTAGTTAAAAAAGAAGATCATTGACAATTGTGTCTCCTTTGGTAGAGGTGAAGACAGCCACTCAGAGCATGAGAAGAAATAATTAATTAAATAGTTGATAGAATAAAATGGTAAGATTTCAGAGCTAGAGAGTTAACTCAGTTGTTAAGAGTACCAGCTGCTCTTGTAGAAGACAGTGGTCTTTGTTCCCATCACCCACATGATGGCTCACAACCATCTCTAATTCCAGCTCTGGGGAATTGGATGCTCTCTTTGGGTCTCCACAGGCAACTGCAGACATGTGTGCATTCATATGGATATACATACACACAGGAACATAAATGAAAATTTCTTTTAAAAATTGTGGAGGTTTTTTTTTTCAGTAAAGCAAATGGGAGATTGTAAAGAGCTAGAAAGGCACTGTATTGACTGCAAAACAGCACAGGGGAATCTGTGGTGACAAGTCCTGTATGACTGACTACATTTGATAAGACACCATCATTTATTTATACACATTTGAAAAACACACAAGAACTCAACTCCCCCTCTGCCTCTCCATCTCTCTGTGTGTCTGATTCCCCCCCCCTCTCTTTCTCGCTCTCTCTGACTCTTCCCCTCTTTCCCCTTTCATCCTTTCCCTCCCTCTCTCATTCAATGGGTCTCAGGTCTTGCTATGTAACCTACATTTGTCTTGAACTTCCTCCTCCTTCAGCTTCTCAAGTTGCTGGAGTTATTTTTGCATGTGTCACCACACCTAGAATAATTTCTGTATAAATTTTACTTCAAAATGGAATTTAAAAATATGTGCATGGCTTGAGTTCCTGGGATCTTTGCTTGGCCAGTCCTAACTCTCTCACCTTGTTCTCTTCTGACTCACTCATGACCTATTAATCTCCCATAACATTAAAAGCTTTCCCATCTTTTAAACTGATTTATTTGACTCTCCAGTCACTCATCACTCTTCAATCTTTCAGTTCGCAGACATTATTCTGGCTTGACTTTGAAAGCCTTACGCTGGAAAGTCAAATATAGTGGCTGAGTGACTTCAGTTTAAGTTGTGAGATATTATATTTTGATGAAAATGGAGACTTAAGTACCAAAAACGCGGTTTGGAAGAGTTATCTTTAAAAGTTCTTATGGCATTGACATTATGTGACCCAGGGGAAGCAGTTTGGTTTATGCACCAAGTCCAGAATATAGTATATAGCAGAATCACCCAGGGGGCATGTCACTCATACATGGGTGAGGAGGGCTACAGAACGCCTTTGTAGGTAGTCTCTCAGGTGGCTTGGGTGCAAGTGTTTTCTGTTTAAACTTTATATGCAGTAGGCCTGTTTATGGAGTCATATAGAATAAGAATGTGTGCTGGTTGAGAAGGAGTGTGGTCACTCCTCATATCACCAAGGGATTGGTGCAGCTCTATAAACAGTGCTCTCATCCCTTGTATCATATAGCTTCCTATTTGCATATAATCTCCACAATCTTCCTGTTTGCTCTTAAATCACCCTAGGTTATGTAGAGAGTTGACTGCTGTATGAATGTTATGTAATAGTCGTTACACTTTATTATTTAGTGAATTCTGACAGGATTGTAACCCCAGTGCAAGTTTCATACAAACAGCCAGAAGATTTTGGCTTTCAATGTTTCAGAGACTTCCACTCAGGTAAAGTCAAACTTTTACTTTGCTACAGAAAATAACTTTAGGATGAGACAGTAGAGAGTTGGAGTTTATTTATTTAAAGGTGTATTTTGGGGAAAAAAGTTGTTTATTTATTCATTTTATGTGTGTTTGCCAAGACATACATGTAGAGGTCAGAGGACAACTTGAAAGGGGTTGATTCTCTCCTGCCACTATGTGAGATGTTGCAATGGAACTCAGGTCGTAAAGCTTGGCTGTAAGTGTCTTTACTCACTGAGCCATTTCAGAGGCCATAGAGGACATTTGAACACAGATTTGTTTTTAAAGAGTGGAAGAAAAACAGAGTGTGTCTTAGTTACTTTCTTTTTGCTATGATAAAATACCCGACAAAAGCAACTTAAGGGAGAAAAGGCTGGTTTTGACTTACTGTTCCAGAGGGTTAGTGTCCATCATAGCAGGGAAGCCATATTGGAAGATATGGGGAAGCATGGTTACAGCAGCAGAAGCCTGGCCAAGGCATAGACACATAGGAATGAGGGAGTGGAGGAGTAAGGGTGGTTTACAAAGCCTCCCTACAGGTGCCCAGCTTCCTCTGCTAAGGCCTTATCTCCTGGAAGTTTCATAACCTTCCCAAATAGTACCACTATCTAGAAAAAATAATTTAAACACATGAGCCTATGGTTCATTTCATATTTAAACCACAACAGAGAGTAGGTCAGGCCAGGATAACACATACCCAAGAGGTGGTTGGGTGTGAGCTTCTCAAAGAAGAGCACACTTCATTGTGTTGTGATAGGTAGGTGCACAGTTTCAGTGAATTTTGAGATTATTGTTTTTAAGTGGGTGTAGGCAGGGATTGGAATGAGATCATGGGTGATTTCTGAGTGTTATTGGCAAGATTGCACTTGGTGAGGAAGAAGTTGAGATCTCAGAATTTCAGGAAGTTTGATATCATTCACTATTAATCTTCACTATTAAGCTAATAGATTGGCTTGTGATGTTCCCAGTGAAAACATGATTGAGGTATGAGGACCAACCTGAGGTCATATAAAACTGGGTCTTAGACCAAGTTTGTCACAATTTTTTTTTTTTACTTATAAACTGTATGGCCATGGCAGGCTTCTTGCTATCTAGTTCTTATATCTTAAATTAACTCATTTTTTCATGTAGATCTCATCCATTTCTCCATCATTGGGTGATCTCCGTGGCTTTCTTGGGGTCCTGTTTTCCAGGTAGCCTCCCTGGTGATGTGAGTACCAGTCCAGTCATCCTTGTTCCACATCTAGTATCCTCCTATGAGTGAGTACATCCCATGTTTGTATTTCTGAATCTGGGTTACCTCACTCAGGATGATTTTTTCTAGATCCATCCATTTGGCTGCAAACCTCATGATGTCATTGTTTTTCTCTGCTGAGTAGTATTCCATTGTGTATATGTACCACATTTTATTTATCCATTATTCAGTTGAAGGGCATCTAGGTTGTTTCCAGGTTCTGGCTATTACAAACAATGCTGATATGAACATAGCTGAGCAAGTGCTCTTCTGGACATGAATGGGGGTAATGAAGGGCGAGGGTCAAGGGAAAGAGAGCTTGGGGGAGCGGGAGATCCCAGCTGGATCAACAACAGAGAGGCAGAACAAGGAATAGGAGACCATGGTAAATGAAGACCACATGAGAATAGAAAGAAGCAAAGTGCTAGAGAGGCCCACAGAAATCCACAAAGATACCCCCACAATAGACTGCTGGCAATGGTGGAGAGACAGCCCGAACTGACCTACTCTTGTGATGGGATGGCCAAACACCCTAATTGTCATGCTAGAAACCCCATCCAATGACTGAGGGAACTGGATGCAGAGATCCACAGCTAGGCCCCGGGTGGATCTCCGGGAGTCCAATTAGTGAGAAAGAGGAGGGTTTATATGAGCAAGAATTGCTGAGATCGAGGTTGGATAAAGCACAGGGACAAATAGCCAAACAAATGGAAACACATGAACTATGAACTAATGGCTGAGGGACCCCCAACGGGATCAGGCCCTCTGAATGGGTGAGACAGTCAATTGGCTTGATCTGTTTGGGAGGCATCCAGGCAGTGGGACCGGGCCCTGTGCTCATTGCATGAGTTGGCAGTTTGAAACCTGGGGCCTATGCAGGGTCGCTTGGCTCGGCCTGGGAGGAGGGGACTGAACCTGCCTGGACTGAGTCTACCAGGTTGATCTTAGTTCTCGGGGGAGGCTTTGCCCTGGAGGAGGTGGAAATACGGGGTAGGCTGGGGAGAAAGGGAGGGGGTGGGAGGGGGGAGAACAAAGGAATTCGTGGCTGATATGTAGAACTGAATTGTATTGTAAAATAAAATAAAATTAAATTAAAAAAATGATTCTTTTCCAAAAAAAAGTTAACCCATTTTTATTAATCTATAAGTTGCCACGTAGCTTGTGGCTTACCGGTATTGTTACATCTTGATTCCTCTGTGTCTGGCTGAAGACTCCTGACTCATTAGTTATGATAAAAGATAAGTTAGATGTGAAACCTCAAACTCACAATATGGGATAGATAGAATATCTTCTTTAATTTTGCCCAAATACAAATAGACTAAGTATTATAAATAGACTAGATACTGTAACTGTAATTCTTGCTTGATAATTGTTCTATTACATGTAATTTTACTATGTTAAAGTTAAAACCTTCCCCTTTGAAAAAAGAAACAGGGAAGTGCTGGGGATGCTGTGAATGTGTTGCTCTGATTGATTGATAAATAAAACGCTGATTGGCCAGTAGCCAGGCAGGAAGTATAGTGCAGATGGGATAAGCAGAGAAGAGAATTCTGGGACAGTTTGTCACAATTTTAACATTCTGATTTGGAAATATTTCTCGAAAGAAAAAAAACACTCTGTCCATGTCAGCAACCATTCTATCAAGTGTTACTTGTGCTGGAATTTTGGTTTCTCATTGGGTAAGAGGCTGTGAGCAGACTCTGGAAAGAAGGGCTCCTTTTCTTCCTATGTACCCATAATTTTCCTTATGTTTACATTCTACTTGATAACAAGAAAGTATACATCAGACAATAATGTCATTCTTCAAATACTTCAATTAATTTCTATGTAGGGTTTGTTGAAACTATACAAGCGAGACCTCACACATGCAAAGGGCTTAATGTACAGTACTCACTAGTATCTTCTCCAGCTTTGTCACTTTGAAGTTGTATGTATTGGGAAATCATTAAAATGCTTGACGTCAGCATCTCTTACTCCTGAGTGGTATACCTGTTACAATACTGGTTGTCTTGATTAAAGGGTATATGGAACCTGGAACAGTGTCAAATACTTAACCAACAATACTTACTTCCCCACTTCAACTTATTTTTAAAAGAGCATATCCACTTGTAAATTTCATTTAAACAGTTGACCTGCAGATGATATCTGGGCTCAGAAACATATTACTTCTCTAGAGTTTGTCGTAAGTTTCAACTTGAAGAAAATTATTGATCAAGTCATTCTGATATATTGTACCTTTCAGAAATATGTGTGTGTGTGTGTGTGTGTGTGTGTGTGTGTGTGTGTGTGTGTGTGTGTGTGTGTAGGCGATTTCCAAGGAATGATTCTCCTCTTCCACCATGTGGGTACTAGGGATCAAACTCAAGTCACCAGGCTTGGTGGCAGGAACCAACAATGGGCCATCTCATCATCCCTTAATTGCACATTTTGCACTCTTTTTAAAAAATAAGTAAATTTCGAGATTTAAAGGTCTGGTAAGGCTGATAAATCTTTTTTAACTCCCTCCTTCCCCCTCTCTCCTTCCCTTCCTTCTTTCCTTTCTTTCTCTCAAGACAAAATTTCAGTGGTGGTCTAAGGTGGTTTTCAATTCTCTTTCTCATAGCAACACTAAGGAAGGAATAAACTACTTTTCTCGATTCCTGACAAACAATATCTAACTAACATTTGTCCTCTAGTTGTGGGCCAAACCCTGAAATTAATTCACATGGAGTACACTAGCTTCTCTGCATAGCTGAGTGTACTGAAACCAACTGAGGTGATTCTTCACTGCCAGGGAATAACTTTTCAAGAGAGTTACAAATTCTTCTTTAATTCTTCCATTGGCACTCTCCTTTGCCTTCCAAACACTTTTTAAAAAGTGAAGGCAGATATTGCTGCCATCACTAAACTTGAATTGCATTTCGGTCACCTCCAGGTACTTCTTGATTTACTATTTACTATTATTTACTTTTGATTCACACTTATTTTTCACCA
This sequence comes from Peromyscus californicus insignis, assembly GCF_007827085.1. Taxonomy (NCBI): domain Eukaryota; kingdom Metazoa; phylum Chordata; class Mammalia; order Rodentia; family Cricetidae; genus Peromyscus; species Peromyscus californicus. The sequence goes on along the minus strand of NW_026294584.1, from coordinate 96,123,322 downwards.
TCGGGCAATCAGTGTGTGCTAGACATGCCAAGTTTATCTGCCATCAGTCAGTCAGCTCACTGTAGTTCTTCCCACCTCCCTACTTTGAATCAGGCAGCTTTCTCCATCTTTGGACAATCTTTTCACTAGTTTAAATTCTCCCCATTACTCAAGGTGCTATTCAAGTCCTACATTTCCTCTAGCAATTTGATTTCATTTCTCTGACCTTCTTTGGCCTCCTGGATATAGATGGAGTGCAATAAAATTCTCCTAGTTTGTTGTTCTAAACAGCACAAGCTAAAGCAACTTGGGCATGAGAGTGTTAATTTGGTGTACATGTGTCCATCACAGTTTATCACAGGAAGAGGGCAGGGCAGGAGGCATAAACTAAAGCAGAGGCCTTAGAGGAGTGCCACTGATTGCTGTGTTCTGGGCCTGCCTTCCTTTACAACTTAGAACCGCTTGTCAAGGAGTGACATCACACTCAGTGGGCTGGATCATCTCACATCAGTCATTAAGATAACACCATACAGACTTGTCTATAGGTCAACAAAATGGAGCCAGTTCCTCAGCTTGAGGTTCCTTCTTCACAGGTAACTCAAGTTTGTTTTAAGTTGACAACTAACCTGAGCCCTGTATTCTAATAACAACAGACCCTCAGAAATGGGAAGGACCTTAGACATCACTGACCTCATGCCTCTGGTCACAGAGAAGAAACAAGGAGCTGGGTGTGGATGGAACATGACATATTTGTAGAAGAACAAGGTTTGTATGTGATAGTGAGGAAATGTTATTCATAATGATGATGGTCTCGACCCAGTGGAGTTCAGAGTGAGAAAGGTAAACAAGGTTAATCCCATGCAAAGACTAAGATATGATGCTCTGAGGAAATAGGGGGAGAATGGAGCTTGTGGTGCTCAAGTGTTCTAACTCTATCCACAGCAACTAGACACAGAGGCCAAGGGAGAGGAGACACAAAGCCTGCCTGCCATGTGTACCTCTGTAAAAACATTTCAGGGTGCTTTTAAAGAATGCCAATTATTCCACTTTCTTAGCAGCTTTAGGGAATGACTGGGGTATAACCATATTTTAAAAGTTGTAGAATTTCAAGTAGAATGGAAAAACAAACAACAAATGAATTTTTACAAATGGAAGGAAAAGCTATGGAGGATAACACTCATGTGGTACGAAGGAGGTATTGAGGCTATCACAAAGTTAAGAAGACCCAGAATGATGTTATGAAGGAACTCATTGAATGTAGAATGCAATTTTAGATTTAAAAAGTCAGTAGAGTGGCCAAGGAAATGGTTTGGTTGGTAAAGATCTAAATTTGATCCCCTGGAGCCATATAATGGAAGGAAAGAACTGACCTCCTAAAGTTCTAAAGATGTCCTCTCATGTCCACATAAGCAATGCAGCACAACAAAGACACAGACAATCACAGACACAGACAATCACACACACACACACACACACACACACACACACACACACACACACACACGAATGAAAGAAAGAGAGAGAAGGAAGGAAAAAGAGAAAGAAAGGGAGGGAGGAAAGAAGGAACGAAAGAAGAAAGGTGGAAAGCTATTTTAAATTACCATATGTGCCTTAGAGAAGTGATGGAGACAGAGAGTCAGTTTTGTTCAGTGTGGACCAAGCATTATGTGGATTCATGGTGGACCCACCACAGCAAAGCAACACAGGAAACTCTCAGCAGAACCCCTTTCTTTTGTCTTTGGTGATATCACTGTTCCTCCTGCCTCCCCAGGAGCACTTTCTTAGTCTTTTTCCTTGAGACATCTCCCTGTACTAATTCTCTGATTCTGATTTTTAATATTTTTCTATACCCATTTTCTCTTTGTTAGAGCCACCACTTATTTCTATAAGAAAAATCTTCTCTATAGGCTAAAGTTTGCCTACATCTTGTTACCAGATTTACCTCAGTACATATACAATTGTTCGCTTATCACCTCAGCTACAAATCTCAGCCAACCTAGTTTAGTAATTATGACTTGACACCAGCCAGAAATGGAAATGGAATCTTTGGTTCCTCCAAGTTCTTAATTCCTCATGTCTTTTTGTCCTGGTTCACTTTAACTGTTGACTTGAAATAGTCTAGAGTCAGCTGAGAGGAGAGTTTCGAATGAGGAACTGGCTAGATAAGGTTGGCCAATGAGCAAGTCTGTGAGGTGATTTTCTTGGTTGTTAACTGATGTAGGATTGTCAGTCCACTGTGAATGGAACCATTCCTAGGCAAGTAAGCCTGTGCTATATATGTTATGTTACCTGTGTATAAGGTTGCCTAAGAGCCAGAAAGTGGAGTTCATCTGTAGTTCCTACGGTATTTCTTGTCTGTAATGTGAGTTCCCTGGTTGGAGGTAATTCCTGTGTGGAATGGCAAGCATGTTGTCTGAGTTTCTATTTTGACTTTCCCCCATGACAGACCATGGCCTGGAGTTGTGTGTTAAAATAAACTTTTCTTCCATTAAGTTGCTGCTGGTCAGAGTGTTTGCATCACAGCAATGGAAGGAAACCAGAATGGCACCCAGTCACCATTCTGCCATGGGTCGGGATCCACAACCCCACCTCTGCTGTCACCTGACTTCAGCCTTCCTTACATCTCTTCTTAGTAGCTTTGTATTTGGGGTAGCAGCTTCCACTCTGTTAGTGGCCTTATCTAACCTTTCAACCTTGCTCAAATGCCTTCTGCTGTTTCCCAGGGCACCAAAACTGAAGTACAAATTTGCTATTGTGGCCCAAGAGTCCTTTGAGACCCGCACTTTGAGTGTGTCCCTTGTGCTCACCAAGCAGCTCAGCTTTTTACTGGCTCTGAACTTGGTAACATGCTGCCTTCTTCTTCTAGGGCTCTCTCTTCCAATGCTTCTGATGACTGACTTTGCACTGTTGAGGTCTCAGGAAAACAACATATTTTGCGTGAAGTTTCCCTGAATGCTGTTTTTTAGAGACTGGTCCCTCTCTTTCCCATGTGCACACAAACACATATGCGTGCACACATTCACACACACACACACACACACACACACACACACACACACACACACACGTATTACATATACCCACACACAGGCTTTTCCTGTTATAGGACTCTGCTCCTTTTCTACTTATGCTAGGTTAAAGTGATGTTAATTGTTAACTTGCAATTCTGTTTCTCTTGCCTAGGATATAAACTCCATGAGGGAATAGGCTCATAGATTTTGTTTATAAGTATATAAAACCGACTCTGCCACAAAGGAGCTGCCCAATAAATACTTTTGTTATGGATGATGGTTTTATTTGTATTTGAGGCAGGCCTGATTGGTCTCAAATTTGTAAATCTCCTGCCTCAGCCTCCCAAGTGCTGAGATGGCAAGCACGAGCCACCAAGCCTGGCCCAACAAAAGCTCATAAAATGAATTAGGAAGCCATGAACTGGTAATTTTAAAGATTTATTTTACTTTAAATTGTGTGTGTTTGTGTATGTCTGTGTGCATGAACAAGTGTGTGTGCAGTGCCTTAGAGACCAGAAGAGGGCATTGGAGCCCCTGGAGCTGGAATTACAGGCAGTTGTGAGCTATCAGTTGTGGAAGCTAGTAGCAGAACTCAGGTCCTCTGGATGAGCAGCACATGCTCTTCACTGTTGAGCCATCTCTCTAGCCCCAAGAACTTGTGTTTTAAAAGGAATAGTGCTAACAACGTTTTCCAAGGACAGAAAGCTGCAGCTTTTAGCTTAAAACAAGAAGCTGAAAATAAAAAGCCAAGCAAACCAACCAGCAAATGAACTAAAAAGCAAGCTTTGTGCTTGTTTTTTATGTCAGACAAAACATGTGCCAATCAGTACTAAAGTCTGAAGGTAGGCAGAAGAGCAGAGTGGGTGTTGAACCATTGCTCTATTCAAGGTATGCAGGAGAGGCTTCCAGATTTGTCTCATAGAAGCCATTCATTAGATGTGAAATTGCAAAATGCATTGTTGAGAACTCCACATTTGATCTAAAATTAGGGCAATAAATGTAATTTTTATACACCTCCTACAATTAAGTGGAGTGGATAGATTTGGTCAAGATACACTATATATGCATGTATAGAACTTTTAGAGAAAATTAAGCAGATAATGAAAACTAAACCAGAAATAAAAAAAGAACTTTGCAAAAAGGGTTCTTACATTTTTGTTGTATTAAACATTTAACTATAGTCTACTGTGGTTTGGAGTCCTTGTAGCCATGTATACAAGTCTTACTTACCTGGGGGTTGAAGAGATGTGTCACACTTGGAAGAATCTGCAACCTCCCAAGAGCAATGAGTTATTCTGATACCCACCAGTAGCATTTATATTATGGGATGCTTAGGAGTGAGGAAGTTTCTTTTCCCTTTGGCTTAGTTTTGGTGTGAAAAGGACAAAAGAATAGAACAGTGACTATCACAAGCCAAGAAGAGAAAGGAGGATGGGGTTGACAGAGATACCAGACACAGTCATCAAAAGAAGGCAGTGTAGTGTTCTATGGTATAGTAAGGAGACCACAGTTTACAACTATTCATCACATAGCCCACAAATAAATTGAAGTTCCATGTTTCCCAACACAAAGAAATGGTAAATGTTTGAGGAAATAGCAATGGTAATTATTTTAATTTAATCATTACATATTGTATATATACATTCATAAATTTATCACAAATACCCCATGCATAGCTATTATTGAAGGTTTCAAAAAGGGGTTCAGAGGCATGCTTAGTGGTAGATTGCCTATCATGTATAATGCTCTGGCTTGGATTCTCATCACTGCCTTAAAATATCTTTAAATCCAAAAAAATTTTCAAAGAAGTAAAAATAATAAATGTTCATTTATATCAGTGTCAATAGAGTCATTGACTTTGAAAGTGCTGTAACATTAAAATGTACTGTGTATTATGATTTTAATTTGAAATCTTATAAGCCTTTAATATTGAAGCTATTTTCAAATGCCTATTTAATGTATCTTTTTTAATGGTGTGCTTATTTGAAACTTTGATCATTTTCTCCTTAGTGGTTTGTATGGATTTGTTACGTATGCACTTAAAATGTAATCTTTATATTTAATTGACACTGTAATTATACATATTTATGAGGTACACTATGACATTTCAATACATGCAGTCAATACATAATGCTCAAGCATGATGATTGACACATCCATCATCTCAAACATTTATAATTTCTTTGTATTGGGAACATTTACACTCTGCTCTAATAGCTATTTTGAAATATGCAATTAATTATTACCAACTTTAGCATCCTACCAGCTCATAAAACACTAACTGTTATTGCTCCTAGCCAACTAGATTCAGGGCTGGTTAACTCTCATCTTTCTAACTTCCTTGCTTTCCTCCACTCCCAGGTTCTCATAGCTATTGTATGACCTTTTCTCCTTTAAATGTCATGTGACTACGATGTATTGAGTAGAAATTCAGAAAGTTTTATATGTGTCATTGGTTCACACTCTAACCTCAGAGAATACATGATGTTGTCATAATGATCAGAAAACAGTCAATTTTTATTTTCAGGTTTTTTTTTTTTGTGGTTGCACATGTGTGTTGCAAGTCAGTGTGCATGTATCTGTGAGTTTGTGTAGGGATTCAAGGGTCAACTTCAGGTTTGTTCTCTGAGTCACACACCTTGTTATATGAAACAAGGTCTCTCAATGGGACCCAGGGCTCACAGATTACCTGCACTGGCTGACCAGGGGAGCCCCAGGTTTCATCTTGTCACCAATTCCCCAGTGCTGGGATTACAAGCATGTGCCAACCATGCTCAGCTTCTACCTGTGACTGAGATATCTAAACCCAGGTGCTAGCACTTTCACATGACTGAGCCATATCCTCAACTCTAACGAACAGTTTGTTAACCACAGGGTCTAGACTGCAGCATTAGTACATAGCCCCAGAGGCTGGGCTATTGATTATATTTCCATGAAGCTAGACAGCTTGCAGTCATGTCTTTTGTAGCTATCTCCCTATTGTTTCTAAGCAACAGTGTCAACTAGGTGTCATCTCAGTGACAGCATGGATTATGGGTAATGATTACACTTCGTTTCTCATCAGCTTCTATGAAGACATACTTCTAGCATAAATTAGAACTAATATCCTACCTGATGACAAGCATTAGTGAGCATTTGTAGCAAACATAAAACGAGTTGAGGAGATCAGGAAGTAGATATTATCTTGGGGAGAACAGAATAAATGTAAATTTTGAATCAATTCAGAAATGCTGTGTTTAGAACGTAGTGTTTACTAAGAAAACACAGAGTAAGTTTTCCACAAGAACTTTGTATTTTTATTTGGAAAAATAAAACTATAATAACATAAACTAGAAGAGAGATAGTAGGGATTGGAAGGAAATTGTTTTAGAAAAGAAGTGTATCAGACTATAATGTTTTTTGTTATTTTGTTTCTTCACTTTGAGTGTATGTATGCATGTATAAAAATGCATACTTGATGAGAACTCACAGTTTGAACAGTGTTGAGATGTATGTAAGAGGAAGGCAATGGAGAATGTATGAAACATGAACTTAGGTATATCCTGAGCTTATTTCAAGATATAAAAGAATGGAAGAAAAGATAACTGAATATCAGATATAAATAAGTCTGTGCTAACATGTTAAAAGAAACTAGTTTGACATATTCTCGAAAAACAAACAAATGTATTTTGAAGGGCTTAGTGAGATGGTTTGGCAGTTTAGAGCATTTGTTGCTCTTGCAGTAGACACCTGTTTGATTCCCAGGATCCACATTGAGCAACTCATTAGTCCCCAAAATTCCAGCTCTATGGAATTTGGCACTCTCTTTGGACACAAACACACACACACACACACACACACACACACACACACACACACACAGAGCAAGCACATAAATAATATTAATATATAAATCTAAAAATTAATTTGGAAATAGTTTTCAAATTTGCAGATATTAGTGTAACAATCTAAAAATATACCTATATATCACATAAGTAGTCCTCTAGTGTACTAACTCTGTATACATCCATAACACATGGATACATAAATCACATTTACATGCAATTTGAGTGCTCTATTAAACATTTTATAATAGAAAAAAATATAACATATGTCATTGCTTGTGACTAAAATCATTTTACCAGATGTGTTAGTTCACTCTTATTCTAGTGACAAAATCCCTGAGGTAATCAAATTATAGGAAGAGTTTATTTGGATTCATGACTTCAGTCCATAGTCACCTGGCTTCCTGCCTTTGGGCCTGTGCTGAGGTTGCATGGTATGGAAGGGCACGTTTATGGCAGATGCAGCTACTCACTAGGAAGAAACAAAGAGAAAGGGTGGAGCTTAAGTACTATCATTCCTTTGCAGGGTGTATATGCAATGTCGGAACTGCTTCCAACTTTGACTCACCTCTTCAGGCTCTACTACTTTTCAGTAGTAGCTGAGAGTCAAATTTTTAACATGTAAGTCTTTGAGAGACATTTCCAAACTATAGAATTCTGTCCTTTACTCCAAAAGACTGTTATCCATCTTACAATACAAAATCCATTTAGTCCATCTTCAAATGTCTCTAAGTTTTACAGTTGCCGGTTGTAGTAGTTTGAATGTAATTGGTCCTCAAAAATCTCATAGGAAAAAAAAAATCTCATAGGGAGTGGCACTATTAGGAGGTTGGAGCAGGTATGGCCTTGTTAGAGAAAGTGTGTCACTGTGGGGACAGACTTTGAAGTTTCCTACTCTCAGGACACCACCCAGTATCTCAATCAGCTTCCTGTTACCTGCAAGATGTAGGACTCTCAGCTACTGCTCCAGCACCATGTCTGTCTGCACTCTGCCATGCTCCCGATCATGATGAAAATGGAATTAATCTTTGAAACTATAAGCAAATCACCCCAATTAAATGTTTTCTTTATAAGAGTTGCTGGGATCATGGTGTCTTTTTACAACAATGGAAACTTTAACTAAGACAACAGTTTTGTTCAAAAGCTCAAGGATCAAGCCAGTGAGATGATTCAATGGGTAACTCCACTTACTGCCGAGCCTGATGGCTTGATTTCAGTCCCTAGAACTCATATGGTAGGAGGAGAGAACTGACTGTTTTTCTCTGACCTCTCAAGTATACCATGGCTAAAGTGAGACATATTAGGAATATTCAGCTCAAGGCATATTTAGCTATGAATCTCTACTGGTCTACATCCTTGTACCTTCATGGGTTGTCCTGACAGAAGCTGATTGAAGAATTTTGATCCTCCTATATAATGCTTGGCTTCTTCAGCTTATGAAATCTTGTAAGATTTTCTCACTCCATGACTCTCTAACTCTAGCCTTCTGTGTAGGTATAGATTATCACCTTATGGATGAGTTAAGATCTCTGGCTTTCTTGAGCTGTACAGTTACTCAAAGTAAAGTTGCTAAGCTTATGGGGGATTTCTCATCCAAACCACCATACCTCTACTTTTCCCTTTTTTCTCTTCCTTTCTATTCTCCTTCCTTTTCTTGCCCTCTTCCCCCCTTCCCTCTCCCACTCTCTCATTCCTTTCCTTGAAATAGTGTCTCTCACTGTTGGATTGGCTGGAACTTGAAATATAGCCAATGCTGACCTTTGAAATGGTACTATTCATTGTATTTTTAAAGAAACATTGAAGAAGTCCATTTGGGTCATAACATCTGTTATTGGTGAATACCCTAACTGTCATCACAGAACTTTTCTCCAATGACTGATGGAGGCAGATGCAGAGATCCACAGCCAAACACCAGGCAGAGCTCCAGGATTCCAGTAGGGGAGAGGAGGGATTCTATGAGCAAGTACATCAGGATCATGATGGGGAAATCTGCAGAGAAAACTAAACTAAACTAGTGGGAACTCATGAAAGTTGGATCAATGGCTGTGGAGCCTGCATGGGACTGGACTAGGCCCTCTGCATGGCGAGACAATTGTGTAGCTTGATCTGCTTGGTGGGACCCCTGGTAGTATGATCAGAATCCATCCCTGGTACATGAGGGGGCTTTTTGGAGCCCACTACCTATGATGGGACACCTTGTGCAGCCTTGAGGCAGGGAGAAGGGCTTGGACTTGCTTCTACTAGATGTGCCTCCCCATGGGAGGCCTTGCCTTCTTGTGTATGGGGGATTAGTGGAAGGTGAGTGGGGGGAAGACTGGGGGGTTGGAGGAGGGGAATCTTTGATTGGTATGTAAAATGAATGAAAAAATTTTCTTATAAAAAGAAGAAACATTGAATAATAAATGCACAAACTCAGAGACTTTATTTTCAATGTTTTTTTCCTAATGAACTGTCTGCATTTTAGAGAATTTTATTTCATTTTTAATTATGTGTACTGTGTCAGAGAGCAGGTTTCCTCAGAGTCCAGGAGAGGGCATCACTTCCTCTGAAGCTGGAGTTGAAAGCTGTTGTGAACTGCCCAGCATGAATGTCAGGAACTGAAACTGGGTCCCCTTAAAGAGCAGCAAGAGCTCTTAACTGCTAAGCCATTTCTTCATTAACTAATGTTTGTGTTTTTTGATATAATATTCTTATTAACTCTTGGAGAATTTCATACATGTATACAATGTATTTTGATCATATTCATATCCCACTCTTCTCCCTAACTCCTCTCAGTTCAACAAAAAACAAAAACAAAAAAAACCAAAAAAAAATTTTACTGAGTACTTTTGTTAGCCATACACTCATGGGTATGAGGCCATTTACTGGAGCAAAGTCAACTTATCAAGGGCATAACCCTTAGAGAACAGAGACTCTCCTGATGGGTGATGTCACTTCATACACTGTGAATGTGTCGCTCTGATTGGTTGACAAGTAAAAAGCTGATTGGCCAGTAGCCAGGCAGGAAGTATAGGCAGGATAAGCAGACAAGGAGAATTCTGGGCAGAGGAAGGCTGAGTCAGGAGTCACCAGCCAGACACAGAGGAAGCAAGATGTGAAGGCAAAACTGAGAAAAGGTACCAAGCCATGTGGATAAACATAAATAAGAATTATGAGTTAATTTAAGTGTAAGAGCTAGTCAGTCAGTAATAAGTCCTAGCTAATGGCCATATAGTTTATACGTAATATAAGCCTCTGTGTGTTTATTTGGGTCTGAGTGGCTGCAGGACCAGGCGGGACACAGGAAAACTTTCAGCTACACTCTCCATCCCCTAGAAGCCATCAATGATAAATAACCCCTCAATTAGAGGTGAAGGTTCATGAGTTTCCCTCCCCTCCCCCATGACAAAATGTTAACTAGCTTGATCTTAAGTGGGCAGCCATAGATGCTGTGAATTCTACTGTTTGTATCTTAAAAATATAATATCACACACACACACACACACACACACACACACACACACACACACACACATTTGGATAGGCATGGTTGCTACTCATTAGCAATATAGCACTATTTAGGCAGTAAGCATATTTTATACACATTTAAAATTTTTCCAGTAGTTCATTTTGAAGGAAGAAGGATAATGAGAGAGATAAAATTAGTGAGTCACTCAATAGTGTAATTTTAAATTATTATAATAATGCATTTGCTACAATAAGACTAAATGACACAGGTCTTCCAATGTCAAAAAATAAAATCACATTGGATTCCCTTGGCATAATATGTAAAAATCACTCAAATTACTTAATGATTTGTCTAACCTTGAATTCCAGAATGACAGACACTCTATGTAAGATTACATTTTTGGAAGATAGACATCACCAATATTAGGACATTATGTGTGTCCAGTGACAAAGGTAAAATCATTAGTTTATTGTATTAAAAATATTTAGATTAATTTGCTTCTTTCCTAACCTATGCCCCAGTATTGTGAATCATGAGATGATTTAAATTACAGCTGTTATCTCATTTCCAGTCACTCAATTTGTCTGTGCTGAATGGAAAATGAATGATATTCAGGCTAATGAAAAAGGAATGATCAAATTTGATGCAAACCAGGTAGGAACCCCATGATGATACTTGGTATCTTGAACTGTATTTATTTTGGTTTTGTTTATTTGTTTTAACTTTTATTTATTTTACTTTTAAAAGATTTATTTTATTTTTAAGTGTGTGTGTGTGTATGTGTGTGTGTATGCTCCTGCATGCGCACACTTGAGCACCAGTGAGTGCAGTGCCTACAGAGACAAAATTAGGGCATTGGATCCCATGGATCTGGAGGGTTAGACAGTTTTGAGCTGCCCACAACCAGTGATAGGAATCAAATTCCTGGTCCTCTGCAAGTATACACTCTTAATCACTGAGCTATGTCTCCAGCCTCTGCTGGACTTTTATGAAAATGTTATTTCCCAGCTCTATGGCTCCCAGTTTCAGATACATTCATGTGACTTCATATAAAAATGGGTTTGAATACTATACAACTCTGGGCTTGATGCTTGTTGCTGTTTAAATTGATATTAGAGTTGAAAAATTCTTTCCAGCAATGAATACTTACTATATTGCATCTTATATCCACACTAATAGATGTGAACCTGTCTCGGAAGATTTATAGAAGATGAAGTTTACTGGTTGACCCTGACGGCATTCCCGCTATCCTCCTAGGTATTGCCCATCATCCACTGTGAGTGAGAGACAATGACTTTCTTGTTCTCCTTTGCAGCCAGGAGACAATAAAATCCTATTCAGGATGATATCATTTTTTGTGCATTTGTACAAATATTTTTTTCTTCTTGATGCTATATACCCTCTATCATTGGAATAGGATCATGTGAGGGTTTGTGGCAAATTCCTGGAGCAGTCACTAGACGGGGCAAAATAATCTCCATGAGTTTAAGGGAGGGCAGAGAGGAAAGAGAGTAAGAACCCAGCCCTGTGAGAACTTTGCCATGCTACTGGACCAACACTCAGCTCACGCTCATTTTCATGTGATAGCAGTATTCTCCTATTTGTTTAAGCCACAATTCATCAGTTTTATTACTTATATGTGAACAGTGTTCTAATTGATAACCTCCTTTTACATTTATTTATTTGATCAATATTTGAGCCACTATTAGAAGCAAGTAAATGTTCTTTCTCTATGTGATGATTATGGGCAGAACTTATTTCTATATTTAGGGGAGCACATACTATTACGAAAATTGTCACTGGAAATCAGGACATGAGGCAAACCTATTACACAAGGATGGCTCATAAATGAAACTGTGTAGGGCTGCAGAGATGGCTCAGCTGTTAAGAGTGTGCGCTCTTCTCTAAGAGAAAGGTTCCAATTTTGATTTCAGACACCCATGTTGAGCATCTCTTAACTGCCTGCAACTTTGGCTCAAAGACACAACACCTTCTTTTGGCCTCCCCTGGCGTCTGTGCTCACATGCACATGCCTGCACACAGACACACATGCATACATATAATTAAAAACGAAAATAAAAAGTAAAATGACACTGTTCAAGCCAACAAGTGCTCAACTAGTCATCGAAGGAGAGGAGGGAACACTGGGTGAAGGTCAGCACAGGCTCAAGCTTGAACATTCTCGACAGGAAGGGACTCAACTAAAGTTCAAACGAGGAAAATAAAATAAAAAGGCCTTGTTTCTATTGTCCTATAGCTTTCATGACAACCTCACATTTATTAGTAATTGGGAAACGAAACAAATGAGTGTAACAGCAATGGGGAGTTCAAAGTAGAACAAATATGGGTCCGTAGTGACGTCTTAAGTGGAGGTATGTATTTGCAGCCTGGGGTGGTTTGAGCACTCAATGTACACCACAGGTTCATGTGTTAATCATCTGGGCTCCAGGTATTGGCATTGTTTGGGAATATTTTGGAGCTTTCAGAAGGTGAAGACTCACTGGAGAGAGAGTAACTGGAGTGGGCCACGAGGATTGTAACCTAGCCCTACATCCTGTGTGTGTTGTTGTTGTTGTTTTTTTTGTTGTTTTTTTTTTGTTTTTTTTTTTGGTTTTTCGAGACAGGGTTTCTCTGTGTAGCTTTGCGCCTTTCCTGTATCTCGCGCTGTAGCCCAGGCTGGCCTCGAACTCACAGAGATCAGCCTGGCTCTGCCTCCCGAGTGCAGGGATTAAAGGCGTGCGCCACCACCGCCCGGCTTGTTGTTGTTGTTTTTATTGTTAGTTGTTTGGTTTGGTTTTTGTATGTTTGTTTCCTGACTGTGGACACTTCCAGCTCCTTCCACCAAGCCTTCCCCACTGTGATGGACTCTGGACCTCAGCCTGTGAGCTAAAACAAAAACTTCCTTCTTTAAATCACTTTGGTCAGAGATTTTTTACTGTAGCAACAGCAAAAGTAACTAATAAGCTTACCAAAGAAGTAAAAAAAAAAAATTTTTTAAGACAGTGGTTCTCAACCTGTGGTTCATGACTCACAGGGGGTTGAATGGCCCTTTCACAGGAGTCATTTATCAGGTATTCTGCATATCAAATATTTACATTATGATCCACAGCAGTAGCAAAATTACAGGTAGGTATGAAGTAGTAACAAAAATGATTTTATGGTTGGAGGTCACCACAACATGAGGAACTGTATTAAAGGTTGATAGCGTCAGGAAGCTTGAGAAGCACTGTTTTAGGAGGAAATACAACGGAAGTGGTGATATGAGCAGAAGACAAAACATCAGTCACACTTCATGATATTGTGCACCTAAATTTGAAAATATTAAACCCTATTTTTCACGTTTATTATTATGGAGTATTAAACACCTACTATTTATTTATCTTATTATTGGACAGCATTTTAATCCCCTATATATTCTATACATGTCCTTGCCACTGTAAGAAACAGATTGGAGGTGTGAAGGAAAGAGTTTACTATCTTGAATGGAAGCCAGGTACAGAGGAGTATGGGGATCCTTAGCATACAATCACATTCAAACACAACAACAAAGTGAAAGTACTCATGTTCTGTACTCATGCCCCAGGAGCATCCCTTACTCTTTTACCCAGTAATGATTCCTGTCATCTGTTTTCCAGACATCCCTGGCTTTGAATTTGAACAAAATCATGTAGCATGTATTTTCCTATTATAGGAATTTGGGTAGCAATGATTCATTTTTCTTGATGGGTAGCATTCTAGACATTAACTATATAACAACATATTTAACCATTTTTCTTTTGATTGACATCACCTAGTACAAGATTTCAATAAATTTTAGTAATCAGCTCTTATAGACAATGTTAACATGCTACTGTCAAAGCTATTCATATATGTATATACATGTTTGTCCTTTCTTTGAGACATTCAGGAAGCAGTAACAAACCTTCAATATACTGCAGGTGACCAAAGGTCTCTCCGGAGTGCTGTCCCTATTCCCTGTGCTCCAGTACTGTGTCCTTGGTACTCACGGGGTTCCCTCCCTTACCATTTTTTCTTCCATCAGTGAGGATTTCTGTGTTCATCTTACAAACAAGCCCCTAGTTGGAACACACATCCCCTGGGACCTGTTATTTCCTTAATCTGCTTTAATTTACTTCATACCACATGGAATCATACAGTTTTGATTGTTTGGTTTTTTTACTTATTTCCCTCTGAATCTCAAATGCATCTTTGAGAAAATTGCTGCACTGACTTGTCTGCTTTGAAATGACTCAAACCAAGATGATCCAAGACTTTCAGTTCCTCTTGTCTCCTCTACCCCTTGCCTCCTCTACCAACCTCCTGTCTAAGCATTCTCCACCTCACACCTTCTTTCCTGATTTGGTTACACATTTCAAGAAAAACAGAACAATAATACAATGGACATAATGAGTTTTCTGAACCCCGAACTACCAGGACACATGTTGGTCCTCTTGTAGTCCATGAAATCATCAATCTTGTACTCATCTGGGAGTTGTCAGTTTCATTTATATTCCTATGTTAAAATATTCTAACCAAAAGCAACAATAAAATATTGTGACCAAAAGCAACTTTGGTGTAAAAGAATTTATTATTGCTCACAATTCCTGATTATTGCCCCAGGCAGCTGGAACTTGTGACAGCCTATCATATTGTATACACAGTCAAGCATAGAGAGCAATAAATGTATATGTCCTAGCTTGTTTGCACTTAGCTTGATTTCTCCACTATTAGACAGTTCAAGACACACTGCTTAGGGGATAGTGCCCCCCCCCAAGTGGTCTGAGTCTTCCCACATTAATTATCTTAATTAAGACAATCCTCCACAGATATATCCACATACATTTCAATTCATACAATCTTTCATTGGAACTCTCTTGCCAGGTGATTATAGATTGTGTCTGTTGAAAGTTGAAAATTAAAGCTAACAACAACACTGGTTATCTCCTAGTAAGTTATCAATAGGATGATTTTTTTTTTCATATCATGTGTGTGTGTTTGAACAATAGCTGCTCGATAGTATTTGTTGATGAATTCACGATGATTTAAATGACAACTTTTACCTGTGGCTTTAGACACTTGGTCCCCAGCTGGTGTTGCTGTGTTGGAGAAGTTATAGAACTTCCAGGAGCTACTGCTTTTATGGAGCATGCACATTACTGGGGCAGGCTTCAAGGGTTCATAGCCTCGCCCTACTTCCAGTTTGTTCTCTCTGCTTCACACTTGCATTTGAGGATGTAAGCTCTCAGCTTCCTGCTCTGACACAGGCCACACCTGCCTGGTGCCATGCCTCCCCCTCTGGAACTATAAGCCAAATAAATTCTTCCTTCTATATCTAGCCTTGATCATGACATTTTATTATAGCAACAGAAAAGTTGCTATAATATCCTTATTTAAGTAAAAAACAGTCTCTTATATTCTCATATAAATTCATGTCTTTTTTTCACTTACAGCATAATTTATTGGTCCTCTTATGGACATATAATTTCTTTATTCACTTCCTCTTATTATTTAAAGAGTTTTGTTATTATGAAGAATAATGTTGCAATGTCTTACATATTGCTGCAGTTTTATATAAATCTTTGTTTTCCCTTTGAGATGACCAAGCTCCCTATAGACTTTAGTGCTCTATGAGGGGTCTGACATACAGAAGGACTGTGTGTGTGTGTGTGTGTGTGTGTGTGTGTGTGTGTGTGTGTAAAGTGGTGTCATATACATACTGTTGTAGACAGTTTTTCTTAAATTATAGACATTCTGGATTCTTTATTTAAAGACATTGGGACCAAATAAAATTAATTTATAAATAGTGGAGTTTTATTAAACTATAAAACATACAAAATTATGTCATTTTTCAGGAAAATAGATGCAAATGAAAATCACTGCATTAAACAAAATAAGTCAGAATCAGAAGGAAAATATCATGTTTATCTCTCATTTGTGGACTCAAGTACTTTTTGTATAAATTTAACTTTGGTTTTGGAATTTTCTATATGAGTGTTGTATTTACATTAAGTCCACCCCTTCTTTCCCCTCTTCATTACCTTTTATGTCCTCCCACCCCAAATTTATGATCACTTCTATTTTAATCACTATTGTTACACACACGTAGACATAGATAGATCTGGGGGTCCAGCGTAGTGGTTAGCTGTTCTAGCTTTGACCATGAAGCACTGCCCCTAGTGAGGCAGCAGGTAACTGCCACACCTGTCTATGACCTGCCCCTGGGGAGTGGCTGAGACTGGGACCCTTTAAGACTCAAGATGCATACTTGCTCGCTCTCTCTTGGCTACCTCGTGATCCTGGATGCTAGATGCTGGATTGCAGACCAAGTCAGAGTTCTCCAGAGAACTGCACTGGACAGCACCTCATCTCTCCTGGTACTTGTTACCAATTCCTTTGCTGTCTGTAAGTTACACCAAAACAAACCTCTTTGACTATTAGATAAACTACGTGAAATTGCCTCATTAGTTGCCTCTTTAGTCCAGTAACCTCAAATATACTTTTTGGGTATTGACATCAACTTTATATTTAAATAGAAGAAGAATTATGGTTGGGGCAGTAGCTGTGAATGACAAGGTCATTCTGGTCCAGGAGTTGCTCAGTGCCTCAGTTCAGGTTCTGCAAAACTGACAGATTACTTGTTAGCTCTGTTATCACTTGAGATGACTCAATTTGTTTTTTCTTACAATGATCTCCTGCTCCAGGGAGTACCCTCATTTGTTTAGCTGTGTACGAAGAGTCTGGGGGGCTCTTCCCTCTCTGGAATCTCAGATGACTCCAGTTTTAGGAGAACTTTAGATGCCTCTGGGAGTCTACAAAAGATACTGTAAATGCTGGCAGTAAAATGCCCCAGTTCCTCTCATGTGTGTGACTTAAGCCTTGAGGGATGAATGACAAGTTGGCCATCACTGTTTTTCAGGCAGACACTCTTTGAGTGATTGACGTGCTCCTGTAAAGTGAAAGAGACAGATGAGAGAGTGAAGTTGGATGCTGGGCTTATAGTCTGACAGGAGATTGAAGTGGGGGTGCCTGGCTTACAGTCTGATATGGTAGTTTTGTGGACTCCAGTGAAGAGGCAGGCTTTTTAGAAAAGCACCTTCTAAGTGCCTTTTAGATTATTGTGGTGGAGCTCATAAGTTTTTCTCATTTTTTAAAAGTTATTGGCTTTCATCATCCTTGTTCTCATTCCTTGTTGTTCCAGATGAATACTTGAATTTAATTAGGTTCCCTTAATCACATTATAATTAAAATGACTTTTGTTTCAGAAAAGCAATAGTTTCTTACTATAAATATAACAGGAAAATGAAGAAAGGGAAGAAGTCCATTTTCCTCCTCCTGTTCATGCAAGCATCAATTTGTAATAGTAACATTCTAGAGAAGATGCTTAGGATCTGAGCCTTGATGAATTGCCTCCTGATGCTGAGATCTGAATCATTTATAGATTTGTGTCTCTAACCTTTCTGCTTCCCTGCAATGGAAAGGATGGACTCCTGTGTGATCATGGTGGCCCTTATGCATTGGTTCTGATACGTTACTCTGTCAAGATCCTTAACCACAACCCAGAGAACTGCTGTGAACCATTTTGCAGATGTGATTAATACACAGAGTATGTGGACTTGGAGGGAAGATTCTTCCTGATAGCTTGAGTGGAACTGGTTCAATTAGTTTAAAGATTAAAAAAAAATAGATCTGAGGTTTCCCTGAGAAAGAAAAACTAGTTCCATGAATATACTGCACCTTCATCTCCTGCCTGGATTCCCTCCTCCTTCCCAATGCCCCACTTCATAGATCTCAGGCATGCTTAGCAGCCTCAACGACTGTAAAACTCAATTCCTTGTGATAAAGATTTCTCACTTTACCCTCACTAATTGTTCTTTTTGTTGAATCCTTATGCACTATTTTAAAATATTCTTTTCAATGATGACTAATTTATGTGATAAGAAACTTAAATATTCATTAAAATTAAATCTTAAATATCAATTGGTACTCAAGAATCACTGGATAGTTCATGGAAACAGGCAAACAAAAGAGGAAGATTTAAAAAGCACAAAAGGAAATCCTCAGAGACTGTAGACAAAAACTCAATTCCCCGAAAAGGTATTTAAAATTAACATTAGTATATCTTAATTATTATCCTCAGTGAGCCAAAAAGAGATGGGACAGTCTGAGAATAATGAAGACCTCTTGGAAATTAAAGTCACAGTGGGAAATAAATATACAAAAGGATATTAAGAAGGTAGATTTGAGAGCATTATTTTTGTGATTATAGCAAAAATGAAGAGCAGAGAATAATAGAGAGAAGGCAGAAAGCAAAAATCCATCCAGGAGGTAAAACCTGGCAATAATGAAATACACAAAGACCTGAACAGAGGTGTCTATGAGTACAGAATCTATGAAAGCTAAAACAGAAGAAATTTCCTGGAGCTGAGGATACATCTTAAGATAAAGGGAGACAATGAGTGTTTAGCATAACAAATGAAATATACAAACAGTGTTGTCACGGTGATCGTAAAGATGAAGGGAAAGTCTTTCAGAAAGGAAAAAAAAATATGGATGACCTGAGAAAGTCAAACCTTTGCTGCAAGAGGCTGGACCAGAGAGACATCATTTTTTTCTTTATGACCAGCAGTACAATGTGCTCTAGAAAATCTGGAAATTAAGCTTCATATCTTCTAGGAAATTTATTTCTACATAGGTTTCCATAGTTGATCAATAAGTTATAGAGGCATTCAAACAAAGAAGCAAAGACTGAAGATGCCTTCTAAGAAGTTTTAGGAGTTAACCTAAGCCTACACTCTATCTACTGAAACAAAGGAGAAAAGAGAAACAGTTCAATAAATATGCCAGGAACCCACCAATCAGAGAGAGGAAGGATAACAGGTGGGTAGTAAATAAGTGGACTCTGAGCAGATTGGGAGGGCTCTGCAGGGAGGGAGCAAGGTGTATCTGATACTGTAGTGCACATGCTGTTGTATTAGGTGTGCACAAAGAACATGGCTGTTCTCCTACAGTTGCTTTTAGTGTGCCAAGTTGTGTGTACACTTGGGACCCGAGACTTTGGGATGCTTAGAGTGTTTCACATTCTAAGTTTAGACACAAACTTAAGGGGAATCTTGCTGGAACCTCACCCGCTTATCTCCCAGCAAATCTACATTCCTTGTTCATTATTTTCCTCAATCTGATCTTGCCAAATTTCTTTCAGAAAACCCTCACTTTGGTAAAACCAATATTCCTGATTTTTGTTGCCAAAGCATTTCCATTATTGAGGGAAAATGTGTTTAAACAAATGAAATCAATTTGTCAGCTTAAAGCAGGGGTTTCACAATGAGGGATTATTCAAAATAAAAAGTTTATAGGCAAGCATTTATGATTTGCTAATTTTCATGAGTGCTTTTCCACTAACATGATAGTTATCTTAGAACATATTTATAGCTATATCTACAACAGAAAAAATGTTGTACCATCTTTATTGTGGGATAAGTTCTTTGGAAAATATGTTAATGTGTAGCATTGGACTTTAGTACTAAAAAAACTTCAGAAAATTATTATTCAGCAAGCCAACAGTTGGTTGTACAGTCAACATTTTTGATTGTTTTACTTGTTTTACGATTTTTTACTTTATTGGGCAAATGTTTTGACTCTCATACATATTGGTCATTTATTTATTTAACTTATTGCTACAAATCTCTCTCTCTCTCTTTCACACACACACACACACACACACACACACACACACACACACACACACGCACACACACAGAGTTCCATTCTTGTTTAAGAGAAAGCACGTAAAATCATAATGCAAGAATCAGATTCTGAGGGAAAATAGTTTTTGAAATTAAGCACACATTCTGGTATAATGAACCATGTAATTAATCTAAGAACAAAATGATAAATTCCCTAATCGTACAGATACTCAGCTCATTCTGTGTCGATTTGGTTACTAACTCAAGTGTTTCATTTAATACCCTGAGTTAATGAGGGATCGCATTCTAACAAGATGAACATTGCAGGATTTCTTCCTTGAGCCCAAGGTCCTCACAAGCTTACAGACCAAGTACAAGTGGAGATTCCAGTTATTGAAGATACTGAAGTGAATTGAGGTGTGTGTTCATATGTGTATATATGATTTACTATGTTCATTGTATATTGTGTGTATTGAACATAGATGAGGCAGACACATATTTGCCTGAAGATCTGTTGTATAGTGGTAACAAATAATCTATGAAAAATGTGCAAATTGGCATTTTCCTTCTGTCATCAGAATAGCAAAATATAGCATATAGCATATATAGTCATAATGTCAAGCAGGTAAGATATGGAATGTGATAATTTTGTTAAAGAAGTATATAAAGCTTGCTTGAGGGAAGAGTTCTGACAGTAGGGGTTCCACACATGGAGTCTATGGGTACATAGATCATGTTGTTCTTTGAAGACCCCAGGTCCATTCCCAGCACTCACATTGGGCAGCTTATAACCAACTACAACTCTAGCTCCAGGAGATCTCATAGTTTTACTGCCTCTCTCTCTCACACACACCTAAATAAAAACAATAATAAAAAATGAAACACAGAAGAAAATATAGAATCCAGCTAGACTATCTTATTTTTTTTAACAGAGTGGAATAAGGACAAAGAAAAGAGGAATGATTAATTGGAAGTTAAATCATCATAGGTTACTAGTGCAAAAGGCTTTTACTCAAAATTACCATCCATTTTGTGCACTTGCTTCCTGATTTTAGACTTCATGGGAAATTCCTTTGCTACTATTTCTCATTTGTAAACATCAGTAGGACTGCTTACAAATGAGATGGGGCTGGGACTGAAGTGATACTGATAGCGTGTCTGAGGCCTGCTATTATTTTGATGATGTTCTGATGTTCTACAATTTCATTAGTTCAACTGAATAGATATTTTTAAACAACACAGTTTAATGGTTAACTGAATACATGATCATTTGCATAAAATACACAAAATTCACGTATGTAAAAGTGCACTGGAAAGAGTAGAATAGTCTTATAGTTAATTTACTTATGTTAATGCCAGCAAAGTGTATCCCCACGTCACAAATTGTATTTGATTCTTATTTTCTTTTTAGAATATACTTTATTTAGGGATTGGAGAGACAATGGCTCAGTGGTTAAGAGTCCTTGCTTCTTTTGCAGAGGTCTCAGGTCAAGCAAGTTTCCAGCACCCACACTGAGAAGCTAACAACCACCTGCAACTTTAATTGAAAAGGAAGTGGTGCCCTCTTCTGGCCTCCATGGGCACTGCACTTGTATAGATAAGCAAGCACACACATACACATTAAGCAGAAATCAATAAATCTTAAAAAAATATCTCACTTTCCCCTTCCCTCTACCCATGCCATCCCATCCCCTTTCTTGTCCCACTGTTGGACCCTGCCCCCAACCCCAGTAGACTTCTGCCACTCAGGCTTAAGCCACACCACTCAGAAGAGGCACAGGCCACACCAGCTTGACCAGACTCCAACTAATCAGGTGCAGGCCACACTGATCAGAAGAACATAAATTCTCTGATGTACCAATGGCCAAGATAACCACCAGAAGGCCAACCCCCACTTGGACAGAGACTTGCAATTAGATAGACCAGAAGTCATGCCAGCCACCAGAAGTCCAGGCCACAAAAACTAGAAAAAACAAAGAGGAAACAGAAAACAAGGAACAAAACATCCATCCAAGAAGACAAACTCAGGAACCAACACCTAAACCTGTAATCATCCCAAACCCAGATGCCTAAATGCCAGTATAAGAACACAACCAACAACAGAAAGGGCAATATGGCATCACCAGAGCCCAGAAATCCTATGACAGCAAGACCTGACAGTCCAACATAGCAGACTCACAAGAAAATGATGTTAAAACCAACTTTACAAAGATTATAGAAGTCCTTAAAAAGGAAATGAAAAAAAAAATCCCTTAAAGAAATTGAGGAAACAACATTGAAAAAAATAGCAGAAAGCAACAAATCCTTTAAAGGATGCCAAAAAAAAAAATGAAACAAACAGGTGAATGAAACTATTCATGATATGAAAATCAAAAGAGAAAAAATAAAAGAAACACAAACTGATGGAATTTAGGAAATGGAAAATCTGGGTAAGTGAACAGGAACTATAGATGTAAGCATCACCAACAGAATCTAAAAGATGGAAGAAAGAATCTTAGACATTGAAGATACAATAGAGAAAATAAATTCACTGGTCAAAGAAAATGTTCAATCTAAAAAAAAAAAAGAAAAAGAAAAATACTCCTAACACAAAAAATCCAGGAAATCTAGGACACCATGGAAAGTCCAAACCTAAGAATAATAGGAAAGGAAGAAGGAGAAGACTCTTAGCACAAAAATTTAGAAAATATATTTAACAAACTTTTAGAAGAAAATTTCTATAACCTAAAAAAAGGACATGCCTATAAAGGTACAAGAAGCTTCAGAACACTAAATAGATTGGATCAGAAAAGAAAGTCCCCACATTACATAACAATCAAAACACTAAACATACAGAACAAAGAATACTAAAAGCTGAAAGGGGGAAAAGCTAAGTATCAGATAAAGGCAGACCTATAAAAAATTATACCTGACTTCTCAACAGAGACTGTAAATGCCAGAAGGGCCTGGACAAATGACTTATAGACTCTAAGACACCACATACACCAGCCCAGAATAATATACCCAGCAAAACTATCAATCACAAGATTTTTTCATGACAAAATCAAACTTAAATAATATCTGTCCACAAATCTAGCCCTACAGAAGATACTAGATTGAAAACTACAACCCAAGGAAGTTAACTATACCCACAAAAGCACACGTAATAGATAATATCACACCAGCAAAATCCAAAGGGAAACACACACACACAACATAAAAACACACACACACACACACACACACACACACACACACACACACACACACACACACTACAATCACCATCACCACCATCACCTTAAAAACAGTAATTGACAATCAGTGGTCATTAATATCTCTCGATATCATTGAACACAATTCATCAATAAAAAGACACAGGCTAAGAGACTGGATAAGAAAACAGAATTCATCCTTCAGCAGCATACAACAAACATACCTTAACATCAAGAGTAAATATTACTTCAGTGTAAAGGGTTGAAAAAAGATTTTCCAATCAAATGGACCTAAGAAGCAAGCTGGCATGGCTATCCTAATATCTAACAAAGTAGACCTCAAACCAAAATTAATCCAAAGAGATGGAGAAGAAGGACATTTCACATTCATTAAAGGAAAAATCCACCAGGATGATATCTCAATTCAGCACATCTTAGGTCCCAAATGCAAGAGCACCCACATTTGTAAAATAAACGTTACTAAAGCTTAAGTCACACACAGAACCCCTACATGAACAGTGGGAGACTTCAACACCCTCTTTCACAAATGGATAGGTTATCCAGATAGAAACTGAGAAAAGAAACAATGGCACTAACAGACATTATGACTCAACGGACCTAACAGGTGTCTATGGAATATTTCACCCAAACACAGAAGAATATACCTTCTTCTCATTACCTCATGGAACCTTCTCCAAAACTGACTATATATATATATTCAGTGACAAAAAAAAATCTCAACAGATAAAAGAAAATTAAAATATCCTCCTATATCCTATCAGAGCACCATGGATTAAAGTTGAATTTCAAGAACAGACAACAGAAAGCCTAGAAACTCATGGTAACTGAACAACTCTCTACTAAATTATCACCAAGTCAAGGAAGAAATAAAGAAAGAAAGTAAAGACTTCCTAGAATTCAATGAAAATGAATGTATAATATACCCAAATTTATGGAATACAAAGCTAAGAGGAATGTTCATAGGACTAAGTTCCTGTATAATGAAATTAGAGAATTCTCCTATCAGACTTAAAAATGCACCTGAAAAATCTAGAACAAAATGAAGCAGACACACTCAAGAGGAGTAGAGGGCAGGAAATAATCTCAGGACTGAAATCAATAAAACAGAAATAAAGAGAATACAAAGAATCAGTAAAACAAATAGTTGATTCTTTGAGAAAATCAACAAGATAGTCAAACCCTTATTAAAACTAACTAAAAAGCAGAGAGATAATATCCAAATCAACAAAATCATAAATGAAAATGAGGACATAACAACAGACACTGAGGAAATCCAAAGAATCATGAGATCATAGTTCAGAAAACTGTACCTCATAAAATTGGAAAATTTAAAAGAAATGGACCATTTTCTCAATATATCCCACTTACCAAAGTTAAATCAAGATCAGATAAGAAGTCATTAAAAGTCTTCCAACCAAAAAAAAAAAAAGTCAGGTTTTTGTGTGGAATTCTACTTTCAATGAAGAGCTAATACCAATTCTCCTCAAATTATTCCACAAAATAGAAACAGAAGAATCACTTCCAAATTTGTTTTATAAGGTCATAGTTAGCCTAATACCCAAACCACCCAAAGATTCAACAAAGAAAGAGAATTACAGACCAAATTCCCTCAAGAAATTAGATGCAAAAATACTCAATAAAATACTCACAAACCTAATTCAAGAACACATCAAGAAAATCATCTACCATGATTAAGTAGGCTTCTTCCCAGAGAGGATATTTCAAAATACAAAAATATGCCAATGTAATCCACTGTATAAACAAAATGGAAGAAAAAAAAAACCACACATGATCATCTCATTAGATGCTGGAAAAAAACTTTGACAAAATCCAGCACCCCTTCATGATGAAAGTCTTGGAGTGTTCAGAAATACAAGAAATATATCTAGACATAATAAAGGCAGTATATAGCAAACATCCATCAAATTAAATGGAGAAAAACTTAAAGCAATTCCACTAAAATCAGGGACAAGACAAAGCCATCTACTCTCTCCATATCCACTCATTATAGTACTTGAAGTTTTTTTTAAATTTTATTTTATTTTATTTTACAATATAATTTAATTCTACATATCAACCACGGATTCCCCATTCTCCCCCCTCCTGCCCCCTCACCTTCCCCCCAAGCCCAAGCCCCATTCCCATCTCCTCCAGGGCAAGTACTCCCCCGAGGATTGAGATCAACCTGGTAGACTCAGTCCAGGCAGGTCCAGTCCCCTCCTCCCAGGCTGAGCCAAGTGTCCCTGCATAAGCCCCAGGTTTCAAACAGCCAACTCATGCACTGAGCACAGGATCCGGTCCCACTGCCTGGATGCCTCCCAAACAGATCAAGCCAATCAACTGTCTCACCTATTCAGAGGGCCTGATCCAGTTGGGGGCCCCTCAGCCATTGGTTCGAGCAATAAGACAACTTAAGGAGATCAATGGGAATACAAGTTAGAAAGAAAGAAGTTAAAGTATGACTATTTGCAGATGATGTGATAGTATACATAAGTGACCCCGTAAATTCTACCAAGGAGCTCTTACAACTAATAAACACCTTCAGTGAAGTGGCTGGATATAAAATTAACTAAGAAAAAAATAGTAACCTGTTGGGGAATATTATTTTAAGGTGTGTTATTTTTGTTTATGTTACATTTATTTAACTCTGTGAAGCTGTGTTACTGTGCCTGTCTAAAACACCTGAGGGTCTAATAAAGAACTGGATGACCAATAGTGAGGCAGGAGAGAGAGAAATAGGTGGGGTTGGCAGGCAGAGAGGATAAATAGAAGGAGAAATCTGGAAGTGGGGGAAGATCGAAGAAGCAGCCAGAGAAGGAGGAGGATGCAGATGACCAGCTACCCAACTACACAGCAAGCCATGGACTAAGATTTACAGAAATAAGAGAATGGGAAAAGCCCAGAGGCAAAAGATAAATGGGATCATTTAGGTTAAGAAAAGCTGGAAAGAAACAAAATAAGTTAAGGCTGGGCATTCATAACTAAGAATAAGTCTCCATGTGTAATTTATTTGGGAGCTGGGTGGCGGACCCCCCAAAGAGCCAAAAACCACTAACAACAGTAGCCCTCCTATGTACATATGGTAAATGGGTTGACAAAGAAATCAGGGGAACAACACACTACACAATATCCACAAATAATTTAAAATATCTGGGGATAACTATAACAAAGTAAGGGAAAGACCTGTACAACAAAAGCTTCAAGTCTTTGGAGAAAGAAATTAGAGAAGATATCAGAAGATGGAAAGATTTCCCATGCTCAAGAATGGGCAGAATTAACACAGCAAAAATGAGCATCTTACCCAAAGAGATCTACAGATTCAATGCAATCCTCATCAAAATTCTATCACAATTCTTTATAGAGCTTGAAAGAAAAAAAAATACTCAAATACATATGGAAAAATTTAAAACCCAGGATAGCTAAATCAATTCTTTACAATAAAAGACTTTCTGGAGATATCAGCACTCCTGATTTAAAGCTGTAGTACAGAACATTAGTAATAAAAACTGCATGGTATTGGCATAAAAAACAAACAGGCTGATCAATGGAATCAAATTGAAGACCCAGAAGTAAATATCTACACCTATGAACACTTGATTTTTGACAAGACAAAATTATATAATGGAAAAAAAGAAAGCATCTTCAACAAATGCTGCTGGTCTAAATGAATTTTAGTATGTAGAAAAATGCAAATAGATCCATGTATATCACCCTGCACAAAACTTGAGTCCAAGTGGATCAAAGACCTCAATGTAAATCCAGATACACTGAACCTGATAGAAGAGAATGTGGGGGAATAATCTTGAATGCATTGGCATAGGACACAACTTCCTGAACAGAACATCAATAGTGCAGGCACTAACACTGAGAATTAACAAATGGTACCTCATGAAACTGAAAAGCTTTTGTAAGGCAAAGGACACTATCAAAAGGACAAAACAACAGCCAAAAGAATGTGAAAAGGTCGTGACCAAAGCCACATCTGACAGAGGGCTCATATCCAAAATATACAAAGAACGTAAGAAATTAGACATAAAAATGAAAACAAAACAAATAAACCAATTTGAAAATGAAGTACAGATCTAAACAGAATCTCAAATGCCCTAAAACAGTTAAAGAAGTGTTCAACATCCTTAGCCATAAGGGAAATGCAAATCAAACGACTCTGAGACTACTTTATACGTGTCAGAATGACTAAAGTATAAAACACAAGTGAAAGATCATGCTGGAGAGGATGTGGAGTGAGGGGAACACTCTCCCATTGCTTGTGGGAGTGCAAACTTATGCAGCCGCTTTGAAAATCAATATAGCAGTTTCTCAGAAAATTTTGAATTGATCTACTTCAAGACCCAGCTGTACAACTCCTAGACGTATACCCAAAGAATGATCCATCATACGACAAAGACACTTGCTCAACTATGTTCATAGTAGCTTTATTGATAATAACCAGAAGCTAGAAACAACCTAAATGTCCCTCAGATGCAGAATGGATAAAGAAAATGTGGTACATTTACACAATGGAGTATTACTCAGCTGTTAAAAACAATGATATCATGAAATTTGTTGGCAAATGGATGGGTCTTGAAAAGATCATTTTGAGTGAGATAAGCCAGACCCAGAAAGACAAATGTGGTCTGTACTCACCCATAAGTGGATATGAGCCATAAAGTAAAGGAGAATGGTGCTACAATCCACAGACAACAAGTAACAAGACAACAACACAATAACTAACAAGGATGGCACAAATGGAAGGGGAGGCATGTATCACAGTGTGAAGGGGAAATAGAATGGACATTGCCAGTGGAAAGGGAAAGGGGGCTGGAAGGGATAATTGAGATGGGAACAGGAGGGATCAGGCTGGGGGAGGATGGAGGGAAAAAGTATTGGGAGAGACTACTGGAATCTGGGGACATCTCTGGGATAAAGCACTGGAAACACTCAGGAATTTATGATGGTGAATCTAGCTAAGACTCTTATCAATAGGGGATGAGGATCCTGAATTGGCCATCTTCTGTAACCAGGCAAGACTTCTAGGGGAGGTACTAGACACCAACTCAGCCACAAAACCTTTGATCTACAATTTTTCCTACCTACAAAATCTGCTGGGGTAAAGATGGTGCAGAAATTGTGGGAGTGACCAACTAATGACTGGTACTGCTGGAGACCTATACCCTGAGAGGGAGTTCACCCTTGGGGACCAGGACGCACAAGTTTGATACTCCAGAGACCTAGGACAGAAATAAACATGAATGACAAAAGAGAGTCAACAAAATGATTCCTAATGATATTCTTCTATACTCATTGGGAAAACCAGAATTTTAAGTTCACATGAATGACAACTCTAATATTATGATTTCTTTATTATTATTTTGTTTTTTGAGATGAGATCTTGCTATACAATAGCACAGCATAGTATAATATGCTATAGTACATAGCATTGGACCTAGAATACAACCTAAGATAGACCTAGGATAGAACCAAACAAGAATAGGAAAAAAAGTCAATGAAATCATTCTTAATGATATTCTTCTATACTCAAATATTGATGCCTAGCTCAACTGTCATCAGACAGGCTTCACCCAACAACTAATGGAAACAGATACAGAGACCCACAGTCAAATATGTCTGTATTCACCTTTCACCTCATTTCACTTAATGCCTCTTATTCATCTCTTCCATACCTGGCTAGCTGGCCTGTGAGCCTGAAGCAATTGCCTGTCTCTCTTACCATCAATATGAGTTACTTCTCTACTGCTGTGATGAAACGCTTTCGGTTTGCTCTCTCTGTTTCATGCTTGTGGCTCAATAAATGAGTCATCTTCCTGCTTCTTTTGCCATCCTTTGCCCCATTGAAACTGACTCTAAGCCTCTGGAACAATGAGCCCAAATCAACTCTTTCTTCTAAAAATTGTCTGGGTCATATATCTTTTCTCCTACCAGAAAGTCTTCAAGATAGTTCACCACATGGGGGTTCGTCTCCTAACATTTTATTATCTCTTTTAATGGGACAGTACATAGCTGTGGCACCACCAGTTTATGGGTACTTTTCAGACTTGTTCTGAGATAGGATAATTCTACAACACTTATACAGAATAGGATCAACACTCCTTTCCTTTATGCTCGCCTTAACCAGGTTGTCATTTTTCAGGCAGCACTTTTTCCAAAGGATATTTGTTAATTAATTGGATTTGTTTTCCCAACATCTATCTGTTCACATTATTTTTAAACTATGGCATCTGGACTCTGCACACATAAAATTGAGTAAGATTATAGGATATAGGACTCTAACTAATTTAGTAAGTATAGTTCCTGGAGATTTCAGAGATCAGAAGTATGCATAAATCTTTCCTGCTCTGCTTTTGCAATGAGTACCTTAGGAATATCGTGTACTGATGTCTTCTGTGTGAAAATCAAAAGGACATTTTCTTCAGTGAAGTTGCTTCATCTAATTTCTGAAGACAATGAATGAGACCACATATTCCTAAGACTGGAGCCATAGTCCATTACAGTGTGGTATCACTAACAGTACTCCTGTTTGTCTACCAGAACTTAATGGTAAGATACTATTGCTGCAGACACCACATACTTTGGACAAGGACATGAAGAAACAAAGCTGGTACTAACAAGGGGGGTTCCGCTCTGCTGGCCAGCTTTCATACCACCAGGAAGTGGTATGTAGGCTGCTAATGGGGTTATCATTTACTGTCTGATCTGGCTGCAAATCCTGCAAACTGCAACAATAACAAGCATGGCAAGGTATGCCTATGGGGGCAATAATGGCACAGATATTATGGGGATCACCAACTACTTTCTGGTTGTTTTTAAGTCCTGCTTCACATGAGAAAACTCATACCTGTTACTGTTAATCTGTACAAGAACCCATCGTTTGGGAGCTCAGGGGTGAACATACTACTATTATTATCTGAAATGGACATAAATATTAAACTAACTTTTATGTTCATCTCTCTACACCCATAGATTATTGCAACTCTCAGGTCTCATCTTACAAAAGTTCTTTATGCAGTGTTTAGTTAACACCTAAACTCACAACTTGTTAGAGTGTAGAGAATAAGTGAATTTGGAGTTCTCAGCCCCAAATGGGACATCTACATTATATCAGCTACCCTTAAAGCTTGGGGGTCAGTGGAGAAGAAGCAGCAGAAAGATCCCAAGACTCTGACTTCAGAAAGGAGCAGAACAAAGCAGCTGCAATTGCCTGCACAAGATCAAGCTATAACATTATAAAACAGGGCATGGGGAAAGATCTCATGAGCTCCCACCAGTAGATAGCTGCTGGGAGATGAGAGGCAGCAAGCATTCTTTTCTTTTTCTTTTTTCTTTTCTTTTCTTTCTTTTTTTTTTTTTTTTGAGACAGGGTTTCTTTCTCCTTGTAGTTTTGATTCCTGACCTGGATCTTGCTCTGTAGACCAGACTGGCCTCGAACTCATGGAGATCTGCTTGGCTCTGCCTCCTGAGTGCTGGGATTAAAGACATGTGCCAACACCACCTGGCCAGCAAACATTCTTAACTGTTGATTCTTCTCTCTTGAAAACTTCATCCTTGATATTGAAGGTAAATACAATGTAATATTGTCATGAAAGCAGGAAGATGGCTAAGTAGGAATAACACATTTATAAAAGTAAAGAGATGCAGAGTTATCTTTATGCCAAATATCATACAGTTAGTATCCGAGAAAGAGATTAGAGAGATAATACCATTACTTTACACTAAATAAATTGGATATTTAGTGAAAATACATGGGATCATTTTGCATTGATTTTAATGATTGTTCAGGAATGTCATAACAATTTTCTTTCTCTCCTATCTTCAAGTGAAGGTTAATTTTGATTTTATACTCTTACAGGTCTAAACATAGACTTTGAAAGAAGCATGGTGCAGATCAAAGTAGAGGGTTTGTCTCTTGATTATATGAGGGTAGGATAAATTGCTGCAGATTTCCAAGAGGTAAACATGTCAGCTTGATTCTCTCACTAAAGAATTGTCTGTGTAAAACAGAAGGAAAAGTATCATTGCTTCATGTGAATAGCAACCAACTCCAACTATTTTCGTTAATCATGACATTGGAGGAGACTTTAAATTTTCTGAGAATTTATAATAGTTCTGTTGGGATGGAGGTGAGGCTCAATGGCAGAGTGTTTGCTTAGCATTTATGAGGGCCTAGTTTGAATGCTCAGAATCACATAGTCACACAAAAATACACACATAGAGACACATATATAAACACACACAAACTTGCAATCTTATACAAACACATAAACACATAAATAGACATACAAACACATAGACACACATAGAAATACATATAAACACTCATAAGCACAAGTAAACACAGACACTCCCAAACACTGGCAATAACTTCCAACTTCTTTTTGTCTTTTTTTTTATTTTATTACTGGGGGTTATTTGGCAGCAGATATCCTGGTCATGTGGTTCTTACAATATTTCTGCTTTTCCTTCAACAACGCTCCCTGACCCGTAGGAGTAGGAGTTGCATTATGAATGAATTAATTGGAGGTATGTACTCTAAGTTAGTTAATATCTGAATTTTGACCACTTGTGGTTTTCTTTAATGATTTCTGTCTACTGCAAGAAGAAGCTAAACATGCCTGTGGGTATAAAGGTAAATACTAGAATGAAGGTAGACATAATGGTTTGAAATGTGGCAATAGTGGGCTCTCCTCCAGATTTCATGATCTTACCAGTCATGGGTAGTTGAGAAAATGTACAGTACCAGGAATGAATTCTCTCCTGAGCTGTTCTTTTTTTTAATTTTTAATTTTTTTCATTATAAATATTTTATTTTATAATTAATTTAATTTTACATATCAGCCATGGATTCCCCCGTCCTCCCTCTTCCCACCCTCTAGCCCTCTCGTCCCAATCCACCCCCCACTCCCACCTCCTCCAAGGCAAGTTCTCCCCTGGGAATTCAGCTCAGCCTGGTAGATTCAGTTGAGGCAGGTCCAGTCCCCTCCTTCCTACACCAAGGCTGTGCAAAGTGTCTCATCATAGGCCCTAGGTTCCAAAAAGCCAGCTCATGCACCAAGGACAGGTCCCAGTCCCACTGCCTGGGGGTCTCCCAAACAGTTCAAGCTAGTCAACTCTCTCAATTATCCAGAGGGCCTGGTCCACTTCCATGGGGGTTCCTCAGCCATTGGTTCACAGCTCATGTGTTTTGGCTAGTTTGACTATTTGTCCCTGTGTTTTTTCCAATCATGGTCTTGATAGCTCTTGCTCATATAATTCCTCCTCTCTCTCTCTCTCACCGATTGGACTCCTGGAGCTCCACCTGGGGTTTGGATGTGGATCTCTGCATCTGCTTCCACCAGTCACTGGATGAGAGTTCTATCATGACAGTTAGGGTGTTCGGCCATCTGATCACCAGAGCAGGCTGGCTCAGGAACCCTCTCGACCATTGCCACTAATCCATAGTGGAGGTATCTTTGGATTTCTGGGGACCTCTCTAGCACTCTGCCTCCTCCCAATCCCATGGGTCTTCATTTATGGTGGTATCTCTTTCCCTGTTCTCCCACCCTGTTCTTGATCCATCTGGGACCTCCCGTTCCCCTAAGCTCTCTTTTTCCTGACCCTTGCCTTTCATTACCCTCCACCCCCAGTTTGCTCATGTAGATCTCATCCATTTCTCTGTTGCTGGGTGATCCCTGTGTCTTTCTTAGGGCCCTCTTTACTAGGTAGCCTCCTTGGAGTTGTGAGTTGCAGTCTGGTTATCCTTTGCTTTACATCTAGTATCCACTTATGAGGGAATACATACCATGTTTGTCTTTCTGAGTTTGGGTTACCTTACTCAGGATGACATTTTGTAGTTCCATCCATTTGCCTGCAAACCTCAAGATGTCATTGCTTTTCACTGCTGAGTAGTACTCCACTGTGTATATGTGCAGTTCCTTACCTCCAGGATATAAGTGCTACTATTGCACCTTTGTAACAATGACATACTGGTCCTCGATATGCTTTGCAAGCATTACAGCTAGATAGGAATGTTTCTTTCTGGGGAGCTTCATAGTTCCCTCTGATACTATGAAAATGATGGGAATTACCAACCAGCTAGCCTAGGCTACTTGGCAAGCGATGGGTCAATGAGCACCTCTGTCTCAGAAAACAAGGTGAACAAGCTCCTGAAGAATAGTGCTCAAAGTTGACTTCTAGTCTCGAGACACAGGTTTATATACAAATATGCACACTTGGGAAAGATATATATCCTCCTTACAAATATTTCTGACATAGACATTTACTCTCAAAACCATCTTTCTTTTTGTCACATTATCTAAGAGCTATTCCTCAGGAAGGGGGCTTCTAGTATAGACCCAGACAGATTCCTTTAATGTGTTCAAATCGTCAGTGTCATCTGCAGTAAGGCCTTATCTTCTATTTCTGAGTGCAATGAAGGTCAACAGCAACAATATAATCTGTATTGTTTGGAGGAAAGGTCTCATGGACTCTCTTGACTAACAACTCAAAAAGATGTTTCCCATGTCTGGCACTGTGATTTTTGTTAGGTAAGCTATAGTTTAAAGGGAGCATTGTTACCACAAGAGACTTAGCTTTAATTAAACTGTTATACCTCCATATACATATATAATACATAAGTATAATATACCATACATATTTTCAGAAAAGATAAAATACTATAATTCCCTATGGCTTCATCAAGTGTCACTATCAGTATTATCTAATCCCCCCATCCTGTCCTCTTCTCCTGTGTTACCGTCTCTTCTCCCTCCCCAGTTAAGTCTCCTCTACCAGTTTTTCCCATTTCCTCTTTGACAGCCACTATAATCTACTGTTCCCTTCTTTACATATCCTGTATCTCCTTCTGCTCTGGGATCCTTTTTTACTTTCCTGGTATCCTGGTATCCGAATTTACCCTTATTATTTATTCACATCCAAAAGTCCAGAGCTAGCTGTCATTGTTGCACCAGTCAACTCTACACAGTCAAGTTCATTGCAGGTCATCCCTCGTCCACACTTGCCTCAAAAGACAAAACCATGTCCCAGAGACACACTTTGTTGTTGCTGTTGTTTTGTTTTTAAAAAGGAAAGAAAACCTAAATTTGGATTATCTCAAATTTCCATGAGCCAATATGTTCCCCAAGCACCCATCTTTGAAGTTATGGGTCGAGTTGGGAAGGGAATTTGAGTTTTCTAGAATTACAGGCCAAGTAAGGATCTGATAGTTTAAGATCATGATAACAGTAATCATATTTACCATCACCTACACATGGAATTAGGCACTGGAGAACACTCTACACTGAGGCCTTCAGAGCAGTATGGGTCACTGTGATGAGGTCACTGGAGTCACAGGAGACAACACAGGGTGGATTACCTTCTTGAAGGACTCCAGGAGGCAAGAAAACTGATATCAAATCATAATTTTGTGTCTCAAGACGGTTGTTCTCTACCACTGGGTTTGCTGCTACACAGAGAGGGTGCAAAAGTAGATGATTCATTTGTTCGTATCAGAACATAGACAGGTTTGAGATTTGGGGTTCAAGGTGGATGATGAGGCCAGCTGCTATTTGAGTAAGAGACTACTAAAAGAGTTATGCAAATCACGGCTGAACAAACAGCAGGATGATAGGGGCCCTGCAGAAAAAATGAAGTCCATTTGGCAGAGTGAGGGTTCCTTCTTATACATTTTAGCTACCCAACATTACAACTCTCAAAGAGCTACTACCCCAGAATACTTAGTACAATGCCTGGCTATCATAAACTGATAATATCTCCTATTGTTGCACAGCCAGATAGGAGTTTATCTTGTTGTTAAAAATAAGGCTATTTCATCTTTCAAACTTAAATCTTTATATCAGTTAAGAAGCTACAACAACATTTGCCCCACCCATCGCATGTAATCATCATCCAATCAGAAAATACAGGAGAGTTATCTCAAATCTAAAATGAAACTGAGACAGATTAAGATGACCTCAGCAGCTCTAAGCTGCCAAACAGTCTAAAAGAGTGACACCAGAACATCTTCCTCAAACTCCTCACACCATTGCTCACATTTGATTGAATCAGTGTCTCTAGGTTAAAAGGCAGGCATACACAAGGGAAAACATCTTCACAGGCAATTCTGGAGCTGACTAGAACCAAGGGACTGGTGCTTTTGTGCAGATTCTGAAACTTGACCTTGTATCGCAGTTGCCTGAGGAGCTTTACAAACTACAGAGATCCAGGATCTGGTCCAGCACAATTCAGTCAAAACCTTGGCAGCAGGGTTGAGAGGATCCATATTTGCAGAGGTTCATTGGGCTATTCTAATGTACAACTCAAACTGAGAAATGTTGGGTTAAGGAAAAGAGAATGCAAATGTGTTTATTGAGGTCACCATATGCAGCAAGCATGGGATTAGGTACTTTGCATATATTACCTTAACTTCAACTTTAAATTAACCACATAAAATTACTGGCTATATCCATATGCTGTAATTAGGAGCTAAGACAACCAAAAATCAAAGGGTATGTTCAAGGAAATACAGCTAGCACATGATAAAGTGATTGTTTCTATCTTTGCATCCAATTTTCTATTTATTATTTATTTAAGCGTAAGATTTGTTTACATCTTATTATGTGAAGTGTGTCCATCTCTGTGAGTATGTACATGAAAATCCAGTGCACACAGAGGTGAGAAGAGGGCATGGGATCCCTTGGAGCTGGTGTGACATGTGGTCTGAGCAGCCTCTTGTCTGTTCTTGGTACGGAACCTGGATCCCCCAAGGGTACTGAGTGTTCTTAACCTCACCCACCCCTCTTCTATTTATTTATTTGTGGCATTACTTCCCTGATTAGCTTTAGTGATTATCAACAAAAGTCAGGAAAAAAAGGCAGTTTAAAAACTGCTTCTTAGCGGGCCGGTGGTGGCGCACGCCTTTAATCCCAGCACTCGGGAGGCAGAGCCAGGAGGATCTCTGTGAGTTCGAGGCCAGCCTGGGCTACCAAGTGAGTTCCAGGAAAGGCACAAAGCTACACAGAGAAACCCTGTCTCGAAAAACCAAAAAAAAAAAATAAAATAAAATAAAAAAAAATAAAAACTGTTTCTTGGCTATTGACATGTATTATTTACTTCATGATTTTTTTTTCAATTTATGTCACACTACATGTATACTGCATAGGGATTTCAAAATAATCTGTAATCACAAATTCTCAGGCAAGCCTATTCCACTGACTGTGGCTGTCTATGTTTTCCTCAGAGAAGCCAAAGTTTTGAAACCATCATTAAAAGAGCCTTCAAAACTTAAACCCTTCAGGAATATGGTGAACAATTCTAACAGCTTTAAAATGAGCAGACTCTCATCAGGTGTTTGACAATGCACATAAAACAGTTTCTTTTGGGGAGCCAAATTAAGGAACTTAGAAAGTGAATGATAAACTATTGCATTACCTTAGGGAAAAGAAAGTAAAGTTTTTAACTTCATGGTCCCCTAATGGGAAATCTGTATCTGGTGGTATTTCAAAAGATAACTTCACTTGAATTGTCTTAAAAAGTGAAAGAACTCTTTATAAAGGCTTAACAATAGATTCCTCATTTCTTAAAAAGAAACAACAAGAAAAAAAGAAACCCAGTGGGAATAGGAGTTAGGTGGAAGAGGAAGTGAGTTTTGAAAACCCGAGTAAGAGTTCACACTGTGAGGAGTTTCAGAAAGTTTCATATATATTTTGCCTTTTTTCCCTAAACCAGTGGGTTCAAACTTCACATTAGCACAGCTGTAACACTAACTGCGTGCCTATTAATACTGTCTACTGACCTCAAAGACTATGGCTGCCAGCTTGAGCAGATACCTACAATGCAGGAAATTGAAACCACTGAATCCACGCATTAAATTTCTGGGAAGACAGTTTCCTAAGCAAAGTAGCAGAGGTCAGAGACATCCTGGTTCTCTCCATTGGTTGATAAGTACTTGCAGGTGTAGGCCAGGAGATATTTTTTGACTCATGGTCAAACCAATTTAATGAAAAATATATATTTTCAAATGGCAAAAAAAAGATTGACAAGAGAAGCTCCCAAGCTATTGGCCTATATTTAAAATAGAGTTGAATAAAGTACAGAAGAATATATCTTATTTACTGAAGGCAATGAAATGTAGCTGGGCCTATGATTTTAGTAGTTAATAGCATTTCAGTGCTTAGAATAATGGCTGTCAATCATCAGTTTACTTGTGTATTACTGGAATATCAGTTGGCTAGAATGACATTAAGAATGAATGTTTGTGTACATATAATTATTATGTCATGTGTAGCTGCCATAATGATTTTGAGTTGTATTTTCATTTTGACTTACTAAAATGTATTTGCTAGAAAGTTTCATGCTAGCAGAGTGTGTTAGCTGCTTTTCTCCTTGTTCTTGCCAAACACTTGAGAAGAAGCAACCTAAGGAAGGGAGGGTTTCTTGTGGCTTTGCCTTCTGTTTGAGGAGATATAGTCGATCACCACAAGGAAGCCCTGACAGCAGGAATATGAAGTGGCTGGTCATGTTCTGTCTGTAGCCAAGAAGCAAAAAGCAGATAGGAAATAGGGCAGAGCTATGAATGCTCAAGGGGCAGCTCAATGGCTCACTTCCTCTAGTAAGTGTCTACCTTCCAAAAGTTCCATGATTTTCCCAAACAGTACCACCAACTGGGGTCCGAGTGTTCAAACACATGTGCCTATAAAGGA
The DNA here is from genome assembly GCF_007827085.1 of Peromyscus californicus insignis. NCBI lineage: Eukaryota > Metazoa > Chordata > Mammalia > Rodentia > Cricetidae > Peromyscus > Peromyscus californicus. The sequence continues at coordinate 96,085,472 of NW_026294584.1, read as the reverse complement.
CCTTTTAAATTCAAACAACCACAGAAGGCTACTATACATCAGTGGATTTCAAGCTGGAGCATGAAGCAGAGCCCCAAGGAGGGTGTATTAAGGCCTGTATTAATGGATAGTGACATACCTAATTTAGTGAGTCATCAAATTTGCTAAATTTGCAACCACCTGAAGACATACCTTTAGGTGTGCCATTGAAGAAGTCATTTCCAGAGATGATTAAATGAGGGGAAAAACCCATCTTCACTGTGGGTAGTTAGTGGACTTAATATAGAAGTAAAATGGAATAAGCCAGCTGAGGGTCAACTTCCCAAGTCCTTTGCTTCACAAGTATCAGAGTGTTTGACTTACTAGCCTCATGGTGCTGAGGTTATGACCTCCAACAGGCTTTCCCTACCATGGTGGACTATACCCTCTGTAGTCATGAACCAAAAAACCAGCAAGCAAACAAACAAGACCAAAAATAAACAAAAGTCCTCCTTCTTCCATTGGTTGCCTCTGTCAGGTGTTGTCATAACAACAAGAGCAGTGGCTAACTTGTGAATTTGTTTGAAATGCAAATTTCAAAATAAGATTAACAATCACAAGATGTTTGCAGCTGAACTGCAATACTATAACTTTGGAAGAAGAAGGAAAAGAAGAAGAGGAGGAGGAGAAGGAGGGGGAGGAGGAAGAAGAAGAGGATGAAGAGGAGGAGGAGGGGAGATGTCTCAAAAAAAGGAAATTGACACTGGACAAGAAAGTAGGTTCAGTCATGCTAGTGCTTAGAGCTCTAGTTGAGCAGCTCACTCACTATCTGTCCTAGTTAGCTTTAATTGTCAATTGACACAGCCTAGAGTCATCCAAGAGCAAGGATTCCATGGAGGAATTGGCTAGACTGGATTGGTCTGTGGATACGCCAGATTGTCTTGAGTATTAATTGATGTGGGAGGATCCGTCCTACTGTAATTGGCCCCATTCTTGGGGAAAGTAGTCCTGAACTGTGCAAGAAAGCTGGCTAAGCATGAACCAGAGAGTGAACCAGAGTCAGTACTTTTTTTTTGGGGGGGGGGGTGTCTGCCACCCAACTCCCAAATAAATATACAAGAGACCTATTCTTACTTTTTTTTTTTTTTTTTTTTTTTTGGTTTTTCGAGACAGGGTTTCTCTGTGTAGCTTTGCGCCTTTCCTGGATCTCGCTCTGTAGAACAGGCTGGCCTCGAACTCACAGAGATCCGCCTGCCTCTGCCTCCCGAGTGCTGGGATTAAAGGCGTGCGCCACCACCGCCCGGCCTATTCTTACTTTTAATGCATGGCCTTAGCTTTGATTGTTTCTAGCCAGCTTTTTTTTTTTTTTTTTTTTTTTTTTGATACACGGTTCCTTTGCGTAGCTTTTGTGCCTTTCCTGGAACTCACTCGGTAGCCCAGACTGGCCTCACAGAGATCCGCCTGCCTCTGCCTCCAGTGTGCTGGGGTTAAAGGTATGTACACCACTGCTCAGCTTAGCCAGCTTTTCTTAACTTAAATTATCCCATCTTCCTTTTCCTCTGATCTTTACCTTTCTCTATTCTATATACCTTATTTTCCTTCTTAATTAATGGCTGGGTGGGTGGGTGGCTGACCCTTGGCATCCTCTTTCCTTCTCCTTTTCTCACTCGTCCCTTTCTCTCGGGAGCCTAGATTTCCCCTCTTATTTTTTCTCTCTGTATTTCAGCCCCATCTATCTTTTCTCCTGCCTAGCTATTGACTGTTAAGTTCTTTATTAGACCAATCAGGTGTTTTAGACAGGCAAAGTAACACAGCTTCACAGAGTTAAACAAATGCAACATAAAAGAATGCAACACATCTTTGCATCATTAAACACATATTTCACAGCATAAAGGAATGTAACACATCTTCAACAAATGTTCCACAACAGTGTTCATTTTTTTTTTCTAGCTCTTGCCTGAGTTCATGCCCTGGCTTCCTTCAGCGATGGACTGTGACCGTGACCTTGACATGTAAGCCAAATAAATCCTTTCCTCTTCTAAAAAAAAAAAAAAGACATTTGGAGGAAAGGTAATAGAACAGTAATTTAAAAAATAGTTTCTATTTAATGAACACTTATGTGCCTAGAGTCTGGCTTAGATCTCACAGATGAAAAAGATAAATCTAGAAGGACTTAAAGACACTCCAAAAGTGCCAGCAATAATACTAAAAAAAAATGCTTGTGACAAGATTTAATCCCAATTTTCTTCAACTCCAAAAGCTTAGAATTGGCCGGGCGGTGGTGGCGCACGCCTTTAATCCCAGCACTCGGGAGGCAGAGCCAGGCGGATCTCTGTGAGTTCGAGGCCAGCCTGGGCTACCAAGTGAGTTCCAGGAAAGGCGCAAAGCTACACAGAGAAACCCTGTCTCAAAAAAAAAAAAAAAAAAAAAAAAAAAAAAAAAAAAAAAAAAACCAAAAAAAAAAAAAAAAAAAACAAAAGCTTAGAATTGGTCCCATACCCAATTCTGTGCTATGATACTCACTTCTTAGAACAACTACATTAAATTGTCTACACAGAGTTATTTGACTTTTCTAAATGCAGATGTGTTCACCATTGAAAGCAGATAATGTTCATTGTGTATATTGCATCAAAAATTACCCCATTTAATATTGATCAGATCTTAGAAACAATGAAGCAATTAACCATAGCTTCAGTGAGGTCATAATTTCAATAGCCGTGTCATGTCCAGAAGACAGCAATACAGAAGACTCCTTCCATAAAGCCAGTCAAAATACTGGTGTAGATGGAGGAGATGATTGCCTGGCCTCACTCACTCATCTTACACTGGAGATGTTGGCAGTGGATATTGCTGAGGAAGTTAGAATCAGCTTTTAGTTGAGGGGTATGGATGGCTTCCTGTGCTCCTGAGGATGCTCCCACACTCATGCACATATGAGCAGCACTAACTAAACTCAACAGGTTATAGTAAAAGTCATGAGGTTGGGTTGGGAGTGTGTTGGCAGTATATAAGATGGGCTGGGAGGTGATGGAGCTTATAAATGATCAAGTATCATTATATACAGGTATAAAATTCTCAAAAAATAAAATAAAATAAAAATGTAAAATTAAGGGTACATATAGAATACTGCCTTCAAATCACCAAAAGTAGGTAGACATTTTGGAATTTCACTCTAATTCATATGATACCAAATATAGTTATGGAGGAAGGAGTAGAAAGTGAAAAATAAGACTATTGGCACTAAAGCCACATCCAATAAACTGAATCTGATTATACAGTAATAAAACAATCTGTGTTCCCCAACATACCATAGCACAAACTCACAAAAGGAAACAGGAAACAGGATGATGTGGCAATATCCTTTATACACACTTACCTTTTTATCCCCCCCTCTAGCTCTGGGCATAGTGGAAACCAATTTGAAATCTGAGAGCCCACTCTACCAGCATGACTCTAAGGGAACTGGGAATCCCTGTATCTTAGGAATCCCAGGATAATCTTGAGAACAACCCATTGCAGACCTTTCCATTTTCTTAAAATTTATGTGTTCAAAATCGCAGAAAATCAGATTATGATAAAAGATACTGAAATGCCGTCTCTTAGAAACTGAAATTGGAAAAAAAGTCAGCTATATTTCTCCATAAAACATCTAAGGAGAGCATGTAGTCATGACGTGATGTGGAAAGTGGCCTGCACTGAGGAGTTTTCACTTATTGAGTAGTGAAAAAAGAAGCAACAACTCTCTCAATCCAGTATGATCACACACACACACACACACACACACACACACACACACACACACACACACACACACGGATGCGCGCACATGAAAGGAAACAGAAAAACACAGCTCCCAACCTGCTTAACTACATACTTATGTTCCTAATACAATTGGTAGCTCAAGTTAGTATATAATAGCTGTGTTATTTTAAAAATATTTGAGAATCGGCCGGGCGGTGGTGGCGCACGCCTTTAATCCCAGCACTCGGGAGGCAGAGCCAGGCGGATCTCTGTGAGTTCGAGGCCAGCCTGGTCTCCAAAGCGAGTTCCAGGAAAGGCGCAAAGCTACACAGAGAAACCCTGTCTCGAAAAACCAAAAAAAAAAAAAAAAAAAAAAAAAAAATTTGAGAATCATTTGGTAAACATGGCAAACATTTAGATAATTGCTTCCATGTGTTAACCAAAATAGATAGTTGAGTGCCTCAGTATTACTAAATAAAAACACTAAAATGTCACCACTTACATAAAGTAGAGGATAGCTTAATTTTAATGTAAATTATTAATAGAAATAACATGGAAATTTGGTAAACAAGTTTTTAAAAGGTAAATACTACAACATTACATTTAAATAAACAAATATATTAAAAGCGATTTGGAGTAATGCTAGGAAAAATAAGAGAGATGATGATTGGGGTCTTCAACAGACATCTGTATTTGAAATCAGTCATCAAAATTTATAGCAACCCAACACAAATTGGTCAGTGATTATGGACAGAGAATTCAAGTTTTACCAATAGATTAATAAATAAATGGAAGTACCTTCAGGGCTGGGCACGTGGAGAGAAGTGGTAGAGAGTTTGCCTAGCATGTACAAGGCTCTGGATATAATGCTCAGGACTGAAAAAATAGACAAATGATGATGCGGTGGATATTCTCAGTTGTCAGCTTAACTACATCTGGAATCAACTAAAACCCAATCAGCTGGGTAAGCTGTGAGGGACTTGTTTTTTTCCTTAACTAAATAATCCAAAGTCAAAAGACACAATTTTAATCTGGATCTTTTGAGGTTGGAAGATATACCTTTAATTCAGATTTTTTGAGGTGGGAAGATCAACCTTTAATCTGTGCCATGCCTTCTGCTGGCAGCCTATATAAAGGACATCAAAGAAGAAAACTGTCTATTTTTGTCTGCCTGTTCAGGGTTAGGGTTAGAGTTAGGAAAGTCCTAAATCCCTGAGTTATTCAAGTCCATTCTTTCACCTGCATTATAACCTACTTTTTCGGGATTCTGGTATATACTGAAGACCAGCCAAGGCCTCCAGCTTTGTGGACTGGACAGCTACTGGATTCTTCAAACTTCTATTGGTAGATAGCCATTGTTAGACTAGGGGACCATAGCCTGTAAGCCATTATAACATATATGTATATTATAAATACATACATGTCTATATGTATATATATATATGTATATATATATAGAATATATATGTGTATTACAAAAATTCTGTTCCTCTAGAGAACCTTGACTAATATAGATGGGCTCTACTAACTTACTACAAATCCACATTAAATAAAAAAGTAACAAAACCCATAGGATGAGTTTTATTATTCTTTTCCATTTGTTGGTGTAGCATACATTATCTCAGATTTTCAGTTTAATAATTGAATACTATATCAGTATTCAAATTTATTAATCATTCATTTAGTAATTTTACTTCTAACACAGATAAAATTTTAAGGAAATAATTCTATCAATCTTAAAGATAGAGATTATAATGTGTTGTGAACAAATATATTGATTATTAATGTGCATCCATGAAAAACTTCAGCCCTGCCTTCATCTAGTCTTAGCTGTGTGCTAGTCTCAGTGCTCACTATGGGAAAGTGTTGACATCTTCAGATCTGGCCTTTCCACCCTTTGAAGACATTCTTTTTTGTTTTCTCCACTTACTCTGTTCTTGACTGCATTTTATATTGTTCTTGTTCTATATTATGTAGAATTGCTATGTCTTTATTGTCATTTCAAACACATTTATTACCAGATTTCTATGACAATATAAGCTTGTCTGATTATGACCACCTTTGGCAATTTCAATGGATAATGAAGAAGTGTTGAGAAGAATGGACTCCAACTTCACTTTTATGAATGTATCCTGTTGCTAGAGTTTTCCTGCCTGGCCCACAATCAGGACAAATCTCTCTCACCCGCCAGTCCCAAGCCGCTTAAACCCGATCAAATAAACACAGAGACTTATATTGGTTACAAACTGTATGGCCGTGGCAGGCTTCTTGCTAACTGTTCTTACAGCTTAAATTAATCCATTTCTATTAATCTATACCTTGCCACGTGGCTTGTGGCTTACGGGTACTTTACATCTTCCTTATCCTGATGGCGGCTGGCCGTGTCTCTCTGACTCAGCCTTCCACTTACCAGCTCTATTCTCCTCCTTGTCCCGCCTACACTTCCTGCCTAGCCAATGGCCAATCAGTGATTTATTTATTGACCAATCAGCAACACATTTGACATACAGACCATCCCACAGCACTTCCCCTTTTCTTTTCTTAAAAAGGAAGGTTTTAACCTTTACACATCTCCAAAGTCAGCTTGGTATATTTGGGAATTTGGGCATAGCTTCTCTTACTACTACCTGCTGGAGGGGGGCGCTGTATCTTCTGGGGAAACAAAGAAAATTTTAGGATCATGGAGTAGTCCGTGAGGCTGTATCATCTGAGCCAGTTGCCTTGAAACGGTTCTGGATGTTGGATCATCTGGGCCATGGTGTCATCAGAGACCTTTCAGGTGGTCTTGGCTGGTCAAACCTGATGTGTCTTAATCTGGAACAAATCCATAGCCTCTGGCTTTCTGTGGAAACAAAAGCAGAGTCTCCTTTCCAAAGTAACATATCCTTATATCCAAATTTTGAAGTCAAGGTACCTTTAAAATATGCATATTGGTTTAACTCAGCTTTCTTTATAATCAAATATCTCTCTGTAGTTAAGAATCCCAAAGACAACACAATCCAGATTCTCTGTGTGATATCCATCTTTACGGGGCTTATTTTTTATATTAATTTTACTGTCTCTTTAAAGACTTTATTTTTTAAAACTATGTATTTGTTTCTGTAACTGTATATATCACCTTTTTAATCTCTTTCAAGCCTACGTATATTTTACACACATTTTAAACTATTATATCTGAATCTGTCTTATTGTGAATCTATTGCCTTAAACTGCAGCAGCTGTGGCTGCTGGCTCCGCCCACCTCAGCTTCCCAACATGGCGGGCGGTATGCTTACCGCCAGCTCTGGGAGCCATCGTGGGTCTATGCTTTTATCCAAGCAGCATGTAGCCCAGAAACCTCTTTTTTTTTGTTTTGTACTAGCAAAGGCTAAATCCACCAAGCAGCTTAATGTGCCACTTGCAGAGGCCTCATTCCTGCCATACCGCAGGTCGAGCGCGCACACTAGGAACCAACCAGTAGCTCAAACCGGCAGCTGCCGCTCATTTGAGAGAGACAATTAGGAACTGTTTTTAGCTCCGTTTTAGAATCTTTTCTCAGTTTTTAGGTGGAAACTCGAGCCACCACGTTGGACGCCATTTGTTGCTAGAGTTTTCCTGCCTGGCCCACAATCAGGACAAATCTCTCTCACCCGCCAGTCCCAAGCCGCTTAAACCCGATCAAATAAACACAGAGACTTATATTGGTTACAAACTGTATGGCCGTGGCAGGCTTCTTGCTAACTGTTCTTACAGCTTAAATTAATCCATTTCTATTAATCTATACCTTGCCACGTGGCTTGTGGCTTACGGGTACTTTACATCTTCCTTATCCTGATGGCGGCTGGCCGTGTCTCTCTGACTCAGCCTTCCACTTACCAGCTCTATTCTCCTCCTTGTCCCGCCTACACTTCCTGCCTAGCCAATGGCCAATCAGTGATTTATTTATTGACCAATCAGCAACACATTTGACATACAGACCATCCCACAGCATATCCAATGTGTCCAGTGTCAGGAATATACCTCACACAAGGTTGTTGTGGTTCAAATTTGAAATGTCCCTGCATAGGCTCAATTATTTGAACACTTGGTCCCCATATGATGAAGCTGTTACTAGAGCTTATGGAACTGTTAGGAAGTGCAGCCTTGCTGGAGGCAGCATGTCATTGAGTGAGGACTTTGGGGGTTTGCTTTGCTTTACTTCCAGTACACTCGCTGCTTCATGGTTGTTGAAGATGTGATTTCTCAGCTTCCTTCTTCTGTTGCCATGACTGCTGATTACTGCCCTGCCTTCCCCCAGCATTTGGACTTTCTCTCTGGAACCATAACCCCAAATAAATTCTTCCTTCTATAAGTTGATTTTTGCCATGGTATATTATAACAGCAACAGAAAAGTAATTAATTCAACTATCATGAGCATGCTGTGCCAGGAATATACACTGGTAAGTTTGTGTTTTTCTGTAATACCAAAAGTTATTGAATGAAAATGAATTCACAAGGTTCAGCAGTGTGAATGACGGCAGTTTATCATATAATTCTGACTACCTCAGTAATCTGTGCAAGGTGGAAGCAGGTTCTTTTATTTCAACCTCAATTACTAGTATTAACTCTCACATCACATCCTACACAGTAAATATATCGATATGCACATATGGCTTGCAGAATGAATGCAAATTTAATACATTGCAGCAGACTCCAAAAGGTTCCAGACATTGACTGACAGTGAGTCTGTGTTGATAAGATAATGAGCCAGACCAGTGCTGGGAGGAAGCTACTGCTGGGTCAGAGTGAGAGTGGAGCTGTTGAGCTTAGCTACAAGGTGAAAGGCAGAATCAAGTACAGGTCCAGATGAGTGAACAAGTGGATGGGCAAGCATTTGAGCAGCTCTTGTCAAAAACAAGGGACCCAGCTGAGCTGAACCTCCAGGGGCAGTCAGTGTGTTTCTTGGTTCATGACACACACAGCAGGTATCAGATGATAGGTTGGTATTTCACCCTGATATTGCAATGTTAGGTTCAATCAATTTATGGGGTCTAGTTGAGGAAGTTAAACCCTTTCCTTGATCTGGCATGCTGAATACATGCTCGGGCCTTATTCCCCAATATGATTTTAATATACCCATGTGCTCAAACATTTCAATTCACCCCAATAAACTTATAGGGTGGTCTCTTTCTGTTCTTGGGAATAAGTCATTTATCAATCTGTGTTGGATGGGTGGTGCCTGATAATGATGCCATTTTTGAGACCACCCAAGGCAGTGGTTCTCAACCTTCCTAAAGCTGCAACCCTTTAGTATAGTTCCTTATGTTGTGGTGACCCCCCAACCATAAAATTATTTTTGCTGCTACTTCATAACTGTAATTTTGCTACCACTATGAATTATAATGTAAACATCTGTGATTTCCAGTGATCTTAGGCAACTCCCATGAAAGGATTGTTCAACTCCCCAAAGGGGTCATTACCCACAGGTTAAGAACTTCTGATCCATGTACTACACTCATTCTTCTTGCTTAAAATGGACTCAAAGATAATTGTAAAGTAGAGCTTCCTAGGGTAAATGCAGACTGAAAAACAACCGTTATATATAATATGATCTATCTTAGCATAGGAAATGGCCTGATCTCATTATATAAACAAAAATATTTGTAAGTATTCAAATACCAGTTATTTACAAACATTTCAGCATATAGTAATGCATTTACAATGGTCTTTAAATTATTTTACAGTGTATTTTAAAGTAATATAAATCACTGCATGTGACATAAGTATATGTATTCATATATGTAATAAACTACATATAAGCAAAATTCATAACATATAATCTCATAGATGTTTTTATTTTCTTCTAGAGATTCATTTCCATTAAGTAAATATTAATATAATTTGCATTTATATAAGCTAAATGTAATACAAACATTTAGGTTTTATTACCCTGTCTCTATGGTAATTAAGGAACAAAGGAGACTCTGGTAGCATCAATATCCATAGATTTGCTCAGTTTCAAAGATTGTAGCTATGGTAAAGCATAAGATAAGCAACTAATTTAAATTAAACTAATTAGCGTAGACTAGCTCATTGATTAACCTTCTTTTAAAAGTTAAAACTCCTCTTAAATTAAGGTATTTTCATGAAGAACACATATCAAGTTTAAAAAAAATCATGAATGGAGAAAGATATTTTGTAAAGTCATCATTAAAATAACATTAATGTCATTGAATTTAAATTAAAAGTGGCTTGTATCATTAGAATTCCATTTACATTTCACGTGTTCTCTAATCTCTGGACTCTTACAAATAGACATTATTAATTGGCTTTTCTTCTTACACCATTTATATTTTGGGAAGCATAGACTGATCTGCACTGGGCAAACTTAACCAAGCAGACCACTGAACCCTGCAGAGCCAATGAACAATGTGCTAATCAGAAGTAATGACTGAGTCACCCACCTAGCCTGGGGAGGTGAGTCATTAGAGACATCAGGAGTCAGAATACACAATCCAGATGAAAGTAGCTTGTGCCATGAGGGACCAGGGGTTGAAAGGAAATAGAATGCACAGGGAACAGGTAGAGGAATACTGGATTCATAAGCCAATATTTCTTTGCTACTCTCTTTTCCCTGATGCACAGTGTCCCAATGCTTTGAAGATACAAATGACTCATTTTTCTCTTTGTGTGGTAGCTTATAAACTTCTCATGTAGTTTCTTTGGATGTAGGTGTGGAGGTTTGAATGAGAAATGTCCTCTGTAGTCTCAGATATTTGAACAACTGGTCCTCAGTTGGTCGGCAATACTGTTTGGGGAGGTTTAGGAGGTGTGGCCTTGCTTGATGAAGTAAGTCACTGGGGGTAGAAGCAGAGTAAAAAGCCCGGCTTACTTCTAGTTTTCTCTCTTTGCATCATGCTTACAGATAAATATGTGAGCTCTTAGCTGCCTGCCCCTAATGCCATGACTGACACATACTTTCATGCTGTCCCCACAATTATGGACTCTAATCCTCTAGAATAACATTTCAATATATGTTACTGAAGGAATGTCAGCTAACTGAATTTGTTACAAAATGACTGGCTGGGAGAAACTAGGCTATCAAATTGAGACTTTCGGGCAGCTGCAGGGCTCCTCCCATCCCCTTGATGGGAACTGTTTGCCTGTTCTAATAGTTTATTGTTTTGTTCACTGTTCTTTTCTCTGTGGCTGGTGTTTTTCTGTTCCTTCATCATTCATAATTTACTTTCACTCTGTCAGCTTACCCTCAGGATCTATAATTGCTCCTTTATGTCCAAGGATCCTCAGCATCTCCACTTTTGTTTGTTGCTGGTAGGGGCTGCCTTAGCTTCCCTGCTTGAGGAGCTAGAGCTGTTCAATCTGTGGAAGTATATATATTGGGAGTGTATGTGTGTGTGTGTGTGTGTGTGTGTGTGTGTGTGTGTGTGTGTGTGTGTCAAGCACAATGGTAGGCTGACATTTTCTTTGTGTTTTTAAAATCAATGCTTATTAGGAAAGATTTCTCTTTTTGTGAAAACAAATTGCTGATTGCATATGTGTGTGGTGCTAGGAATTGAATCTGGGGCTTCACACGTTTTACAAGTCCCACTAATTCTATTCCAGCCTCATTGCTGGTTCATTAGATGAGGAGTCAATTCAAAGCCTCCAGGCCTTTCATAACTACTGCCAACTTTACTTTTTATCCATTCAGCATCTCATTAGTTCCTGTTCACTGTTTCAACCTGTTGAGCTACTTTTGGATTCTGACAAAATACACCTGACACTTTATAATTTTAGTCTTACCTCTGCATTAAAAAAAATACAGTTTCCCATATCTGCATTTTTGTAGTTCTCTGCTTCTTGTGTTTAGTCATGAATTCTCCATCATATTTATCTAAGCAAGAAATCTTTCATGAGAAACCTCATCATTAATGTACCCAGCAGATAAGCAAATATGGAAAGCCATGACAGAAAGTTTCTCTTCATTATCTCATTTCATTTCTTTCTTTTGTTCTAATTTTTTTCAGCATGATAAGGAATAGGTTATTACAGAGAAACTGAGGCTCAGGGAGATTGAGTAACTGCTGAAATACTGAAATTTAAACACAAATGTTTCTTCTCTCCCATACCTTTGCCCTTTTTATTTACACCACTGCACCAAAAGATAGCAGTCTGACTATGGACAACAGCCCAGTCAATAAATCAAGACCCAGCAAAGGCAACAGACTTATGATCTCTCCAGAATTTGGCTGTGCATTTTCCTTTGAAAACTGCTAAGAAGGTTGAGAACAAAAGTTATTTTCAGGCATGGCAACAAAGCCAAATGCATCTTATATAAATAACCTAGAAGAAGGACTTGCTCTAAGGAAAACATGTTTGAGAAGGAAGTATCCACTTAATTATAAAAGAATAGGAAGAGGTTGGGGTAAAAAGGGACAGAAAACATCTGGTATCCAGATGCTGAGAAGATGGGGGCAGACTTGTGAATGGGGCCCCACCTTCTCACCTGCGTCTGTAAGATGTGAAACCACCAGGTGTTATAGGATGTACAGATAGGTTAGTAGGTGAAAGCACTTGGTGTGTAAGCATGAGGACCAGAGTGAGAATCTCCAGCATCCCCGTAAAAAGTCAGAAAGTGGCCATGTGCCTGCTGAAGTCCCAGTGCTGTGGAAGATGGAGAGAAATAGGAGGGTGGCTAGGGTTGCTGACCTAACTATGGGTGGTGAGAGATCCTGTCTTAAAGGAATAAGGTGTAGAATAATGGGTCAGGACACAGGAAGTCTTCTTACGATGTCTGTGAACATACATATGCACACGCAACATATATCACCCCTTGTACACACACACACACACACACACACACACACACACACACACACACACATGCACACACATACACACACACCAAGTGTTAAAACTTTCTAGCTCTCTTCTCAAAATTGGCTTCATCTTTGATTACTAGATTTCGATTAAGTACATACGCACTCTAGATATAAACACAGGCACAACCCTATCTCCTTCCCCTCTTATATTCCCTTTGTTTATGATACTTTACATTTTGGCTGAACTCCAGCAAGCATTCCCGCCCTGTCTTCAAGGGCAGTCATCTTCAATCTTCTTGCATCCAGGTTCACCCTCTTTGATCCAAGTGAACAACTGCCAGGACAATTTGGAGAAATAAACCCACATCTCATTCGAATATTTTTTGAGATGAGGTGGGATGCAGCTGCCTTATGTGTACTGATATATAAAAGTGAACAAACCCCAGCCACCCCCATTAAAAGGTTAAAAGTACAGTGTTTACTTGAAGTAGTCGACCATTTAAGTGGTAAATCTAATAATATATGAGCAATATAGGTTGATATAGACTAATGGGGATAGAAGAGCACCTGTCCATGGGAAAACTGCCCACTGTTTAAATTTAAATTCCTTTCTTATCCCATATTTAGTGTACAGCAAAGTCCAGCTTCCTTGGAGGTTTTTATACTTATTTTCATGGATAACCTGTAGCTTGCCAAAAGTTTTTTGAAGCCTAGTTCCACTCAATAAAATATAGTTGCCTTTTCTATTTTTTTTTTGTATTAGTACTGAATTAAATCAAAGCCATCAATTCCACTAACAGCCACATCCAGCTATTTTGTTTGGCTCTTTTAACTTCTTGATTTTGATTACTGGAGGTGAAGTCTCAGGTCGGCTTCAAAATGGCAGCATTTGACATTTGCACTTTGCTTGACTCCTTCCCCCAGGTGAGTGATCCAAGTGTATTTCAGTTTATTGTATGTGACATTAACAAGATGAGATCTTTATTGTCTGCCCTCCCCAAAAGGGAAGTGCTTCTGTTTTTAAAGGTTCTGTGGCATTTTTTATTCCTAATTTCTCCCTCAGGTCTTCTTTAATACAGTTTCATGTTGATATTGTCTTTTCCCACCTACCTGACATTTTTGTCATTAAATATTCTCTCAAGTTAGAAAAAAAGAAGAGGAGTGTAAGATATAAGAGACTCTTAAGAAGACTGGATGGGGAGATGTCTCTTAGGTGAAGGGCTTGCTGTGCAAGCCTGAGGTCTTCAGTTTTGATTCTGCATACCTCCGAAAGTCTGGACATGGCAGGATGTATCTGCAGCCCCAGCATTGCAGGCATAGGCAGGGGGATCCCCAGAGCTTTGCCCAAATAGCAAGCTCTAGACTCAGTGGAAGAGCCTGCCTTTAAAAATGAGATAAAGAGTGATGGAAGAAGGGACTCAGAGTCAATCTCCAGCTTCCACATGTGCATGTATGTGTATGGGGTGTGGATGTGTTGTATACATGCACATATATGGGCAGATGTGTGTGTGTGTGTGTGTGTGTGTGTGTGTGTGTGTGTGTGTGTGTGTGTGTATGTATGTGTGTGTGTGTGTGTGTGTGTATGTATGTGTGTGTGTGTGAGTGTGTGTGTGTGTGTGTGTGTGTGTGTGTGTGTGTTTGTGTGTGTAGGGGAGGATGTTGCATGTTCTCTACCAGTCTCTTCCTTGTTCCTTTGAGGCATGATCTCTCACTGAACCACTATCTTAGATGTTTCTTGTCCAGCTAGACTGGTAGCCAGCAAACTCCTGCCATCCTACTTTCTACCTGCCCTCAGTGCTGACATTACAGGCATAGGTGGGTCACATGAGTGTGGGGATCCAAAATATGGCCTTCATTCTTGAATAGCAAGTGTTGTTAAGCAGTGAGCCATTGCTTCAGCCTCAGATTCTCTATGCTATATGTTTGTTGTTATAAGTAAAAGTAGACACCTATTTGAGCATAGTTTCTTACTCAAGATAGACATTCAATCTCAATCATTAATGGAGTGAGCAATCTGAATCTGGTTCAGTTTTCTATTTGTGGTATTTTGGCTGTTTATTTCTTTTTGGTTTTTGTCCATTTTCTTGGAAGCCATGTTACTTTCCTATTCTCTCCAGCTTTGTTAACACCAGAATGGATGATTTCAGGTAGCAATACTTATTTATTGTTCAGAAATATGCTCACCGGCAAGAGCTACACAATGTACATCAAGTTTATAAATACAAACTTGCTGAAATCTCCACCACCATTTTTATTTTATTTTTATTGTGATTGTCTTGCCTTGGGGTAAGCTTTGGGCCTATGCCCATCATAGATTTAATCTCTGCGTGAACATTCAATGAATAACTTCATCTCTTTTCTAGAATATTGATAACTATTTTGCCTCAATCAGAGCTCAGTATGCTACACTTTCTTTTAAAAAAATTTAATTTTTAACTGTGTAACTGTGTGTGTGTGTGTGTGTGTGTGTGTGTGTGTGTGTGTGTGTGTGTGTGTACCAGAGTTCAGGTGCTCCAGAGGCCAAAAAGTGGGTGTCTGATCATCAGATTCCCTGGAGCTTCCATTACTGGTAGTTGTGAGTCATGTGACCTGGGTACTAGAAACTAAGCTCAGGTCCTCTGTGAGAGCAGTAAATGTTCTTAACCCCTGAGCCATCTTACCAGTTTCAGTAGAGTGTCTTTTTGTTTGTTTGTGTTTTTGAGACAGGGTTTCCCTGTGTAGTTTTGGTGCCTGTTCTGGACATCTGTATATCAGGCTGGCCTCAAACTCAGAGATCTGCCTCCTGAGTGCTGGGATTAAAGGCATGCACCACTGGCTAGTGTGTCTTTTAATAGAAAGGTAGAGACACATTAATGGGTAACTAGATACATCTACAGAAGTTAAACAAATGTGGTAATACAGTAAATCTTCATAGATGGATAGCTAGGTGGGAGAATATTAAGACAATTAACAATCTGGTGATCAGCCTGTACCCTTTCCAGTCACCCACGGTGATTACATTCTCCAAATTATACCTTTAATATATCATCCAGAAGATAATGTAGAGGTTCATAACTTCCTATTCTGCCCTTTGGTTTTCCATGCTTCCCATTAGGGTTGACCTAGACCATATCCAGGAATGGATACTCAGAAGAATCACCTTATATCCCCCTTTGTAAGATTCCTCTAGAATCAAATAATTTCAATCTAAATATTTCCTCTACACTAATTAATTAACTTATTTGTTTATTTGTGTGCATATGTGTGTGTGTGTGTAAATGAATTAGATCTCTCTACTGTGTGGGATCCAGGAATCAAATCCAAGTTAGTATTCTTTGCAGCAAGCCATTTTGTCCACTGAGCCATAGCATCTTCCCAGACCTCTCAACTAACTTCTCTATCTGTTCCTGCTTCTTCCTTCCCTTTAGGATACTGTGAAACTGGGTATCAGATGGGAAGAGTGGTTTCTTACTCTAGTTTTCAATCTATTCCTACATTTTTAACTCTTGATTTATTATTAACTACCTTAAGAATTGTCACATTTTCTAAGTGCCCTATTGTTCACTTCAGAACTGATCCTTTGCATAAATTTGCCTATGCCCACACATTATCCGGGTAAATCTGGACTCATCAGTCTTCTTGTGTCTGCTGTTGGCATCATTGTCTTGGTCAGTTCCACTTGGTTTCAGACTGCTGGCTTTACATTCATGCTCATCTGCCTGGTCAGAGTGCCAAGAATGGTTTGGATCCAGGGTTACTTCACTTGTGGCAGTTTCAGGTTATTTTCACTTTGAGTTGTTTTATGAAAATAAGTCTCACTCAGAAATGGTAAAGCTGTCCAAGCAAGGATACTAGCAAACTATTCATGTGGCAACCTATTTGATGGACTGTGTTAAATTGTCCTTGTTTTGAATATAACTATGGATGCCTATGCAATTGTCAATTTACTTGTCCGTGTGCTTTTGCAGGAGAGAAAAAAAATGTGATGTTCTCTTTTGCTATTATTAAATTTTTTTCATTTGCTTGTGCTTATAGCTCTCAAATACTTTGCTCAACATATAATGTTCATCGACTAATTGTTGCCATGTGCAAAGCACTGAGAACAATTCTATTCTTTATTACAGTCTGGTGCATAAGAGTTGTGTACGGCAAAGCCCCAGTGCTATGTGCATTCCTGGTTGAGCATACTTAGTATTGGTGCTTGAAGATGGTTGGTGAAAGGCATTTGGTGAAATTATATAGCATGGAGAGGTAGCCTTCTTGGCCTATTTTCTATCCTGAAGGCATCAATTAAACCTTATTTGGAGGAACAGCACCAGACCTACATTAAATACTTGTATTCATTCAAGTTATTAAAAAACATGCAGATCTAAAAATGTGAGCATTAAATTTTTCAAAAAAATTTATGTATAATTCTTCTTCAGATTGTCTGACTTACATTCCTCCTTCATGTACAAAAGTTGAGTTGGTTGTATTGAGAATAAAAAGTCTATTTTCTATGTGTCTTAAAGAAATGAGCCTGCTGAGGAGGAAAATAACAGCTATATGGTGGAGTGTTAAGCAGAATTTCTTCCACCTTGTTAAGAGCAGGAGAAAGTTCCTGTGGCTCTCACATCATTAGGGGGAAAGCTCACCTTGTTGGCTGTGTGTTATCTTATGTGTTATCTTTTGACTTTCCCTGCAGATCTTTTTTTTTAACTTTATCCATGTGACATTTGCTATTGAATCTGAAAAAGAATGAGAAAAGATGAGATTGTTGCTCCTTGGATCCATCTGCCTGCATGCAGCTCAGTGAGGCGGTTCTGCACTGACTCTTCCAGAACACAGCAAGGACTAGCTTAACTTCTAAGAACCAATGTCAACTTGGAGGATTAGGCCTCTATATTCCACAAAAAATGCTCATCAGATGTGAATTAAACTGTCACCCAACAATAACAATTACTGGGAGTTCACAGGGAAAAAAATTTTCAAATCTATCTGCTCTCCACTAAATGATTAAAACACAGCAATATTTGTCTTTAAAGTTGCTACTTCTTAAAAATATTAACCTTTCTATTATGAGAGAATTTGTCTGAATAGAGTACTACCTAAAAATTCTTTCTACAATATCTAAAAACTGAATATTGTGTGAATATTAAGAAATAGTTAGAATATTATAGGAATATAGAATTTCCTAGAAAAGAACTTAAAAGATTGGCAGGCATGGTGGTGCACACCTTTAATACTGGCACCTGGGAAGCAGAGGCAGATGGATCTCTGTGAGTTTCAGGACAGGCTGATCTACATAGTGAATTCCAGGACAGCCAGAGCTATATAGTCAAACCCTGTCTCAAACAAATAAGACAAAATACAAAACAATTAAGAGACAGGTAAAATTCCACAGTTTACTAACATTTTAAACAATAGAATGCATATTTGCTAACTTTTATACTTTTCATTCATGTACTTATACTCATTGTTTGCTTACTGGTTTTCATTCTTTTGAGACAGGGCCTTACTATATAGTTGGGGCTATCTTGAAACTCATTAAGTAAATCAGTGGGCTTGAAATATGGCCCCCAGCCTCAGCCTCCTAAGTACTGTAAATGTGGGTCTATACCAAGGTTCCCAGCCTACACAGTCACGCTACTATAGTACATTGTTATTTCTGTTTCTATCAAATTACTTCTAAATAAATTACATAGAGTCCAAGAATAGTGAGAGATAAAAATGAAAAACTGAAGAATTTCCTAACTTCACTTTGTAAAAGTTGATTCAGGCCAGATTTTCAAAACTTACTGATCAACTTGAAATTAATATAAAGATGCCCTATAAGTCAGAGAAAGGGTGTCTACATTGGGTTTGTCAATTTAAAGGTGGTAGGCTTAGCATAACTAGGGGTATTGTTATGGGGAGACTTGCTTATTTAACAATCTCCTGTTTTCCTGCATTATCTTGAAAATCAAGTCTGTTATAGTCAATAGGTATGTGGAACTATTCTTTTAATCCTGAAATTTCTATTCATCTTGTATCCAGAGCTTTCCTTTTGATCCCTGCCTCTTTTGCTGTGAAATCTGAAGTGGTCCAAGTGGTCTCTGGGTCCCAGACACCTTTCTGATGTCTTCTTCTGTTTTCCTCTGCACTCTTCCAACCCTACTGGTGCTTTAGGTGCTTTGACTTTATCAACAAAACTGCTTCAGAGCTTATGTCTTCACTTTTCTTTGTGCAACAATATTCTCCCAGATAGGTTTGCTATCTCAATGCATTTAGCTTTGCCTGGAAATGTCATCTCTGAAAGTTTTCATTTTTTTTTATAATCTGTCTAATTAGTGCCATTCACATGCCTGTGACTACAGAGCTATCCATTGTACCATAGGCAGCTTCTATGAGTGCTCAGTCATAGATATAACATCTATTGATATCAACCTCCCCAACATACACACACACACACACACAGAGAGAGAGAGAGAGAGAGAGAGAGAGAGAGAGAGAGAGAGAGAGAGAGAGAGAGAGAGAGAGAGAGAGGAGAGAGAGAACAAGCTCAGGAAACATGGCAGAAGAGGGTCCAGAAAGAATGTAAGATCAGGAGGATGGGTGGGGATACTGTGAAATGCTGACCTCTAGACATACCGTTGCTATTATACACATGAACTCAACAGCATCTCTAGTTATCTACACAGAATCAAGCCAATTGAATGTGTTTTGAAATCTGTTGTTCTGTGTGGTCTGGGTTCTGACCTAACTTATGACTAACATTTTCTCTGTGATTTTGGGGAAGTCATATGACATTTCAGGGCATCTAAGCTCCATCTATTGATAACAACATATATTTTTCATGATTTGCAAGACTTAAAGATGTAGGGAATCAACAGACTTACTAGCCATAAAAATACTTGGAAAATATTAGGTAAACTATAAGCATGGCATTTTCTAAGTTGATACGAACACACATTCCCCGCCCCCTAAGTGATAGGCTACTAAAGGGCAAATAATAGAATTGGTGAATGGTTAAATATTAGTTGCAGAATGTTCTGTTTTAATTTGACAGCTAGGTCTATGACTCTTAAATGCTCTGAATTTATATAAAATCTCATTTTAAACAGCACTTTAACCAGAACATATCAAATAGACTACCAGCATATAAAATTATGGCTCTCAGTTTATATATGCCAAAGCAAAATCTTTAATTATGCAGAAAAATGAGAAAAATATCTTCACCCATTTCCATGTAAGGATTGTACATAAACTGGTGTTGGCACTGGCAACATTAATATATTTTGTCTAATTAAGATAATATTGTAGCTCTACAGAATTTAATAATAGAAAGAACATTGATACTACATTAGAAACTTATGCTAAAGTCAACCTATGTAGAGAATTGCAAATTCCGTGAGTGAAAATAGATCTATACGGTCTAAGAAAAGTGCAAAGAAAATTTGGCAGGGCTGGGGGATGGATCAGGGGTTGAGACTGCCTACTGGTCTTGTAGCACACCTTAGTTCAGTTCCCAGAATCAATGTAGAGTGGGTCACAACCACCCGTACTCCAACTCCAGGGGATCCCTGATTCACTCTTCTTGTCTCTGCTGACATTGCACTCAGATGCACATATCTGCACACACACACACACACACACACACACACACACACACACAGAGAGAGAGAGAGAGAGAGAGAGAGAGAGAGAGAGACAGAGACAGAGAGAGACAGAGACAGAGAGAGACAGAGAGACAGAGACAGAGAGAGAGAGAGAGAGAGAGAGAGAGAGAGAGAGAGAGAGAGAGAGAGGGGAGAGGGAGAGGGAGAGAGAGAGTGAGAGAGAGTTACACATAAATAATAATAAAATAAATCTTTAAGAAGCTGTTTCACAAAGTAATAAAAATGGCCTTTGCCCTAGAAAGGTGAAAAACCTCTTCCACATCGTGTTCGTCTGCAACAAACCCATCATGCTCCCTGATGTCATCTGGGTTTTGTTTCAGTGATGAAATGTACCCCAAAGCTGCTATTTGCATAGTGGTAGGATGCCTTTTTGGCTACCGTTTCTTCCTTTAGATCTCTCTGTGCTGGTAAGCATCATTCTCTGCAGGACATTACTTATCATTTAGGGTTAAGTGACTTTCACTAGTCTGTTTTCTTTTAAACTAAGCATCTCTCCACAGACGTTTTGTGTGTATCCAAAGAGACTTCTGGCCTGCAGTCAATACTTATTTGCAGTAAAAACCCTGGCATGAATTTATATACATCTTCCCCACCATAAAGTATGCACTGCCTATGCAGGTGTAGGCACCATAAAGTATCTTTGCCTGGCACTGTAACTTCCCAACTTCTATAACTTTTGCATTTTCCAGGCCAATCGTACAGGTTAGAGCACTATATCAGTTTGCACATTTTAATAGAGGTCCAATAAAATAGTTTAAACAAAATAAAAAGATTGATGTTGGATTCATGTGCCTATGCCTGAGAGACAAAGTACATTGATTACTTGGAATAAGTCTTCTTGCATCCTTAGACATCCTCTCTCTTATGGTTCTGCCTTTTATCATGGGTACCCTGCTTATGGTTGAAAACAAGTTGAGTATGCAAGCTTCCTATCATCATTTCAGCCAATGGGAAAAAGAAAGTTAAAATGATGGGCATGTGGCTTCCTTTTAAGAATGTGGCCTAGAAACTTCAATAATCATTTCTGTCCTTTGACTCACATTTGATCAAAATAACCCAACAACAATGGAGGGTGGTCAGCATTGCCTATATCTAGAATCCTTCTACCTAGCTGAAACTGTGAGTTCTCTTGCTGAAAGGAAGCAGGGGGGGCAGCTGTTGAGTAAAGAAGATCATTATAATGATACAAAAAGAGGGGGAATAGATTTCTCATATATAGATTTCAAAGTTTGAATCTGATATATGAAGAGATAGCTGGTAAAAGGGGCTTTCACAATGGCAAAGCCTTCTTTGGGTTCAAGTTGGTGTATTTAATCTGAATTTAAGCAGAGATGGGTTCTAACTGGGTCTGGATTATTTCCCTGAATTCTGTGTCATCAATAGATTTCATATGTGCCTTTCCCCTACCTCCAAGTAAATATTGGCACAGGTAAATCCCCAACTCCATAACCAGAGCAAGGTCCTGCTAATTTCCCCTTGGTTTTGTGAGAATGTGAGGCTATCAAGATTCTGACATCCCTTAATGTGATATACAATGGAGAATCTGATACTATCAAAGGCCAGGTTTTCTTCTGTCTCATACCAGTTGGCTCTTCTGATATGAGACAGAACCTCCTAATATTTCTTTTAGTAATATACTTGGGTTTAGAGAAGGAGAGAGCCACATTCCAACTCCAAAGCTGACTTGATTTATAATTGACTTGGGACCACAACTATCCTAGAGTTAAAGAGATATTGATGTTAGGCAGTTGGATATTACCCTGTAAAGTATATTGGTACTAATAGGTTCTTCCCTTCTGCTGTAGATGTCTGGGTGTCCAAGGCCTTATGATTTCTTGAAGATGGGTATTCCTATTATCCTGTAAGAACAAAAAACAGAACCCTGCCCCCACCCTTCTTTGCTGAGTTTGCCTTATAACTTATAGAGTTTTCACATTGGTGAATGAGCTATTATTTTTCCCCATCCAGAGGTTTCTCCTGTTCAAAGTTAATTTTTATTAATTTTGTTGGTATCCATAGCTTTTCTTCTCCTGCAGAAACAAAAGCAAAACCTCTTCTCCAACGTAGGACAGATCCTGGTTTCCAGTCCAAGGTCAACACATCTTTGAAGTAAACTGGCTTGTTTAGCTCAGGAGTTTTTTCTGTTGTCCAGTATCTCTCTGCAGCTGCTGTTCCTTTCTCAACAGCATTAAGAAAATTCAAGGTTAATAAAACATTATGTAATCTGTTTCTAGGAATCATTGTTAACGCTTTCTGTCTATTTAGCATATCCTTTAAAGTTTGATTGGATTGTTCTATGATTGCTTGACTTGTGGGATTGTGTAGTATGCATGCAACATGCTTTATATTGTAATAAGCAAAAAACTGTCTCATTTTATTTGAGACATATGCTGGAGCATTGTCAGTTTTAACTTGTATAGGTATTCCCATGATGGCCATAACTTTGAATAGGTGTGGAATCACAGAGTCAGCCTATTCAGAACTCATAGGTGTTGTCCATTGAAATCCTGAGTAGGTTTCAATGGTATGGTGTATATATTTTAATCTTCCAAATTTTGCAAAATGAAACACATGCATCTGTCAAATTCAATTTCTTGGTACACCTTTAGGATTACTTCCTGCAGGTAATGGAGTTTGGTGATAGAAGGAACAAGTAGGACATTCTTTTACAATTTCCTTGGCTTGTTGCCAAGTGATGGAAAAGTCCTTTTTCAAACCTTTGCTACTTACATGGCATTTCTTATGAAATTCTGAGACTTCTAGCACATTACCTATTAATGACTGATCAATCTCATTGTTAACTTGTGCTAGAGGACCTGGAAGACCCGTATGGGATCTGATGTGTATTATTTATATAGGATGTTTCCTATTTCTGATGATTTCCTGTATTTGTATAAATAGTGAAGTTAACTCTGTATTATCAGGAATAAATTCAGCAGTTTCAGTATGTAAAACAACTCTCTCTGCACTTTGAGAGTCAATAACTATATTGTGAGGTTCTGTGAAGTCTATTAGTGCCATAATAATGGCATACAGTTCTGCCCTTTGTATGGAATTGTAGCGGCTTTGAACCACTTCACTTATGTCTCCTGATTTATATCCTGCCTTTCCTGATTTATTTGTATCAGTATAGAATGTGGGGACTCCAGACACTGTTTTGTGCCATACAATGTGAGGAAGGACCCATTCAGTTCATTTTATGAATTCTATCCTCTTGCTTTTTGGGATAGCACTTGTTAATCTCTCCCAAAATGTTACTGCAGGCTCTTTGCCACTATTCATTATATTTTTCTATAAGGAGGAAATTTCCTCATTAGTTAAAGGTACTACAATTTCTGCTGGGTCCATTCCTGTCAACTGATGATGTCTTAATTTTCCTTTTAGAAATAAATCAGAGATCTTTTCTACATAAGTCTTTAACTTTTTACTCAGTTTACATGGTAGAAATATTCATTCCAATATAATATATTCCCTCTGCATCAAAATACCTGTGGGAGAGTATCTTGAGGAGAGTTTGACTAGAATGCAGTTAAGTTCTGGATTCACATGATCCACATGTACCTCTTGTGGTACTTTTTATTTTTTACTTTCTTTTCTGCTAGAGCCAATTTCTTCTTTAAGACTATTTAAGTCCTTGTCCCTTGCCAAATTTACCATCTTTAAGTATTCCAATATGCTGTAAGTAGGAAATGCTTCCTAACAATTTTTGAAAATCATTAACCATAATTAATTGATGAATTGAAAGTGAGGTAACATCATATATTCAACCATATACATGCTCTAACCCTAAGAAAAGTTTGCAGCAATTGTCTGATGATATGAGTTTAATGATTATGAAAATCAGACATTCACAGTCAATTCCTCCACCTCAAGTTATGGTCTAGACAGGAGATGATGAGGACGTTCTGTCTGTCCTTGCTCCTTGATTGCCCTTAGGCTTGCTGTTTCAATTCCTTTGAATCCTGTGGCCACTTCTGTTTCCCACCCTATGTTATATAATCAAATCAGACAGTATTTTCTTAAAGTTGGTATTTAATTTAATTCAATGTCTCTTATTATTGGGAGCTGCTAGTAGCAAAAGTCAATGGGAGTATACAGCAGTGACAACTAGAGTTCAAAAGATTAACCTACCAGAACTAAGGGTTCTGTTAGAGAAAACCATCATGCAAGGTGTTATGGAATTACTGCCTTTTGAATGAATTGGCTGTTTCTTGTTGTAAACTTCTTGTGTAATAGCAGCTTTGGTTCTTCCCATTTACCATGCATTTCCATATTTTGTGTACATGTAATCTCATGATTGCATCTCAATCTTGGGCACAATTTTCCCTATACATTCAGGGTAATTGGATAACTTTCCCCAGCTATGTTTATTTTTCATTAACATATATCTGGCAAAAGTGTTTCAGCTAAGATACCTTATTATCCAAGGACAAATGCAGATAGATAAACATTAGCTCAACCCACTTACAGATAAGATAAAATAACCACTAACAATTAAATCCTCAACTCTTCACCTTCATCTCAGGTTATTTACACAAGACTCTAATTTAAAAGATTCATTGCTCACATTTCTGGGATGACGTTTTAGCCACTTGCTAGTTACTGAGATATGGTAGTTATTTCCCACTGACCAAAAGAGATTTCTGACAAGGCCAGATGGATAACAGGTGTCAAGCTTTGTTATTTGTAATTGGGTTGTAATTGAAAGCAGATAATTACTGCTTTATGTGTGGATCCTTATCACCTTTCTCTGTGACCCTGAAAACTTCAAGCCTCACATTGCTTTACCAAAGAATTACTGCTTGTGTATATATACTGGTTCCCCTACAGCATTTACGGGAATTGATTTAGAAGAACCAAAGATGAGGACAAAGATTGAAAGAACTAGATAGATATGAGAGAAGAGCAGAAGGGACTGAGAGAAAAAAGGGACAGAGAGGAGCTAAGTATGAGAACAGAAAAGAATCTGTGTAGATAGAATTGATTTAGAAGAATAAAATGAATGGACTAAAGAACTCAATGTGCTTAAATTCATTGAATATCCCTCAGATTAGAATCCTAGCCACTTGTAGCTTCTGTTGTGGACCCTGGTAGAAATCTCAGGATAAGCACCTGGGGAGAATTCGGTATCTTATTTAAGATTTATGTATTTATGTATTTATAATTCAAAATTTATATTTTGGAATGTGAAATATTCACTAAAGGCACATTTATTATTTTCCTTTAACTTTGTTACAAATAGCCAACAAAAATATAACTACAAATCCATGTTGTGATGATGTGTCTGCCTTCTACTATGTTCTGCTCTGGCTGCTGTAAGACTTGGTCTCTTCTCTGTACTATCTTAGAAAAATATATTTGATAAATTTTGAAGTTTAAAAAAGTTTCAGGCCTAGGAGTGATTTCCCTCTTCCTATGAGATTCTTAATCTGATATATTCAGACAATATTCCATATGTGATTTAATGGGATCCAGTTACTGATTGGTATCATACTTGAAAAGAATTCATGACAGAATATAATGAGTATAGAGAAAAATAAAGTTCCAGTACCACACAGAGATTGAGACAATCATGTAGCTCATACTATATATCTATGGATTAATAATATATAAAACAACAATTCTATTATGTAACTAAGAGAAGAAATGATGAAAATAACAACATTTGAAAATTAGGGGGAAATAACAGGTATTTATTGCTTTCTGAATGTAGAGGATTTCTCTTGAAGAGAATTAGAAACCAAAATGTGGATTTTGAGAGTGCTTCCACCATAGATAATTATGGAAGAAGAGATAGATGGTACATAGGTAGACAGATATATCAATAGATATATGGGCTACATTTAGATATTGTTTGGTAATTGCCTCCCATCATTTTGTGTATGTGACTAGACATGTCAGAGTCTTTTAGGTAACTCCTGGAAAATTCCTCATCTAACTCTACATAGAATGTGTTGTGCCATTCCTAGTATATCTAGCCAAAAGATTCCAAGCCATCATAGAGGTTCTTAAACATCAAAGTTTACTCCTACTCTTCACAACAGCTAAGTTATGGAACCAGCCTAGGTGTCCAGCAACACTTCCTAAATAGAACACCAGTAGCACAGACTCTGAGAGAAACAATCAATCAATGGGACCTCTTGAAACTGAGAAGCTTTTGTAGAGCAAAGGATACGGTCAACAAGGCAAAGCGACAGCCTACAGAATGGGAAAAGATCTTCACCAACCCCACATCTGACAGAGGACTGATATCCAGAATATATAAGGAACTCAAGAAATTAGACATCAAAATGCCCAACAGTCCAATTAAGAAATGGGCTATAGAACTAAACAGAGAATTCTCAACAGAGGAAACCCAAATGGCCGAAAGACATTTAAGGAATTGCTCAACATCCCTAATCATCAGGGAAATGCAAATCAAAACAACTCTGAGATACCACCTTATGCCTGTCAGAATGGCTAAGATCAAAAACACTGAAGACACCTTATGCTGGAGAGGATGTGGAGCTAGGGGAACTCTCCTCCACTGCTGGTGGGAATGCAAGCTTGTACAACCACTTTGGAAATCAATATGGCGCTTTCTTAGAAAATTGGGAATCCATCTCCCCCAAGATCCAGCTATACCACTCTTGGGCATATACCCAAGGAATGCTCAACCACACCATAAGAGCACTTGTTCAGCTATGTTCATATCAGCATTGTTTGTAATAGCCAGAACATGGAAACAACCTAGATGCCCTTCAACTGAAGAATGGATAAACAAAATGTGGTACATATACACAATGGAATACTACTCAGCAGAGAAAAACAATGACATCATGAGGTTTGCAGACAAATGGATGGGTCTAGAAAAAATCATCCTGAGTGAGGTAACCCAGACTCAGAAAGACAAACATGGTATGTACTCACTCATAGCAGGATACTAGATGTGGAACAAGGATGAATTGTCTGCTACTCACATCACCAGGGAGGCTGCCTGGAAAACAGGACCCCAAGAAAGACACAGGGATCGCCCAATGACAGAGAAATGGAATGAGATCTACATGGACAGCCTGGACATGAGTCGGGGTAGTGAAAGGCGAGGGTCAAGGGAAAGAGAGCTTGGGGGAGTGGGAGATCCCAGCTGGATCAACAACAGAGAGGGAGAACAAGGAATAGGAGACCATGGTAAATGAAGACCACATGAGAATAGGAAGAAGCAAAGTGCTAGAGAGGCCCACAGAAATCCACAAAGATACCCACACAACAGACTGCTGGCAATGGTCGAGAGCCAGCCCGATCTGACCTACTCTGGTGATGGGATGGCCAAACACCCTAATTGTTGTGCTAGAAACCTCATCCAACTACTGAGGGATCTGGATGCAGAGATCCATGACTAGGCCCTGGGTGGATCTCTGGGAGTCCAGTTAGCGAGAATGAGGAGGGTTTATATGAGCGAGAATTGTTGAGACCAAGGTTGGATAAAGCACAGGGACAAATAGCCAAATGAATGGAAACACATGAACTATGAACCAATGCCTGAGGGGTCCCCACTGGATCAGGCCCTCTGAATGGGGGAGACAGTTGATTGGCTTGATCTGTTTGGGAGGCATCCAGGCAGTGGGACCGGGTTCTGTGCTCATTGCATGAGTTGGCTGTTTGAAACCTGGGGCCTATGCAGGATTGCTTGGCTCGGCCTGGGAGGAGGGGACTGGACCTACCTGGACTGAGTCTACCAGGTTGATCTCAGTCTGTGGGGAAGGCTTTGCCCTGGAGGAGATGGGAATGGGGGGGGGGCTGGGGGGAAGGTGAGGGGAACGGGAGGGGGGAGAACAAGGGAATCCGTGGCTGATATGTAGAACTGAATTGTATTGCAAAATAAAAAAAAAAAAAAAAGAAATATGTGTACACAAAGGAAAAACATTCATTTGTAAAAAAAAAAAAGACTAAATTTTGGTCATTTTAGGAAAATCGATACTACTCGGGATAATACATGATGTGAATTAATTCACTCTTAGAAAGACAAATATGGTATGTTTTCTCTTATCTGTGGTTCCTAAATTTTATACAGATATGTGAAATTACACACACACACACATGCACACACACACACACACACATGCACACACACACACACACACACACACACACACACACACACTTGTGTATATCATGAAAGCAGAGGTCAAACTGTCTGGGGACAAAGGATCCAATAGAGGGAATCATAATAAAAGAGAATTTAGGTTTGTATTAGAGCAGGATGTTTCACAAAGAACATATGCTTCATGTTCAGTGGTTTGGCGTGAGAGAGTCTAATCTTCACAAGGCCACTAGTCAGTGCTTATCAAGAACAAGTGACAGAAAGATGCTCACTAGAGATGTCTTGATTAACTGGTCTTGACTTTGGGTTACATCACACCATCTCAAAAGCCAGTCTGTGTTGGGGTAGCAGGTATGCCACCACAGAGACCTGGACTCTTCACTTCTATCCATTTTCTACTCACTACCACCACGAAGTATCTTCACTTGAGTTAGAAAACTCAGCTGTGATACTTTTCTTGATAAACAAGATTTTTTTAAAAAAGAAGCTCTTTATCATTTCTTCTAGCTTCTGTATCCTCAAAATGGCTAATTTGTCACATCAAACCAAACACCCCACAGTTTGTTGCCTCTTTGAGTGTGGTTTCATTGTTCCAATTATTTTTAATTGTGAATGTTCTCACTGTCTGTGGATTATCCACATCCAGGCTTTCATATTCACAGTGGTATATTTCTTCATAAAGTTGATAAACAATCTTGAACTCTAAATTGTGCTCTATGTGTCATCATGCCACAGCTGTGAGGTTCGGTAATAAAATGTGAACCAGGAGTCCATACCAGAACAAACAAGGTCATCATCAAATAACTGCTGAGATTAGGCCTGCTTTTATCACTGGCTAATTGCTCTGTCTGTCTGTTGAATTGAAGAGAAAATGCAATATGCCTTTTACAGAGAGCTTTGCAGCCAGCATGGTGTGGTAACAGTGTTAACACTTTGGGCTCTGCAATTTCCACAGTAAATGAGAGCACAGGCTTATCCTTCCATTCTATGGTTATTAAGTATCACTTATTCATTTGCCAGACTCTGCTCCATGTATTAGAGAAAGGCAAGAATAAGCTGTAATTCCTTCTTGAAAAGATTTTTATAGCGCACTTAGGGAAACAAATGTGTCATACACAAGTTTGTGAATGACTGAAAGCGTGTTTATGGATATCAAGCCTTTAAAAGGGAAAGAACTGTGATTATCCTTAGTTGCTATTTGTCATCTGTAATACATATATAAAAATCTGCCAAGGATGTCTCTAAAAAGACAGTTTGTTTGTCAGTTATTGAGAACACTCACCAAAGAATGAGGAAATCAAAAGAATAAAGTTCATGAAACAGGAAAATAGTCAAAAAGATGTATATTGGACACAGTTTCTTCTCCTCAGTGTAGTTCCTTAAGTTTTCCCATCATCAGTCACTTCACCAAGTCTTTCTGAGCTGTAACATTCAACAAGGACCTACACAGAGGAAAACAGCATACTTTTGCAGGCACTGTAATACATAGCCATTTGAAATATGTAAGAACTCAGAAAAAATTGATTTCAGCAAGTTGTCTTCTGACTACTTGATCTATCCAGGGCCCTGGCATGAAATCTCCCTCCAAAAAGTAATATTAAAAAGTTTCCTTTCCATATCACATTATAGCACCATCTCAAAATGCTTTGATTCCTGCAATAAAGTAGAGATAATCAGATTACATAAAAAATGCCACATATAAATGTGTCACATACAATGAACTTGGCAGCATGCAAATTAAGCATTTACATCAATAAATTTTTATTTCCATGGTTTTCTGGTAATTGTTTAAATTGATTTTTGAATTGTGAGTGAGAAATGACATTTAATGTTTCCTTCATTTCTAATCTTCCTTGCGGGTCTTTTCTGAACATGAACAATAGGCCACTTTGTTTCCTCTTGACATTTCTGAGTCAATATTTTGTCAACTAGCTAAGTACTTCTGGTTGTGATGTGAGGAGACAGCTCAGTTGGTAAAATGTATGCTGTCTAAGCATGAGGACCTGTGCTCAGACCTAGAGTCTGGGTGTAATGCAGCTACAGACCCAGTACTGGGGAAGCAACCAGGGACCTACTCCTCTCCTGGCTAGCTCATTAATCTGAAAGTGAGAGCTCTACATTCAGTAAGAGATGTTAAAAGTACAAAGTGGATAGCAATAGAAGGAATTTCCCAAAATCCATTTCTGGCCTTTAGATGTCATACATGGGTGTCCATGCCTACACCCACACATGCATAAACTGCATGCACAGGTATATATACATGCATGTGTGGTGGTAGTGTGTGGATGAAATCCTTTTTTTATTTCATTTTTAGTGGGAAAATCTAATTTGATGTCTTCAGAAAGCTTGCTGGAAACTCCTGAGCACGTGTTATGTGTAAGGAGAAGTCTAAGTCATCACTGCCATGTCTCTCAGGGACCCACTCCCAAACACCCAGCATGATATGAAAATCATAGGAATCTAGGAAATATTTTGCTTAAATGAAGTAAAGCAGCCACATTAAACTGCATCCCTGTGAATTGCTATTTTCAAAATTTGCAGGAAAACTTGTCAGAGAGTGAAACGCAAAACGTTAATATTCTAAATATGCAGCATCTTTTTCTGCTCACAGGCAAATATTTACTACATTAAGATTATGATATATTGAACATCACACATGACTTAACTTACTTCCTTAATCACAACTGTGTATGTATATTACTGGTTTTCCCATAACCTTAAATACTCCTTAAGATGTTGTATCTTAAGGTAATTTGATCCTAATTTCAAATGCTAAAGGAATAAGAAAAGAACATAATTTTCCTGTTGCTTCTAGAAGGGATGAACCAATTAAGGGAGAAAAAGGCTAAGTCAAATGGCAGAGTAATGGTTCTTGGTCTCCTGTCAATCTTTTGATTGTGACTACATAGATTATGGAGGGAAAACACTTTTTATTTAGTGTTGGGGAGAGATCACTCTAGAAGGGAAATAAGAGTTCTTTATCTTCTGAGCCCAAAGAACCAGTTTCTTTGCTCTGTGGATTCTCCTCTTTCCTCTTATCCTTGAATTCCTTAGTTCTTTCATTCTTATTTTGTGTCAGGTTCTAGGACTAAACTCATTTCAAACTGCAGAAGACTATGGATGTGTCTTTTCCAAATTACTTCTAATCTTCTCTTTCTACAAACACCCATATGTTTCTTTTTAAATACACACACACACACACACACACACACACACACACACACACACACACACACACAGAATTTTTCTATGGTCCCATATAAAATGCATAACTTGACTCTATAATTGGACTAAAAGTTACATACTGCCAAAATTGGACTAAATTTGTTCCCAGAGACTAGATTTTTTTTCTCATAGTTTATTTTCATGCCAGTGTCTGGAATTTACATAAAATGCAAACATCTTTTCGAAGTTTTAAGTAGTTGCTACTTTATTTTGTATTGT
This sequence comes from Peromyscus californicus insignis, assembly GCF_007827085.1. Classification (NCBI taxonomy): domain Eukaryota; kingdom Metazoa; phylum Chordata; class Mammalia; order Rodentia; family Cricetidae; genus Peromyscus; species Peromyscus californicus. The sequence continues at coordinate 96,053,853 of NW_026294584.1, read as the reverse complement.
CCATTGTTGGCCAAAATGACTATATTATTTATTGGTTTTATTGAGAAGATAGTTCCATTATTACAACAGGAAAATGTGAACCACTTGGGCCACTCCTTAGTAAGAAAAGAAATTGTTTCTTGCTGATAACAGGCTAAGTAATGCAAGACTGCATAGTCAGCTTATGATCTGAAAGCAAGATGCTGTGGGTGGCAGAGAAGAAGAGTAGGAACATATATGATATAGGATTTGAGAAGATGTAAAAGAGTGGCAGAGCACTTGCCTAGTGTGTGTGTGTGTGTGTGTGTGTGTGTGTGTGTGTGTGTGTGTGTGTGTGTATGTGTGTGTGTGTGTGTGTGTGTGTGTGTGTGTGTGTGTGTGTGTATGCTTATATTCCAATGAAGGTGAATATATGAAACTACTCTAAAAGGTAAAGTATTTGTGTGTTCAATAATGCACTTCTCTAGTGTGCTTTAATTTAAAAGAAGACAGAAAAACATGGTCATATATGTTTCCCAGCTAGTAATGCAATGTTTGATGCATGGGCTTTCAATGCTATTTAGTAAATCATTGACTATTCATAACATGTCATTAACTCTCTTTTATATTGAAACATAAACATAATGCAAATGTATATGAGAAAAAATAATTCAGTTTGAAAGGAGAAGTTTCTGAAATCCACTCTGGGAATGAATATCCAATCAAATACTCATCAAACCATTATCTTGGTTTTTATCTTAAAACATTAAAAATTCTAGCATTATTACTATGGATACCCAACAAGGAATTCCCTAGGAAAACAAGAAACACATCTCTAACCAGGAGTAATTACTTAGCGAGTATCCACACATTTATAATTATGGAGGTCATGTGCTTTGCATTTATTGTATCACTAGGATTACAATCACTAACCTTCACTTACTAGAGGAAAGCCTTCCTAGAAATGAGTTGAGAGGCCATGAGACCAACTAGAGAGATACCATGTATCAGTCAGCCAAAGTCAGGAAGTCATCTGAGATTTGTGTGTCCAGCCAGAAGGAATCAGTGATGAAGGAATCAAGCTGAAGCAGCTGGGTTGGCTGTTTAGGAACAAGTACATGAGCGAGTATTATTTTTTCTCATATACTATACATTTGCATTATGTTTATGTTTCAATATAAAAGAGAGTTAATGACATGTTATGAATAGTCAATGATTTACTAAATAGCATTGAAAGCCCATGCATCAAACATTGCATTACTAGCTGGGAAACATATATGACCATGTTTTTCTGTCTCTGAAATCCAGGCATGCACTGGAGAGTAGGAACAGGAAGAAATTGAACAAGGTGTAAGAAGAAACAGAACCAAGCCAAGTATCTGAGCAGCAAGATAAAGTTGCAAGAATCATTAAAGAACTTGAGGCAAGAAATTTTTATGCCAGATCTATTTATGCTGTGTTATAGGGGAGATAGCCCATAGACTCTGAGTGCCAGAGGGATGGGAGAGCTGAGCAGCCTCCAAGTGGTCTGCACAGGAGTCACATTTCAAAGGCCACTACAGCTGCTGAGGTCCAAGAGTAGAAAGTAGACAAGTGAGTCATTAAGGTTCTGCATACAGATGGAGACTTTGGAAACTGTTGGTAATTCTTTCTTCCAGCCATCTTGTGTCTCCATCATTTGGCTTCAGTTCCAATACTTTTTGGAAGACATATTGCTTCTAAATTGTCTTTAAACTTAAACCCAACTTTTTGCTCTTAGGTATGAAGACGTGAAAACCTCCAGTTAGCATTTTAGTAGCAGGTACCTGTGAACAAAGTTTGAGTTTGCTTCTCAGCTGGTGGCCCAGTATTCACTTGGCTGAGATGATGGAGAAAGAGCACATATGACTGCATCTTCACTCCAGGATGGGTAGCAGGTGTCTATCCAAAGTGCAGACTGACAGAAGATGTCTTAAACACAAGACACACACATGGAACTAACCAAATAACACCTCTCAAAGACCTGTGTCCTCTCTGCATATGCTCAAGCTAAGGTGATTATTTTCTTTTTCTGGATCCCCCCCCCCAATTTTTTTGAAAAGTCTAACAAAGACAAGAAGAATCAGCGAGCCTTGATCTTATTCTTATGAAAATCAGCTTTATAGAACCTGATACTTTGGAACACAATCAGAACAGTGGTGATCATCTAAGGGAAATGAGATGTCAGGGGATTTAATCAGTGTTCAAAATTTGCAGTGTTCTTGTACTAACAGCAATAGAAATGACCCTGATTGATAGGAAAGTGGGTAAAGATGCAGTGCATAGATGCATCATAGATGCAGTTTGTAGTTGATTAACAACCCCTCAGGAAGCACAATCTACATAACATAGAGGATATTTATTTGCTTGGGTCTAATCTGTAGGACAACAGTTTTCATCTGTTCAAGAACCTATATTAAGCAGGATTAATCTTTTATTACTGTAATACTTTCTAATGAACAAGCCATTTAGCTGTTAATGCATTAGAAAGATTTGCAATGGTTGGATATGAATTCTATCAACCAATGGTAGAAGGAAGGGGAAGCTCTATAAGTAATTACATATAATCTCCTTTTCATGAGTTGTCAAAGAATAGTGGACAAGAACCTGTGAATAAAGTCCTTCAACTTTCAGAAGTGAAGTTAGATGCTATGGATGGACAGTTCTGTAGTTTAATGTCCCTAAAGTTTGAACACTTGGTCTCTAAGCTGGCGTCATTGTTTGAGAAGGTTGTGAAACCATTAAGAGGTGGAGCTTTGCATGAGAAAATGCCTTAAGGCTTTATAGTCTGGCTCCACTTCCTGTTCACTCTCTGCTTCCCAATGGACAATACACTGTAACCAGCCAGCTTCTTGCTTCTGTTGCCAAGTGTTGTAGAGTATTATTTGAAGATGTGTTACATTTGTTTATGCCGTGGAACATTTGTTTTATGATGCAAAGATGTGATGCTTTCTTCTATGTTGCATTTGTTCAACTCTGTGTAGCTATGTTACTTTGTCTGTCTAAAACACCTGATTGGTCTAATTAAGAGCTGAAAGGATATAGCAAGACAGGAAAATGGATAGGCAGACAGAATAAACAGGAGGAGAAATCTGGGAAGAAAAGATTGGGGAGAAAGAAAAGGAGAAGAAGTCATCAGGGGCCAGTCACCCAGCTACACAACCAGCAATGCAGAAAGAAAGAGAGAGAGAGAGAGAGAGAGAGAGAGAGAGAGAGAGAGAGAGAGAGAGAGAAAGCCATATAGAATAGAGAAAGATGAAAGCCCAGAGACAAAAGGTAGACAGGACAATTTAAGAAAAGCTGGCTTGAAACAAGCCAAGCTAAGGCCAGGTATTCATGAGAAAGAATAAGCCTCCATGTGTATTTATTTGGGATCTGAGTGGTAGCCTCCCAAAAGAGTAAAAGAGTTTACTCCACCACAACAGCCAAGCTTTCTCTACTGTGAGAGACTGTCTTCTGCAACTGTTAGCCTCCTTAACTAGTGTTGGTCAGTTGTTTCATAATAGGTATGAGGAAAGGAAAAAGTGAGTAGTACAGATTCATTACCCTAATACATTATCAAAATACTGATTTATGATGTAAGGAAACCTACAAATCCATTAATACATGGAAAACTAAAACAATGTTTGTATAACAAAAATAAGAATTTTAAATACTTGTCAAGTGGAATTTATTCATTCTGTGAGAATAAAGAAATATATCAATCTACCATTTTATGTCTTTGTTTAAGTGAAAGACTGAGATACTTTGTCTTAAGATAATAAGAGAGATATTACAAGGCACCTGATATCTTCCTCTGCTTCTACATATGTGCTTGGGCATATAAAACACACACACACACACACACACACACACACACACACACACACACACACGCACACGGGATAAGAGAAGAACCATATTGGCTCACATTTTATTGACTCACATTTCTCCTGTAGATTCTGCTATGTGCTGTGGGATGGTCTGTATGTCAAATTGCTCTGATTGGTCAATAAATAAAACACTGATTGGCCAGTGGCCAAGCAGGAAGTATAGGCAAGACTAACAGAGAGGAGAATTGAGGAAACAGGAAGTGAAGGGAGACACTGCCAGCCGCCGCCATGACAAGCAGCATGTGAAGATGCCAGTAAGCCACGAGCCATGTGGCAAGATATAGATTAATAGAAATGGGTTAATTTAAGATATAAGAACAGTTAGCAAGAAGCCTGCCATGGCCATACAGTTCGTAAGCAGTATAAGTCTCTGTGTGTTTACTTTGTTGTATCTGAGTGGCTGTGGGACTGGCGGGTGACAGAGATTTGTCCTGACTGTGGGCCAGGCAGGACCAGAAAAAACTCTAGCTACCACTATGGGCTCTGGTTACATAATCTGGCAAATGAGCATGTTTCACCCTGGCAACTCATTAGCTAGACCACATTAGCATATGTGGAGACAGCTTCCCTAGAGCAGATTCTATTCTGCCCTTGAAAATCCTTCCTGTGATGGTTCTCCAAGCATACCAGTGTTGGCTAGAACAATGAGAAGGAAGAAGAAGAATACTTCTTGTTTGGGAGTGTGGATCTGTCTATGATTTAGTAAATAACTAAAATGTCTGGATACTTAACATTACTCTGCCATTTCAAATCACTTTACATGTAAGTTTTCTATGTTGACTCTGAAGTCAGTGCTATTACCTACACCTTAAAAATAAAAGAATTGGACAGCCATGTTGTTGGCTGTTTTTTTACTTTTTTGGTACTTTGCTCTTTTGTGGGACCTGCCACCCAGCTACCAAATAAATAACACACAGAGTCTTGTTCTTACTTCCCAACCTTAATTTGTCTAATTTCTAGCCAGGTTTTCTTAACTTAAATTATCCTATCTACCTTTTGCCTCTGAGATTTTTATCTTTCTCTATTTCTGTGTATCATTTTTCCCTTCTTATTCTGTGTCTGGCTGTGTGTGGCTGGGTGGCTGGCCTGTTCTTTTCTCACTTCTTGATCTTCTTCTCTCAGATTTCTCTTAATTATTCTCTCTGCCTGCCAGCCCCGCCCATCCTTTCTCCTGCCTTCCTATTGGCTGGCTCTTTATTAGACCAATCAGGTGTTTCAGATAGGGAAAGTAACACAGCTTCACAGAATGAAACAAATGTAACATAAAAGAATGCAACACATCTTTGCATCATTAAGCCAATGTTCCACAACATAAACAAATGTAACACATCTTCAAATAATACTCTACAACACAGACCAAGGTTTCATAAGTAGATACACACTCAAATTTTAGGGTTGAAAGTATTAGTGTAATAACAGGAACTGTGTTCTAGTAGTAATTGGGGTCATAAAGAGTTGAGTTAGACTACTATAAGCTGTCTAATGCACTACAGTTCAGGCATGGAGTGGTCAGTGTGGGGCTGGTGAAATAGGTAGAATGTAATACAATTATATCAAATTTATGGAAGACGTGAAATGTTCCCCCAAAGATACAGAAGTTTATTTCTACAAGTGTGGAGAGAAACTTAGACTGATGGGGTTTTAATAGAGGATTCTTTTATTCCTTCAACTTTTGTATTGTTCTTGGATATCCATTAGGTATCAGCTACAAAAAAATAATGAAAAAGCATTACTGAGGCCAAATAAAAAAAAACCTTGATGTAAAACATGACTTGTCTTATGTTTCAGTTGTTAATAATTTTAGGATGTTTCTATATTAGAAATCTAGCCCTTTCAAATATACTTTCATGTCTCATTTCTGACTTCAGCAATCCTGTCCCTTTACCTTAAAAACTAAAGGCTGTTCAAAGTACTTAATTAATTAACACAGTGATAATCTCAGGAGACTATTTCCTCTCTGCAAAGCTACAGACTGGATTCCTTGTCATAAGACTTTCTTTTCAATTGTTCCATCTAAAAGATGAATCTTTGAAGGTACCTAAACTTCAGAGAATGTCACTATACCCTTTGATTCTACATGTTAGCTTTCAAAAGTTTTGAAATTCTGATTTGAAATTATCAAATGCTTGTGATGAGCTTTCAAACAACATGAAGCCAATCTCCCTGTTTCTAGGTTAACACCACTACCTGTGGTTCAGCCTCAAAGGGATTGGGTTCTCTAGAGAAAAGTTTCTGAGAACATTGGCTGATGCTCCTGAGACAGGGACAAGACAACCTACTTGTGAACCTGTCCATTTGAGCTTGTCAAGTGGTCATCCATTCATAGTACTTTCAAGCCCAGGGGCAACTTCCATAAGAGTTTTCATACTCAGTCTTCTTATAGCTTCCCCTACCATCCCAGATCTCTCTCACACAGCTATTTAGTTTTTTAGACACTATGATAACTTAGGAGAAACTCAAACCATTGGTTATAAGGCCCCATGTTCTAAACATGTTCTTGACTCATGTTCTCAGTCACCTGCAACCCAAGGTTTGTTCCCCACAAATACTCTGAGCTTCTTTCCATCCCAAACTGAAACCAGTGTTACCTACCCTGTCACATTGATGACAAAAGAAAATACATCAAAAATTGTTCCTGTTAGATTTTTAATTAGCTAATTTACTACTATTATTATTGTTTACTATTACTATTATTGTGTATGTTTGTGCTTGAGTATGAGTTTTACTTGGGACAGTCAGCAAAGTTGAACTGCCATGGAGAATTATTAACCACTTGAAATCTTCACAAGTGGGATGATTAAGTCAGTTGGTGGTGGCAATAAGAAAGGGCAAGCAGAGGAGACATCGTAGAAAAACTTCATTTAGACTTAGGGTATGGTGCTGAAGCTCAGGGAGACAAGGCAAGATGTTTGCTTTTGAAATTGTCATGTACATAAGAGAATAAATGTGAGGCTCTAGAATTGAAACGAGACAGAAGGGTGCTGAGAACAGGAGCTTCTTATATGTGAGTTTACTATGCATAATTTCATGGAAAAACAAGAAAATATGTGTCTGTAGGATTTGGAGAAGTGGCTCAGTTGTTATGAGCACTGGCTGCTCTTACAGAGGACCCAGGTTTGATTCCAGGACTCACATGGCAGCTTACAACTGTTTGCAACTCCAGTTCCAGTGGGTCTACTGCCCTCTTCTGGCCCTCACATATACTACCTGCAGACATAAAATAATCTTAAAAAAATAAAGAAATACACTGCTATAACTGATTCTTCTCCAAAACTACTGCTATGGAATATACACTGAAAGTCTTTCATTTGATATTGGATCTAGACAAAGATAGGATCTAGATAAAGATAGACTATATGGCTATAGCAATGCATTGCCTTGGGATGAAATAATCAAACATCTGGACTTTGTGTCAACCTAAATAACCTCAACTGCTCTGCAAAAACCTATTAGAGATACAGAAAACTGCACAACTGTGCATACATTTGCAAATATTTCAGTAATTAAATCATCTGTTGAGTTCAGCTAATTGTGTAATAACAGAAAACACTGCAATACACTTCAAGTGTAAATGATTCGCCATGCTTCCGGTAGAATTGTTTCCATTTTTTGCTACTTCAATAAAGGAATAACACACTTAAATCTATTGGATAGAAACACATTTTTAGTTAAATAGTCTTAGCTATAAAATGTTGATTGTGTTCATACTTGGATTGTGCTGGAGAGACACACATGACTTTATGTTTGTATAAAGATGAATCTAAAATATGGCAGTAGTTGAAGATATTGCTCTGAGGGGCTGTATAGATGGCTCAGTAGCTAAAAGTGAGTGTTTTTTTACAAATGACTTGCTGACTTCCCAGTGCCTATGTAGGCTTCCTTACAGCTTTCAGTAACTCCTTCTTTAGGGCATTTAGCACCTTCTTCTGGCCTATATGGGCAATGCAAACACACATGTGTGCATACACTTTCACACAATCACACACAAACAAATAAAACCTCAAAATAAATCTTTGAAAATGAATGTATCAGTGCGAAGATTGGGGTAGTAATTTAATACACATGAGTGTAAAAGGATAATCCTAAAACCACAAAATGAACTTGTTAAGATAATAGAGTAATATTTTTAGGGGTCTACTAGAATGTAGTTTCACAATAATGGACCTCTTGCTGTGTATTTGCCATTTAAGTCAGTATCTCCGTGCTTATAGTTGAACAAAACAATGACAAATAAACCAGAAAATCATATGTAATTCATGCAATGTCCAATTTATGCAGCTATATGTGTATGTAAGCATGTATTTCCAAGTGCCATGGATAGGTGTATATCATGTATGCCTCCAGAGAAAAAAAACAACATAAAATATTTAACAGTGGATTTGAAGCTATGGGTAAAATTATTATTATTATTATTATTATTATTATTATTATTATTTGTGTGTGTGTGTGTATGTGTAGGCCAGAAACCAATATCAAATATCTTCATCAATCTCTCTCCATTTTATTATTTGAGCAGGATCTCTCACTGGGTCTGGATTTCATCACTTTGGCAAGACTATGTGGCCAGAAAGCTGTAAGGCTCCTTTCTCTGCCACACCAGGACTGGTATTTCAGACACATGTAACTTTTAATATTGGCGCTGCAGATCTGAATTTAGCTCTTCATGCTTTCACAGCAAGCACTTTGCCTACTGAACCTTCTCCTCTGCCCCATTATTTGTTAGGTAATTTTCCCAGGTGTACAGATTTTCTAAAATAAACAGCTATTAATTTTAAAATTGTATGTAAATTATTATGCTGTTATGAAGAATATGGACATTTAGGAATATATATCAATTAATATAAATAACATTAATTAATTATTAATATTTTCATAAATATTAATCATGTTTTCTTCAGCATGTATAAAACACTTTAATCTTTTAGAAAATATCTATAATTAAAATTCATTGGAGTTTTCCATATAATGTAGAAACTGCATGGCCCATTATCCTACCTAAGAGCCATTTTGTAATTTCTCAAAGATCTTCAAGGGGATTAATTTATGAATAAATGTTTAAAGCCCATTTCATTGTCCATTTTCCTATGTCTGGTGTCATTTGAAAGCTAGTGAGCTTTAGATTTGCAATAAGGTCTAAATTTTTGACTGAGACAATCAATGGTCTACAGACCCTGAGTTCACTACAAAGTGCAGAAGAACAAACTTGCAAAGTCACCTTTCAGAAACAGCCCTCATTATCATTTTAGAACACAGCCCAAAAGAAACAGGGAGTTGATCGAAGGTTTCCTGGTTTCCCACCTATCTAATAATCTGAGAGATCTGTTTAAGGCTTCTGGTGAGTCAGGTATGACTTGAAACACAATTTATGTAATGTTTTTATTTAATTCTCACAGTTCGCAAATGTGTGAAACATTTGGTAAGTGTGGAAAGCTGAGTACAGAGGGATACATAATCTAGCCAGTATGTTCTGAACTTAGGAGTCTTATGCCATAGCCATTCCTCCTGATCACAGTGAATGACTGCCTGCCAGCCCTCCAAATTAGGGGTGTCACTACTATTAGTAGATGAAAATAGCCCAGGGAGACAAGATGGAGGAGTTTTAATTTTCTACTCATTAGTGCCACCTCCATAACCTTTGGCAAAGCCTTTCATTCCCTTTCATTTCTTCACATGCAAAACATAGAAGAATTTCTCCTTTTTCCTGGAGCGTGATTGTGACCTCTGTAATTTTCCACAGGTCTTCATAGTTCAATCATATATAATTATGTGATTATGTGAGTATTATACAATACATTGGAAAATTATAAGGGTAGAAAATGCCAGGAGGATATATTTGCTCAAATAATTTTAAATGTCAAAAAAAAAAAAACTTGAGGTAATCTTTATGGCCGTTGAGATGGCTTAGCAGACGATGTGCCTACCACCAAGCTTGAGGACTTGAGTTCAAACCCAAGGGCTGCTTGGTAAAGGAGAGGATCACCACAGGTTGTTCTCTGATCATGTATGCATCCTAGGCATGTATGCATCCCTTGCCCTCAAATGTAGTGAAGTTAGTTTTGGGGAGGTGGTTCAGAGGTTAAGGATAATTGTTGCTCTTGTAGAAGACCAGAATTTGGTTCCCAGCAGCCACATTGGACAGCTTAGAATCCCCTGTAACTCTAGATCCAAGGGATCCAGTGTCCCTTTCTGGCCTCCATGAGCACTGGCACTCAAATGTGCATATATGAACATGTATACATAATTACAAAAAAAATAAATCTTAAAAAAAGAATGACATGTAATGGAGATGGGTTCGCAAGTAAGAGTTCTCGCTTCACGTGTGGAATTACATGATTTCAAACACACAGGACCTAGACAAAATGCTGGGCATGAATTGGAATGCCTATAACCTCACATCTGTAAGACAGAGGGGACAGATACAAGAGTATCATGCAACTAATCAAGATCTGGGTTGAGTATGAGATCCCATCTCAAAGGAGTAAGGTGGAGAGTAATAGAGCAGACACTAAATATCATCCACCGAAGCACACAGGTGTACTACTGCCCACAGACACACCCAAGCCCCCCTTCACAATTAAAAATAAATAAAAAATTAAATTTAAACAGATTACTCAAAGATACTTATTTTGAAACTTAGATCAGTTAAGTATTTATTTTAAAAATACGCCCTATGCTACTTTATGGAGTCCGTATTCATCTTCTCACAGACGATATCTTGGGATCGTCCAGGTGGAATCTGTGAAAAGGGAGAGAGCCACCACGGAGGGCTGTGGCCTGAGCAGCAGCAGGATGCTGACATTGTATCCCTTTTAGAGGTAAGAGATGGCTCTGCTCCTAAGGTAACCGAACTACCAATCTCAAACTAAACGGAGTGAGCAGAAAGAGCAGCTGAGCAGAAGTCCTCTTTGAAATCCCTGGACAATGGTGAGGACACATGCTGCAGATGCTATGTGTGTACAGAGAAAAACAGTGCCACACGACTTCCATTATTGCTTCACAAACTGACCCTGGTAGCATTTGTAGTACAATTTCACAAAAGTACAGCTGAAGCAGTCAACACAAAAGATGAATAAGCTTTTAAAGAAGAGTATAAACAGTCAAGATCTTTTGAGGCAAGGAGAAACAATGAACTTTAACCTGTTAGGCAGTATAATGTGTGAAATACATTTTTGCTCTGGGCACAGAAAAAGCCATTGACTAAATGAATCAGAAGAGTGTGGGAAGAAAAATCCACAGAGCTGAAAAAATAATAAAGGTAAACCTCAAATCAATAAAATTTAACTTTTAGCAAAAACAATGAAAATTATATTGTTTTGTCCTACACACTAAAGTGAAGTTACATTAAATAAAATGATACAGAATAAACAAATCTTAAATGTTTATTGGAGTATTAAAGTCATAGTTTGCATTATATTCTAATTGGAGTCTTCTGTAACATAAGCTTAGATAATAGATGAGTCAAAATTATCATGTTAAAATCAATAGTAACATCATAAAATGATTCTTTAAAGGTGTGAACCTGTTTGCAGCACAGAGGAAGAGGCTGGATTGACCTCAGGCCAAGCTCTCATAAGCCTTACAGAGAGTTCGTTAAACATTCAGATGTCATCAGAACATGAAACAGTAAATTCAGTAATAAATGTAAAAACAGTAAACATTTTGACTAATCATATTATTCAACCTCATTCTAAGAAGTGAAAATTGCTTGTATATACATACATACATACATACGTACATACATATATATTTGTGTGTGTTTATATGTTTGTATAGGTATTTATCTTAAATATATCTATTCCTAGTTCATTATATCTGCCAAAATTTAAAGCAGTGAAAGCCTGGATAATATCAACCACTGGATAGGAATCAGTGTTGTGTTAGTCTAAAATTATAAATCAAAAATAAAGGAATATCTATCAAAAACTAAGAAATTTCTATGGTCTTTCAATAAGTAACTTATTTCTTGGTGTATATGCCAAAGTAGTCATTATCAATGTGTGTGTTAAAGACAATGATTTTCAGTGATTTAAAAGAACAAAACCGAAGAAAATTTTAATGTTCACTCTTAAGGGATTGATTGAATGAACACAGATGTCTCCAAGGCCTTGTGTGACATACAACTACTTAACCATGCTACAATAGATAAATTGGAAAGCTTGGATATATTTTAAATATCTATTATTATTGTTTTTTAAAATATTGATTATTATTTAAAATATTTATTGAATTTTAATCATGGGTACAAGTGCATGTGTCTGTGCGAGTGTGTGCTACTTGTGGGTGCCCCTGGAGGCCAGAGACATTAGACCCCCCGGACCTGGAGTTACAGGTGTTTGTGAGTTTTATGAAGTGTGTACTGGGAAATGAGCTCAGATTCTATGTAAAAGAAATATGTGCTCTTAACCAATGAACTGTCTTTCCTGACCCTCATCATTTTATAATGAGTGTATGCTTTTTTTCTTTGTGTGTGTGTGTGTGTGTGTGTGTGTGTGTGTGTGTGTGTGTGTGTGTTCACATACAAGTCATTGTGCCTGCATGGAGTTCACAAGACAACGCTTGTGGAGTTGGTTCTCTCCTTCTGCCTTGACAGTTGTGGAATCGGGTTACCAGTTTGTGCTGCAAGCATTTTACCTGCTACGCCATCCGGTAACTTCTGATATTCTTTATTATCTCTTCAGAAATAAATACTTCTTTTACTCCTTTTCCTGTTTTATTTGCACATAGCATTTTAAAGTCATAGTAATCAACACCAGTGACTTACCTTCCTTAGTAATATTTTTGAATGAACCATCAAATTTAATTCTACTCCACTGGGATCTATATGTCCCAATTCCCATTAAAATACATATCTTTCACCCCTTTCTCCTCATTGAACAAACAGCTTATGCCTTTGTGTATGTATGCACTGAATTGTATCTGCTACCTTATTTCTCAACAAATCTCAGGAAGCTAGCTATGTATATTTCTCAGAAGCATTCCACATCATTGCCAAAATAAAATTCTTTTATTCCTTAACAGTGTGTGTGTGTGTGTGTGTGTGTGTGTGTGTGTGTGTGTGTGTGTGTGTGTGCAAAAAAGTTCAGGGCATTTTCCCTGTTTTGCAGGAGAGAAGCTATGTGTTGAAAATTCTCTGGACACAAATGACCATTTGAGAATGTATATGTAAGGCCTCATCATCAGCTTTGAGTGTATCTTCTCAAGTGGAGATCCAGAATCCTCCAGTTGTTTTAGGACACTGCATTATTGTGGTAACCATTTATGTTCACTCTCTGAGCCAGGGCTGGCCTTGGAGATCAGTTTTGGAGGTGCAGATGAAGTAGAATTGATGATGCATTTCTGATCCAAACTTGGATCAGGAAACACCAGCAGTTTCCAACTGGTTGCTGAGCATGTGACCTCTGCAGCAATCCAGCTGCCCTATGGAAAGTATAATTACCCAGAGAGTTTCATATTTCAGATGTCAGGGACTCTGGTGGAATCATCAGCTAAGCTCCCAGGTGACTGCTAACACCATCTCCACTTCCTGCATAAAATGTTCAGAGGATTTTAACCCTGTAAACACTAACTTCAACTCCAGAAAAGGCTGTGAGTGTGAAGACTTGCCACTCTGCCCTTTCCCAGATTCCTCATGTGACTCTAGTATTGGAATTGAAATAGTCACTTGAAGTAGCTAAATTTGGGGGTGACTTGGTATGCAACAAGTATAAATGGAACTATTTTATGGAGATAAGTGGGCAAAAGGCCCAGATCTCTAAAACTGTGAGAATAAAAGTGGAGGACAGACTGTTTCACTTGGGGCTACATGTGACCTAAAACCACAAGCAACAAAAGCTGGGAGAAATAAACCATATTGTATCGAACCAATAAGGAAGCAATCAACAGATGGAAGGCACAAGATTTAGAACAAAATATTTCTGAACAATGCATCTGTTAAGAGATTAGAATGCAGAATGTGTAAGCAACTCTGACAATGCCAGTGACAGAAACAGCCCCAGTAGAAAGCAGGCAAGAGGCTTAAAGGATGCCTCATGATAATGCATAGTGGCAGCTTCTGAGGATGGGCATAAAGGACCATACTAGTTATAAGGACAGCAGAAACTAAAGCCATGATGAAATATCATCCCACACGTGTGAAGATGGTCATTATCAAAAGGACAAAAGGTGCATATTTTGTCAAGGGTGGGAGCACAGTGTCTACTTGTAGAGTGTGCGAATGTGAATTGTTTTAGCCACTATGGAAACTGTACATGGATGCCCCAAGCACTAACCATGGCACTACTGGGACTACGGTGGTGGCTGTTGATAAAGTGTTCACCTCACAGGCACAAGGACATGAGTCTGACTCCTCAGAATCCATGAGAAAATCTGGTGTGGTCATCTGAATTTCTGTGTAGCGTAACATTGGAGAGACAGAGGCAGAAGGATCTCTGGGGCTCACTGGCCAGCCACCCTAGCTGACTCAGAGAGCTTTGGAATCAGTGAGAGGCTGTCTGGAAAAATAAAGCAGAGAAACATTGAGGAACACTCCCGTGTCACATTCTTGCCTCTGTATATACACATGTACACATACACATATTCAACGCATATAAAATAAAATAAAAATTAGGAATAAAAACAAAGGTAAAAGTAGAACTGCCATACAATGAAGTGAACACATGATCATGTATCAGCACAAAAGGAATTAGGTCCATCAGATCTTCCCTGATCTTTTATAGACATAGTTAATTAATAGAAAGAAAGATAGGTGGCTGTCAACTGAAGGGAATAGAAAATATGGAAGGAAAATACAATAGTATTCAGCTGATAATAGGAAATCCTGTTGTTTGTGATGACAAAAATTAACAAGAAATTATAATATATTGCTTGGAATGAGCCGGACATAGCAAGATAAAAATTTCATGACCTCATTGACAAGAGTAATTAAAAACAAGGAGCTCAAAGAAGGAAGTCTAGGGTAGCATGGTGGTTAGCTGAGGCTGAGGAGTAAGAAGAATGTGAGGCTGGTGGTCAAACAAGACTAATATCACAAAGTCACTAGTAATCCATTACTCATTTGAACATTGAAAGGGGAGGTTCTTGGGCTCTTACCCCAAAATGTAGGTATGTGTGGTAGTGGGTACTGTAGGCCCTTTGATGTAGCCATTGTACAATACATATATTAATCAAAACATCAAATTGTGCACTATATAGACAATTTTATTTTCCCTTCTATTTATTAGGTAAAAATCACCTAAGCCTATTTTCTGTCCTTCCTTGATCTTCCAAAATGTCTTCACTTTTTTTTCTAAAAGCCACAACGCATTAATGATAGCTTCAGAGATTTGTGTTTTGTAAAATTTTGGCAAGGATCTAAAAAAAGTGATTTTCAAATTTAATGTTTTCTTACACATAATGACATATATTTCAATTTTTTAATTTCTGTTTTTGTGTTGAAATCACATTATCATTCTTGCTCTGTACTATCATTTTTATTCTTTATACTTGATTAAATAATCTCATATTCTTTTGATCCAATTTTTCTAAGATAAAGTGCTTCAATTCACTGTGAAATTTTTTCCCATTTAGCTTACCAATTTTTGTTTTCATCTACATTAATGTAATTTGCATATATTAGCATATTATATGACTTCTTTTTGCTTTTTCTACAATGTGTGTCTTAGGTTGAATACCAATCATTTATTATGAAATAAAAACGCTACAGATTTTTCTATCAATGAAGATTAGGATTTATCAGAAAAATGGTAATTACAAATTTGCTTTCCTTTTGACTTTCAAGCTTATTTTAAGATAAAGTTATTTTATAGTTGTTTTAGATTTACTAACATGAAGATAATAACAGAATTTTTCACAAACTGCAGTGTCTCACTTCAGTATGATATATTTGCCATAACAAATGAAACAGCGCTAATATATTGTTCATAACTAAATACCATTGCTCACATTATGGCTTGGTTTTTATGTGTGGCTTCTAATAGATAGGTATGTTTCATGGTCATAAATATCCCTGAACTTCATTGGTTCATTTTTCCTTTCTTTCCCTGTGTCAGTCATCTACCAGAGGATGCCACAGTCATTTCCAGTTTGGGACACCCCATGAATCAAGTAACCAGCTGTTCTAGTGCAGGTTTTTGTGTAGGTATAAAGACTTTGAAGGGTGACTATGGAGTCTTCATTTCTGAATCTTATATAGGAAAACTGATCAACTGCTTTGCAATATAGAAGTTTATCTTACTCCCAACAATCAGTCAATAAAAGGTTGGTGATATTGTATTCCCCAAAATATTGTGCACCCTAATAAACTTATCTGGGGTCAGAGAACAGAACAGCCACTAGATATGGAAGCCGAAAAATGGTGGCACATACACCTTTAATCCTAGCATTCTAGAGGAGGAGATCCATCTGGATCTCTGTGAGTTCAAAGCCACACTGGAAACAGCTAGGTGTGGTAACAAGAGCCTTTAATCCCCAGAAATGATGTCAGGAAGCAGAAAGGTATTTAAGGCATGAGGACCAGGAACTAGAGCCTAGTTAAGCTTTTAGGCTTTTGAGCAGCAGTTCAGCTGAGATTCATTCTAGATAAAGAATCAGAGGCTTCCAGTCTGGGGAAACAGGATCAGCTGAGGAATTGTTGAGGTGAGGTCGCTGTGGCTTGTTCTGCTTCTCTGATCTTCCAGCATTCACCCCAATACCTGGCTTCAGGTTTGATTTTATTAATAAGACCTGTTAAGATTTGTGCTACAAAAAGGCTTCTTTATTTCACGTCTTTGTTACTATTTAGGTAAGAAAATCCTGAAATACAGACAATGAATTGTTTTCCTAGATGAAAATAAATGAGCTAAAAAATTGCAAAAAAAGAAAATAATTTGAATTATTATTTCACTTTACTTTTAGTTATGTGTCTGCTGAGGGTATGTGTACATGAATGCACATGACTACAGAGGCCAGAGAGGGGGCTGGAGTGATAGGCAGTTGGGAGCCACTATGTGGGTGCTGAGAAAGTAAACCCTGGTCTCTTCTAAGAGCAGTCGGGGCCATTATCCATTGTGCCCTCTCCAGACTCCTGTATTTTAGTAGTTAGTAAAGTTATTGCATTTTAGGACTCTTTTTTATCACTTTTTTTTTTACTTCCTTGTATTTAGTTGTAAACACTCAGCCTTTATCTCAATTTTTGTTGTTTTGCTTTTGATTGGATGTTTCTCTTTAAATGTATGTTTGGAAAATTTGAAAGCAGTTCATAAGTTGTAATAATGCATACTACTTAGAACAATTAATAACCATCCCAGCTGAACGTCAGGCATCAACATTTTGCTTGTCACCTCATTTCCTTGTTTTATGCTGCTGACAATTTCTCCTCATTCTGTTTTTCTGTTCTTTAACATGTGTGTGTTTATGTATGACAGGATGCATGTAGAGGTTAGAGGACAACATGCTGTTCTCTCCTTCCACTATATGGTTTTGGGACTAGAACTCAAGTCATCAAACTTGTCAGCAAGTGTCCTTACATACTGTACAGTCTTGCCAACCCCTCTAGTATCATTTTTATCGTCAATATAATGATTAAAAAAAACCCCTCTGACTTAATAAGTTAATTGAACCCAGAGTTCTCAATTTATGAATATGCATCTGAAGGAGTATTTATTGATTTTCCATATTTTAAATGAAGAAATCAGTTCAATTAAATTTTTTGCATATACATTTTATAAACCAATGGATTTTGTTGATTTAATGGGTGGTTATTCTGCTTTCTGGTGTTTATTGTTAATTTGAAATTTCTATGTATCTGATACTTTCAGCATTAAATATGTGCATTGATTTGTAAAATTAGTTTATATCATATTTGACTTAGTTTAAATTTGCATATGGAATCGAAGCAGATGAAGTCTAAAATATATTAGCTTCCTGTGATAGTTTGCTTCCAAAATTATGTTCTAACTCTGCTTCCTGGGAGTTATATTTACTTTTATCTCATAAATCTTGTTTAGGAGCATTATTCCATTTTAGAACCATTAGGTTTCAGTTCTGTGATCTTTGTCTATAAGGTTCAGATGTTACATTTTTTGGTGGCTCCACACTTTCTGCTCCAATGTTATCAGAACATTGGGTCCTAAGCTGTGTGCTTGATATAGATTCACTGACCCAGAAGTCTGAAGCAAATTGATGGTTAAGACATCCAGGCAGACACAAGCAAACCAGTTTTGAAATTGCTTTCTCTGTGTGGTTCCTTGTCCATGCCAAATAGGGGCACTCTGCTTTGGTGAGCATATGCGCTGGGCAAAGGGAAGTATAAACAACTCCCTTAGTTTCCGGCCTTTAGATCACAGTACTTTCACATTGTCTGTGTGTGTATAAACAAAATTATTGGCAATTATATACAGGATGCATGGGGTTTATTTTATTAATTAATTTTGTTCCTGGGCAAATTCATACATGTACACAATATATACTGATCACTCCAACCATCCACCTCGCTACCATCACAGTCTATCCCTCCTCTTCCACACAAATCTCTTATCACACACATGCTTGTTCATTTTGCTTTGTGACCCATTGAGTTTAAACAGAGTTGACAATGATCATGGGTTTGGAGCAGTAATTACCCCTCTCCTAGAATCTATCAGCAGTCAATAGTTAAAGAGTAAAGGGTAGGGCCCTATGATTCCTTTCTTCTTCCATGAATGATTGACTATAGAAACAGTATTGTGTTCACCTAGTGCAGGTAACCACAGGTGTGAGTTAGTGATCACAACGGTTGCATTGAGTCTGGAGGACAGTATTTCACAACCCTTCCTTTTGTCTTCTGCCCCTTACCTACTTCCCACAACCCCCTTGATAATGATCCTCATAAGGTCTTAAACACAGAATTGCATTCCTATTTGTTTTCTTTCATAATGGCATGACCATAAATTATGGCATTCTGATACTTAAACCTGGAACTGAAAACTAGAAAGTGTATCCAGCTGCCCATAAAACCCTCTTTCAAGATGCATGGAAGTGTTGCTAGAGTTTTCCTGCCTGGCCCACAGTCAGGACAAATCTCTCTCACCTGCTAGTCCCACAGCCACTCAGACCCAACCAAGTAAACACAGAGACTTATATTGCTTACAAACTGTATGGCCGTGGCAGGCTTCTTGCTATCTGTTCTTACAGCTTAAATTAATCCATTTCCATAAATCTATACCTTGCCACATGGCTCGTGGCTTACCGGCATCTTCACATGCTGTTTGTCATCGTGGCGGCTGGCAGTGTCTCTCTGACTCAGCCTTCTACTTCCCAGCTTTATTTTCCTCTTTGCCCCGCCTACACTTCCTGCCTAGCCAATGGCCAATCAGTGTTTTATTTATTGACTAATTAGCAACACATTTGCCATACAGAACATCCCACAGCACTTCCCCTTTTTTTTTTTTTCAAAAAGGAAGGTTTTAACCTTAACAAAGTAAAATTACATACAATTTGGGAATTTGGGCGTAGCTTCTCTTACTACTTCCTGCTGGAGGGGGGCGCTGTATCTTATGGGGAAACAAAGAAAATTTTAGGATTATGGAATAGTCCATGAGGGTGTATCGTCTGAGCCAGTTGCCTTCAAACCATTCTGGATGTTGGATCATCTGGGCCATGGTGTCATCGGAGACCTTTCAGGGGGTCTTGGCTGGTCAAACCTGATGTGTCTTAATCTGGAACAAATCCATAGCCTTTGGCTTTCTGTGGGAACAAAAGCAGAGTCTCCTTTCCAAAACAACATATCTTTATATTTAAATTTTGAAGTCAAGGTACCTTTAAAATATACATTTTGGCATAACTCTACAGCTTTTACAATCAAATGTTTTTCTGCAGTTAAAAATCCCAAAGACAATACAATGCAGATTCTCTGTGTAATAACCACTTTTACATGGCTTATATTTTATACCACCTTTACTGTCTCTTTAAAGACATTATTTTTTAAAACTATGTATTTGTTTCTATAACTCTATATATCTTTTTTGTCTCTTTCAAGCCTACGCATCTTTTACACACATTGTAAACTATTACATCTGAATCTGTCTTATTGTGAATCTATTGCCTTAAACTGCAGCAGCTGTGGCTGCTGGCTCCACCCACCTCAGCTTCCCAATGTGGCGTTTTCCACCAGCTCTGGGAGCTATCGTGGGTCTCTATGCTTTTATCCAAGCAGTGTATAGCCCAGAAACCTCTTTTTTTGTTTTGTACCTGCAAAGGCTAAATCCACCACGCAGCTTAATGTGCCACTTGCAGAGGACTCATTCCCGCCATACTGCAGGTCGAGCGCGTACGCTAGGAACCCACCAGTAGCTCAAACCGGCAGCTGCCGCTCATTTGAGAGAGACAATTAGGAACTGTTTTTAGCTTCGTTTTAGAAGATTTTTTCAGGTTTTAGGTGGAAACTCTTGCCACCACGTTGGACGCCATTTGTTGCTAGAGTTTTCCTGCCTGGCCCACAGTCAGGACAAATCTCTCTCACCTGCTAGTCCCACAGCCACTCAGACCCAACCAAGTAAACACAGAGACTTATATTGCTTACAAACTGTATGGCCGTGGCAGGCTTCTTGCTATCTGTTCTTACAGCTTAAATTAATCCATTTCCATTAATCTATACCTTGCCACATGGCTCGTGGCTTACCGGCATCTTCACATGCTGTTTGTCATCGTGGCGGCTGGCAGTGTCTCTTTGACTCAGCCTTCTACTTCCCAGCTTTATTCTCCTCTTTGCCCCGCCTACACTTCCTGCCTAGCCAATGGCCAATCAGTGTTTTATTTATTGACTAATTAGCAACACATTTGCCATACAGAACATCCCACAGCATGGAAGTGTCAGGGAATCTGAATAGGAGCATTTAACTTTGGACTGAGATTCAAGTTACTTAAGTAACACTAAACTGTAGTGACAAACTCATCCTAACATATATTAGTCTTGTTTCTTTTTAATTTTTTTAATTAAAAATATTTTATTATGTATACGTGTGTGTGTGTGTGTGTGTGTGAGAGAGAGAGAGAGAGAGAGAGAGAGAGAGAGAGAGAGAGAGAGAGAGAGAGAGAGAAGAGAGAGAGAGAGAGAGAGAGAGAGAGAGAGAGAGAGAGAGAGAGAGAGAGTTTATGTGTGTGTGTGTGCACACACGCATGTATCTATTTGTGCATGTGAGCAAAGTGCCTGTGAAGGTCGAAGAGGTTGTTCGATCCCCCTCCAACTTTGGTGGAAGGAACTAAATTCAGGCCCTCTGGAAGAGCAGCAGATGCTCTTAACTGCTGAGCCATCTCTCCAGCCCCAGGGACTCAATTCTTTAAAAACATTAATCTCCCCATTATGTTAATAAAGTATCAGGGAAAGAAAGATGTACTTTTTATATGATTCAAATCTAAAACGCACCTAGAGTCCTGTTTTCAGCATGTGGTCCCCAGCATGTAGCACCATTTCAAAAGGTTGGGAACCTTACTGGAAATGAACTTGGGTAACCGAAGAAAGTTACTAGGAGCGGGCCTTTGAAGGCTAGTCCCTCAAGCCCTACTTAGCTGATTTTTGCTTCCTAGACTTCTGTCTTGTGAGGAGCCACAGCTTCTTACTCCTGCCACCAAAGAGAGAGACATTCCTATTCCCTTTCCTTCCCCACCACAACTTCTGAAACACACACACACACACACACACACACACACACACACACACACACACACACACACAGACTTTAGTTTGCTTCTGTTAGGTTTTTCTGTCATAGTCATGAGAAGAGTAACTAATGCAGCATCTAAATCATTGGTTCTGCTAAAAGAAACAGGTATTTTGAAAATAGGCTTAAATATTTTCCAATCAAAAGCTTAGAAGGAAAGGATTATTTTCTTCTTTCTGTACAGAGTCTGAAGAGCTGTTGTTTACATTATGCGGCTATTTATACTAACTACATCACAGAAGTACTGTTTGTTCACAAAACATTAGCAATATCTTGTGTTGTATTTTAAAGATTTATTTTTCAATAAAGCTTTTTCTCAATTGAAGTGAAAAAGCCAAATCAATGTACCAGGGCAAAATAAAATAATACTAGCAAGTGGTTTGTAATTTCTGGTGGTTATTCCTAGAGCCTAATAAATTTCAATATTTCTGTTTGTGTCTGTATCTCAGACATTGCCCAAGGAAATCCAAAGCATGGATCAATTTTTAATTGAAAATTGTTCATATTTCTCTTACAGTTAATTTTTAAAATTATTTTGAGGTTTTGGGGAGTTTACTAGATTCCTTATCAAGACTACATAGATGATAGATATAATGTTTGGGTTTTTAGTATTTTTGTTGATTAGTTTTGCTGTCTTACAATTTCATGCATACATATTATGCATTCTAATTCCCTTCCTGTACCTTCTCATTGCCCTTCCATTCCCACCAACCTGCTTTTCTATCCTTCAGTCTTTCTCCCAGACTACTGATTTGGGGCTTAATTTTGCGGCCCATTCAGTGTAACCACACCGTCTGTGTGACAACTGGATTGGAACTATCACTTACAGACTGATGAGGTCATCAGCAGGTACATAAATAATGACAGTAATTTCCCCTCTTTTACACTCTATTGATAGCAAATAGTGATGGGTAGATCCCCTGTTTCCCTCCCCCATCAATACCTGACCGAAGAGGCACCCATTCTTGTGCTGACCCAGTTCAGACATCCAGAAAAGCTCTGAATTTGTCATTGCATTGACTGTGTTATGCTCAGAAGGCTTTTTTTTTTTGATATTTTAGAATCATTGCATAAAAGAGTCAATCTAACATAGCTACAATTCTAACACGTAGGTGATTAGAAATTTTTTCAACACAACACACAAAACTTATGGCACATGTCTGTAAAACAATACAAGTTAAAGGTAGAAACAGAAGATTTGGCATCAAATAGATGTGGACATCAGTGCCTAACAATTTAACTTTGGCATGTCCCTGTTTTACAGAGATAACACTTAAGTTAATCTCAGTTTCCTCATTAATAAAGACAAGCTAATAATTCAAATTGACACCTGTATTTGTAAATTTACACTTCAATATATCTGTAGGTCAGTCACAACTACCTTTTCCTCCATAGTTCTCTGTCTTCTCAATATCTGATCAAGTCATGCAGAAGATGAATGAGATCCCAGCAAAGGAATATCACTGTAGAAAACACAATAGAAAGGAAAACTATTCTAGTTTCATTTTGATTACTGTGATAAAATATCCTGACAAAAAGCAACTATGGGAAGAAAGGTTTTATTCAGCTTAGTGTTTCCTGTTACAGTCCATCATTGAGGGAAGTCAAAGCAAGAATTCAAGTAGCTAGTAGCATTATATCCACAGAGAAGGGCAGGAAGAAATGAAAGCAAGCAGAGGTACTTGCCTACTTGCTTGCTTAGCTGTCTTTCTTCTCTTATACCATTCAGAATCACCTACCTAAGGACTGGTTCCCCCCACCATGATGTGAGTCTTCCTATAGCAATTAAAAATCAACACAATCTCTCACAGACGGGCCCACATGTCAATCTGACCTACATAATTATCCATTTATTCATTTATATAGCCTTCTCAGATGATTTTATGTTGTGTCAAGTGGACAGATAAAAATAACCATCACAAGTACATTCTGGTCCTTTTGAGATTTTGGTATAAAAAAACCAAAGTGGAGTGGAAATCATCATAGAACACTGCATTTGGCTTTGTGCTCCTTTAGAGGTGCAAAGATGCCGTTAGGACCACCTTTGACCATACTCACAATGGAAGATGATTTCTGAGTCATCCTATGGACAAGCCAAAGCAGAGGTGGGAGGAGAGCCCAGGTCACTCACAGGCATCCCTGAACAATTATTCTTTGGTTAAGCATAAGTTAATGGATCTGGATTTCAGAGGGTCCTGGGCTTCTACCCCAGGTTGACCACTAAGTGGAAGAATCTTCAGAAACTTCACAAGTCCCCTTTGACATTGCATATCACAGGGGAAGCAAAATCGTGGAGAATTGTAGTCACCACACTTGAAAGGATATTGTATAATATAATATGGAAAAAAGTCCATGATTCAGCTGTGTGGATTCAAACTTATCAGTAGATGCATAGTGACTATCTTATGGGACACAAATGTAGAATGTGACACCAGTAAGTGATGTTCCAAATTATCCAATAGGGTGGCTCACACACTCAGTGTATGGGATATTGTAAAAGACCTCTGGAAACCTGGACAATTTCTTAGTGTTAGGGAGAAGCAGAAAGCAAATGAAGTGAAATTCAGTTTGTGTCTTCCCTTAAGAATTTATTTCGACTGAGGCAGGTTCAGTCTCTTCCTCCTGCATCAAGGCTGTGCAAGGTATCTCACTATAGGTAGTGGGCCTCCAAAAGCCAGCTCATGCACCAGGACCTGCCTCAGTTGAATGTACCAGGCTCTGCTGACTTCCTATGGAAGGCCTTACCTTTTCAGAGGAGGGAATGGGGGGTGGGTTGGGGTGGGAGAAGGGAAGAGAGAGGGGTCTGTGGTTGGTACATAAAATGAATAAAAGTAGTTTATAAATAAAAATGCGTATTCCTAGGTTAAAAAAAAGAATTTATGTTTGGCCTGGATAGATGGTTTAGCAGTTAAGACCACTCACTGTTCTTCAGGATTTATTTACTGTTATCTTATGTGGAAGAGTATTTTTCCTGTCCATATGTATGTGCACATGACTGGTATACACAGAGGCAAAGAGAAGGTATCAGATTCCCTGTAATTGCAATTACAGATATTGGTGAGTAGTAGCTTTGTGGGAACTGGGAGTACTTAGTAAGAGTACTTAGGCACTAAACCATCTCTCCAGCCCCAAGAGAACTTGCTGCTCTTACAGAGGAACTGGGTTTGGTTCCCAGCACCAAAGAAGGGCATCTTATCAATACCTGTAACTCCAGTTATAAGGATCTGATGCTGTTTTCTGGGTTCCAAAGGCACTGCACTTCCATGCGTGTGCATGCACACACACCCATACAGAAATGAAAAGCAACAGATGTTTAAATAAGAGTAATTCTTAGATAAATAATCAAGCACAGCAAAAGTACTAGTTACATTTGTGAACTCTTTTAATCAATCATCTCATTATGCCTACTAACTAAAAGCAGCAGCGTTGAACCATGCCCTATCATTACCACCTTCAATACACGTGGTCTCTGTATCTTGAAGTAGTTAACTCTCATTGAACCATGCTGAGAATCCCCTTTTCAGTTACAAATGAAAAAGAGAGCACATCACATTCTACAGTCAATGTGTTTTTAAACCACCTTCAAAGAAGGATTTGGTTGGAGCTGCTTCAAAGGCAGCAGCATTCCTCCCTCTCCTCATAGCAGTTCTCATTTTCTCTATTGAGTGTCTCATAGAGAAATTCTATTATGGCCGCCACTCTCCCCTGCTGGTTAGCAACATCAATGAACTTGCAGAATAATTATCAAATGGTTCTAACCTGGAAAAGTGAATAATAATAATAAGCACAAAGAGTGTGCATTTGGAGTGGTGTGTGTGTGTGTGTGTGTGTGTGTGTGTGTGTGTGTGTGTGTGTGTGTAAGTAAACTTCAAGTGTCAGTCCTCAGTCACTATCCATCTTGCTTTTTGAGGCAGAGTCTCTCAGTGGACTGAGGCTCACCAATGTGGATAAGCTGGCTGGCCATGGAGTCCCACCCACAGATTCAATAATCTCTGCCTCTACAATGCTGGTATTATAAGTGCAAACCACCCTGCCTGGGTTTTCCTATGTAGGGTCTGATATCAGACTCTGGTCTTTATGCTTAAACAGTGTTTCTCCCTCCCCAAAATCACATCCCTTAATCAGCACACTTTTGTGGCTGAGCTCTCTCATGCCCAAGGTTCCCTTGCATACTCTGGCGATGTGTGACAACACAGTGATTGGCAGACTCAACAGATCACAGCCTACATTGCATACATATTACTAATATGAGTGCCTAGGAGACCAGCAATGCAAATGGGTGTGTGGCATATTCTTGTGCTCCTATTGAATATGATCCCATCAATGTGGATCCACATCTTGCTCCAGTATCTAAAGCCTACAAATAACTTTTCTGCATTTCTACGAGTTAAATGTACACATATTTATTGTGGGTGTAAGAACAGAGAAAGGGTAAAGAGAGCATTGAAAAAGTCACATAGATTTAGAATATATATACCAGTGTAGGAGGAAGTGATCAGCAAAACAGCAAAGTAGCAGAAAAGACCAACTCTGTTTGGATCCTGATTATGATCTTAATTCCATATCTCAATGGAATGTGTGTGGAAAGATGGAGTCTCTGATGGGCTCTGCTGATGAGACTGACTCCCAATTTAAAAAACAAAAAACAAAAAACAAAAAAAAACAAAAAAAAAAACAGAGTAAAAATAGGTCAGGAGAAACCGCTCAGGAGCTGAGGATATACGCCAACACTGCATAGGACTAAAGTTCAGTTCCCAGAACCACATGAAACAATGTCCTATAACTACAACACAAGGACATATAATACCCTCTTCTAGCCTCTGTAGGCACCTGTACTCACATATGCGCATGCATATACACACACACACACACACACACACTTAATAAAGTTAATATTTAAAAAGTATGTCTTTTTTTGAATTGACTTATTTAATTTTAAACTAAAATAAAGAAGGTATTTATTTATTTCCCAATAATTATATTCTTCCCCCATACAAAATTAAAATGTCAATAATTTAATTGAAATAATGCAAAAAATAGATAGACAAAAGCACATGAGACCTTAACCCTACACAAAAACTATAGGAAACTTACTAAGGCTGGGTACAGGAGAGGTGATTTTCCTCAGGGAAGAACACACTAACAGGTTGTCTAGTGCCAATCAATTAGACCTGAAAACGTCTATAACAAACAAGCGCCAACTGAACAGATTATATTTAGGGACATATATGTATACATTGCATGTGTGTGTGTGTGTGTGTGTGTGTGTGTGTGTGTGTGTGTGTGTGTGTGTGTTTTCAATAACAATTAGTAAGAAAGGGGGGCATGGATTTGAAGATCAGGGAGGGGTTTGAAGTAAAGAAAAGGAAGTGGCGAATGCCATAATTATACTATAATCTCAAAAAAGAGAAAGGAATGAAGAGAGAGGAGAAGAAGAAGTAATGAGCTTGAGTTGCCCACTGCTGTGGAAACAGATGCAGAACTATCCATTACAAATATAACAACAGCTCACACAATAAGGGTTTAGCAGATTGGATTTCCAAGCAAAGTGAAATAAGGTGCCTAGCTTCAAGTAAGAAAGATAATTTCATCTTCTCTGGTCCTATTTTTAAGTTGCATAGCTTTGTGTGGTGAATCAGATAATGTTGTACCTATTTTAACTTTTATTTTTTATCAAGTCATTATAATAAAACAAAAGCCTCTTGCAGCAGATATTCTATTTTCATGCAGATCTTCTTATTAATAAAAGGTGAGCAAAGAAAAATTAGAGACTGTATCTGTAAGAAGCTGCCTCCCTTTGACTTAAATTAAATAGCATTTAAACAATTCCAGTTAAGTCTGAAGTCATTTTTTTGTATTTAGTTCTTAATTGTTCGAAGCGAGAAATTTTCTGAAATATATGTGGGTGCTCTTTCTTTCAGCTGCTCTTCCTTTTGGGGATTTATTTCGCATATGAAGTCAAAGAAATATATTCAAACTGCAAACAAAGTTGGTTTTTAATTAGAGTGTTGGCAATTATCTCACTCATTTATATCTCATTTCCTATCTTAGCTGGTTTTACCAGGCATATGTCTTCAAATTACCTTTCTAAAGGAAAAAATGCATCCCTTCCATCCCCTCACGTTATTATCAGTTGGGAGATTGTGTTAGAACAGTGAGATAATTTTCATTATAATTGAAAAGAAACCTTAGTCACATCACATAAGGTGAACTCAATTTTTAGTTGTGAATATCTCAGAAGAACCTATTGCAAAAACTGACTCTGTGTTTGGTAGGTAAAAATTAGTATTCGCTGCTTGTCTAATGTGTTAAAATAGTAGAGTATCTTATTTGTTGCACATATCTCCTGGTCAGAGAAAAGTTGGATACAATGCATTGATTATTGAAATTATGAATATAGACATTATTGGGCTGTGGAGATGCATCTAGGTATAAAGCTCTCACCATGCATGGGTGAGAACCAGAGTTTGGATTCCCAGAATCCACATAGTATTATATACAGTAATGCACATCTGTAAATCTCAGTGTGCCTATGATGAGAGGAGAGTGGAGTCAGAAGAAAGCCCCAAAGCTCATAGGCCAGCTCATTTGGATTTTGAAGTGGTGAATAAGAGACTCTGACTCGGGGGCTGGAGAGATGGCTCAGAGGTTAAGAACACTGGCTGTTCTTCCAGAGGTCCTGAGTTCAATTCCCAGCAACCACATGGTGGCTCACAACCATTTGTAACGAGATCTGGTGCCCTCTCCTGGCATGCAGGCATACATGGAGGCAGAATGTTGTACACATAATAAATAAATAAATCTCTTTAAAAAAAAAAAAAGAGACTCTGACTCAAAACAAAGCAGAAAGCAAGAGACAATACACAATCCCTCTTCTGACATCCAGGCATTCGGTCTGGTATGTGAGGACCCACACTCATTCTTACACATTCATAAACACCAGTATGGGCATATCACACACGTAAAACACACATTGGATATATGTATGTGTGTATATATATATGCATATATATATGCATATATATATTCCCTATACATAATAAAATTGAGTAGAATATAGAAAATAAATTATATTCCCCAAAAGTAAATACTTTCCAATTCTATTCCCAAACTAGCGTTTTCAGCTGATGCTAGATTTCTGCTTGCCAAGATGTCAGGGTGGAGGTGAGTTGGTTCTGAGTCCTGGGTCACTAGCTTCCAATTTCTTTTGCTGTATGGACAATGGCTGACTATCTGCTCCACGAAGGGAACATGGGAGCAGACTTGGAATATCCTAGTGATGCCACAAGCAAATGTAGCTTTAAGATGTTGGTGAATGTGCATAAAGACTAAAAGATGAACTTGGGAGCAGCCAAAGCCATGCTCAGAGAGTTTTAGGAACATATTATTACTGTAAACGTGAGTAGAGAATGCAATTCTCAGGAAGGTCACAATTATGTTCCAGAAAGAAGCATTAAATGAAGTACAAAGAAAAAATATGTCATATGGCTTAAGACATCTCTGTCCTAAATGTGTGAGAATTACTTCCAAATGCCTGTGGTATTTATTAGCAAGGGTGCTTTTCTAACTTTTTTTCACTTTCATGATGGTCACATTTCTAGTAATATTTTAATTCTTTGGATATATTTCAAAATGTCCTACATAAAGGCTATCTATGGGTCTATGGAAATTGTTAAGTAAAAAAAAATACTTTCTGCACAAGCATGAGGATCCAAGTTCAGGTCTACAGAATCCAGATAAAAAGCAGGCAACGTGGTGCATGCTTGTAATCCCAGTGCTGATAAAATAGATACAGGTAGATTCTAGTCATGCTGGCAAGCCACCATAGCTGAATCAACATGCTCTAAGTTTAGTGAGAGACCCTAACTCAAGAAATAAAGCAGCTGATAGAAAAAATACTATGTCAGCATCTGGCCTACACACACACACACACACACACACACACACACACACACACACACACGAATGATTAGGTAGCTAATTGTAACTGTAATTAATGAGGCAATTCCACGTAATTTATCTGGTAATCAGGAGAGGTTTATTTCTGGGGTAACTTACAGCCAATAGGGGCCAGCACATATGCACCTCGAGTCTTAAGGGACTCCCTCTCAGCCATGCCCCTAGGGGCAGTGTTTCAAGGTCAAAGCTGGAACAGTTACCCATTAAAACTCCCTGCTTTTTATCTAAATAAGAAAATTCTATGTATTGAAGAAAGAAAGTAACCACTATTGATACTTAGGGTCATTTTCTATCCCAAATTTTATAAAACAAAACCCAAACAAATAGACCAAAGTACGCACCGATTGAAGTCTGAGAGAGAAAGAATAATTTAAACGAAATAGTTTTACACCCATAATGATTTTCTGAAACACTGTGTCAAACTCATCTTTTGGCAGATTTCTATGAATTGAAGTTTATATCACAGGCATTGATCTTATGCTAAACATGAATGGATTAGTTTACCAGACTGCATTCAAAACAAACTAATATGCTTCCTTTTATTTTTCTGTCCAAAATTTTTGTTCCCAAACAGTGCAGACTTCCACTATAATCTGATAATGTTGATGTGCTTTTCCCAGAATAGGATCCTAGAATACAGGAATTTGGGCACAGAAATATATTTTTAATGACCCCCCCCCTCTGTGTTTGTTTCTCTCTCTGTCTCTCTGTCTCACTACATGTATGTGTGTACCTGTGAAGGTCAGAAGAGGATTTCAAATAGCATGGAGCTGGGGTTAAAGATATTTGTAAGATGCTGAATATGGATTCTGGGAGCTGAATTCCAGTCTTCTGCAGTAGTAGCAAGCACTCTGAATTACTGAACCATCTCTCTAGCTCTGAAAACCTATTGGTTAGATACATGGAATATTATCTGATATTACCTAGGAATTTTTAAACAACTGCAGTTACTTTAAAAGGTATGTATCAGTTGCAGGTGCTGAAGAGGGCAGCCTTGGAGAGCCATTCACATCCTTTCTATGATCTCTTTAAGTAGGACTAAGTGTAATTAGGAAAAAAAAACTTGATGGAGATAGAAAGCTTTGTCGATATCCTGTTGCTAAATTTGTCTCTAGGGAGAAGTGAAGAAAATTAATTTTGTTTGGTTTTAATTTATTGGTGAGAACTGCATGAACTTGTTGATAAGATGTGACATTAGAACCTTACAAGGGGAAGTAGAACAAGAGGAACTGTAATCTTCTGGTGCTGCCTTATGCAGAAGCATGCTCTCAACGGATGCTCTTTGTGTTACCTGCCTGCAGAGTACTGTCTGCCAGTACAAAGAGTCACAATTTGCACACAATCCACTGCACAGAATAGGGTGTGCATTTTAGTACGAGCTTAATAATCGGTCTCAATAGATTTCAAACATTTTGGGGGATGAGATGAAAGAGTTAGTCTTGCCAAGCCTTGTAAGATACAATTGTGTATCTATCTATCTATCTATCTATCTATCTATCTATCTATCTATCTATCTAATTTTTCCTATGTGTTCCTTCATTAAAAATAAAAAAAAGAAGTAACTTAGCTCAGCTGCTAGTGCAGAGACCCACAGTTGATTAAAGTGCTGAAATGAGTGAATGTTGAGTGTTTAGCCATATGCATGACACTCCCTGAAGGCTGAGGAGCAAGGCAGAGAGAAATTTAGAGCTGGAGGATGGGGAGGAGAACTGTGAAATACCATCTTCCAGACATGAAATAGCTATTACCTTCACAAAATGACCAAAAAAAAAAAGATGGAGTCACTAGGTAATTCTACCAACGATTTTAAAAATATGTAATTCTATGTTTCCTATAGAAAATACTTTATTGTACAAAGTTTTTATGTCCTGATTTCAAAGTTAGACAAAAATAATACAAAACAAGAAAACTAGAGGCACACAAAAAAGTAATCCCCATTGATATTTAGCATATTAAGTAATTTTCTATTCCAAATTTTATAAAATATACATATATTTTACATATGTATATTTATGTATATAAAATATACATATATTTTATAAAATGACAAATATATATATTTGAAGAAACATTGATAACATTTATTGAGCATTCACCATAGAAAACTTTGAGATAAAGGAATAGAGAGGAACAACTTGAATTACTTACTGACTCCAAGGGGAACCATATTGGTAAGATCATATTTTGTGGTAAATGACTAGATTCTTTTCTTCTCAGACTTGGAGTCATGTTAGTACATTCACTTGAACTACCTGTGCCATTGTGGTAGAAGTAGTAGCTAGTGCAATAAAACAATAAAAACAAATTAAATACTTTCAGATTAGTCTAGAGAGAGGTCTCAGCAGCTGAGAATGTGTATTGCTTTTGTAGGGAATTCAGGTTTATTTCCTAGAACCCACATGGTTGCTGATAGCTGCCTATAACTCCAGTTCTGGGGAATACAATGTCCTCTCCTTGTCCTCACAGGTACTGAACTAATGTGTTGTTATAAATACACAGAGACACATACATACACACATGATTAAAAATAAAAACGAACACTTAAAAATAAAATTTCAACATAACTCCACTTGCTTAAGCAAGCATCTTTAGAGTCTTCTAGTTTTTTTTTTTTAATTTTATAGTTTGATTTAATTTTACTTATCAGCCACGTTTTCCCTTCTCCTCCCTCCTCCCCCCCCACCCCCCCACCCCCCATCCCCCACCCCCTACCCCCCCCATCCCCGCCTTCCCCCCCCAGCCCACCCCCCATTCCCATCTCCTCCAGGGCAAGGACTCCCCTGGGGATTCAGCTCAACCTGGTAGATTCAGTCCAGGCAGGTCCAGTCACCTCCTCCCAGGCTGAGCAAAGTGTCCCAGCATAGGCCCCAGGTTCCAAACAGTCAGCTCATGCACTGAGGACAGGTCCCGGTCCCACTGCCTGGGTGCTTCCCAAACAGATCAAGACAATCAGCTGTCTCACTTATCCAGAGGGCCTGATCCAGTTGGGGGCTCCTCAGCTATCGGTTCATAGTTCATGTGTTTCCACTAAGATAGAGAGACAAAGGGTGAAGTTTGCACTTAGTCTGCCATTTTTTTAAAAAATATTTTCTTCTTTATTTTTATGTACATTGGTGTTTTGCCTGCATTCATGTCTGTGTGAGGGTGTTGGATCTCCTAGAACTGGAGTTACAGATAGGTGTGAACTGCCATGTGGGTGCTGGGAGTTGAAACTGGGTCCTCCGCATAAGCGACCAGTGCTCTTAACCGCTGAGCCCTCTCTCCAGTCCCCTAGTCTGCAATTTTTAAGTTGATAAATACAGGTACTTTATACACTGATAAATGAATCCTCTTTTGTATTAGTTACTTTTCCTGTAACTTGCAAAAAAAGAGAGAGAGAGAGAGAGAGAGAGAGAGAGAGAGAGAGAGAGAGAGAGAGAGAGAGAGAGAGAGAGAGAGAGAGAGAGAAAAGAAGAAACTCATAAAAGCAACAGAAAAAGCACACAGCCTGGGGGTACAGTTTATCATTGTAGGGAAGGCATGGCAGCATAAACTTGAAATGATGGTCACATTGAACTCACAGCCATGAATCAGAAAGGCATGAATACTAATTTAAACTAACTTTCTCCTTTTAATTAAGATCAGGGTCCAAGCTCATAGAACTGTGCTATCCAAATATAAACTGAATCTTCCCACCTAAATTAGCCTAGTGTAGATAATCCCACACAGGCATGCATGCAGGCTTGTCTCCTAGGTGACTCTGGAGCCTGTCAACTTGACAATCTATATTAACCATCACCTCTATAAAGCATAGGAATTGTAGGCAGGGGCAGACCTATTTCCAGGGAATTGTTTTCTCAGCCACTTCGTCTGTTTTTGTTCTAGGTTTTTGTGGTCCACCTTAGATCACTAGAACCCTGTCTGCTGTTTTTATTCTCAGTAGGATGATATCACCAAACAAGGGACAATAATTGTTTCTGTGGGTTAAAAGTACTCTATTTGTCTTATGCATACCATAAAATTACACATACACTAAAAAGACACCAAGCACAGAATATATGTGTTAATGGATTTAATGAGAGAGTCACAGGGGAAAAGGGTTTTTCAGAGATGTGGCACAAAATAGTAAATTTTTATTCTGTGTTGAAAAACAGAATTGAATACCTACTTTGTATCTCTCTTTGACTCTGTGTGGTGATAAGTAATGTGGTGTGGATTTGTGGGTAATAATATGCAGACACGCTGTAATATGGTACAGTCTTAGCTAACAACCACTCTGATGTCTGAGAATTATACAATGAGTAGTGACAGACAAATACCTATCATAGAGCCAAGGATCAGAGTGACTGTCTTCATGACTAGAAGGGAAAGTTTTTGATACTAATGGAGGGAGGGAGGGAGAGAGAGAGAGAGAGAGAGAGAGAGAGAGAGAGAGAGAGAGAGAGAGAGAGAGAGAGAGGCAGAGACAGACAGAGACAGACAAACACAGACAGAAATAATAAAAGAAAAGAGGAAGAGAGGGAAAGAGAGTGGGTGCTATTTAAAGAAGATTATCAGGTGAGATTGAAGAGATAATTCAGAAGTTAAGAGCATTTGCTGCTCTCAAAAAAGACTCAGTACTCATGTTTGGCAGTTTACAAATGTCTGTAACTCCAGTCACAGGAGATCCATTGACCTTTTCTGACTTACAAACACACACACACACACACACACACACACACACACACACATACACACACACACATACACACATACACGCACACGGGTGGGTGGGTGAGAGGAAATAAAATTAATATAAATCTTAAAAGCAATTGTCAGATGATTTTTCTTTATATTTTATATTTACTTCTTTATCTCTCTTACACATGATAATGGTCTTTTCCTGGAAAATGCTGTTTGTTTTGTTTTGTTTGCTTTGTAGATGTTATTGTTTTACAATTCTTGATTAAAGAAGAATTCAATAAGACCAGAGAAGTCTGTTAACATGTCCTGTGGCAAACTCAATAACAGCAGAAACAAGCTAACCATCAAGATTACACAGTACTGTGGTTTATGCAGGTAAGATCCTTGGCTGACTGTGACTATCATTCCTTAATGACTGATGTTGCAGGAACCTGGCACCTTTCTCTCTTTGGCAAGCCTATGCTGAATAAGTCATTAGCTTAGAATCATAACAGCACAGAATTTAATTACTTTCAATACTTTCAAAGAGGAAAGAAGAAGAGGCTGTTCTCAATACAAATCGACAGTAATGTTCTAGAATGGAACTCTTATAAGTAACAGTACGCTCTCCAAGCAATCTGTCTCTCATTAGAAATGATGACCTGTTTCACATGGAAGGAAAGTATTTATACACTAAGCTGGCGGTTCATCAAGTTTGTGAGAAAAATATATACCAACAAAGCAAAGCCAGTTCCATCAGAGGTACAGAGCATGGGAACATGTACATACTGGTTGAATAGATAAGGAGATATTTTAAACTGAATCAAAATTCTTCTTTCTCAAAATCACCTGTCTGTGTAAAATTTGAAGGAAATGGAAACCATGCAAGCGTTCTAGAAGACTCTATATAGCTCAAATATATAGCTCAAAACATGTGCTCCAAGATCACAAGAACAGGTGGAAATAAACAGGATGTTGAATCGAGGTGTAGACAAATTTCTAAATAGTCTTAGTAAATAAGAAACACAAAGCCAAATAGAGAGGAAATACCCAAAGTGATCAGAGCAAAAGCCACAACTAACTTTAGCTTACCACCAGAAGTACCTTCCCCAGAGAGAGTGCTTCTTCCTGTCTGACTTTTTATTGTCTTTTTATTGCTTTTCTGTTCTGCCTTCTCATTGGCTCTAAACCCAACCACATGACTTCCTCGTCACTGCCTGTCTATACAGACCTCCAGATCTCTATGGTAGGTACTGGGATTAAAAGTTCATGTCACCACGCTTGGCTGTGTCCTTGACCACACAGAGACTCTGCCTGCTATGTGATTAGATTAAGGGCATGTGCTACCACTGCCTGAATCTACTTACCGCTCACTTTGACCTCTGATCTCCAGGCAACTTTATTTATTAGCATACAAATAAAATCACATTTCAGCACAAATAAAATATCACTATATCAGGGAATGTTAAGCCAGAGTTGAACTTAATGAGCATTTTACTCCAAGACTCTAGTAATTTACTCTATGGCCAATGATGAAGACAAGGACACTGTGATCCTACAGCCAGCAACAAAACAGGAAAGCTCAGAATTGTATGGTGGTAAAAGTGGGACTTTACATCTTTATATCCCATTATGGCCTTATATGCCCATTATAATCTTAGCTAAGGTTTGTGGTCTTTGGATACATAAAGATTTATCATTATACAAGGCCAAATAGTAAATATTTTAAGCTTTCTGACTATTCATGCTCTGCCCCATATTTTTTCTTATTAATTGCATTTGTTATTTGACAAATACATAGTCTATTTTCTGTTCTCTCTTTTCTCACTCCTATCTTCCTCACTCCCGCCCGATCCTT
Source organism: Peromyscus californicus insignis (assembly GCF_007827085.1). NCBI lineage: Eukaryota > Metazoa > Chordata > Mammalia > Rodentia > Cricetidae > Peromyscus > Peromyscus californicus. The sequence goes on along the minus strand of NW_026294584.1, from coordinate 96,017,875 downwards.
ACTAGACCTTTTCCCACACCTATGTCTTTTTTTTGTTACCCTCTGATTTTAATAGGGAGCATCTCTGTGGCCACATGCTTGGAATTATCCATTGGAGCCTCGTAGGTTCACTGTTTTTACATAACTGCGCTCAAAGACTATTCTTCCTCCCTCTCCAATCCATCAGTTATCAGTTATTCAAGAGGAAGGGGTATGTTCCTATGAGCCAAATATTCATGTTTACAACCGTTTCATCATTTGTGACAGTCACAACTTGCCTAGCAGGCTCAGTTTCCAATCCTTGGATCAAAGAAACTACTCTCACTGTTCCTCAGTTTCCTCACTTTTAAAATGAGACTGGTGCCTCCTTTGCTAAGTAACACTAAATATTAAATTTAAAAAAAAGGATTGTGCATGTTCATGGGGGTGCTGGAGAGATGACTTCTAGCAGAGGATCTGAGTTCAGTTCCTAGCACCTGCCTTGGGTAGCTCACAGCTACCTAGAACTTCTGTTCCTGGGAGGTTGATAGACTATTATTGCCTCTGAAAGGCATCACACTCAGACGAACACTATCTATACTTTCTGCACCCCTTCATCCTCCCACATCCCCACCCTCACACATAGTTAAAAAGAAAAGAAAAAAATAAGGCCACCACAAAATACTTAAATGCTACATGTTTGTAAGTTGTGGGGAATATCCTTACAGTACTTGACAAAGGCTTTTGAGTTTTAAAAATAACTATTGTTGCTGCTTTTGTTTTATTTTTATCATACAGAATAATTTGGCTTTACTTTCTCTACACTACTGTGGGTATTCCACTGGAAACTAATATTCTGGGGTGAGGGATCTCTGAGATGATAATGTTTCACATCTATGTGCAAGTAAGTGGGAAAAATTGGATGAAGAACAAAAAATGGCTAGTGTGATTGCAGAAAGAATCAGTCATTGGCTGAAGTGGTGAAGGCCATTGGCAGTGGGCACTTCTTGTGTGTGTCCTGGGAGTGGTACTTTATGCTTTTGAGTGTGAGTGTGGAGGCAAGGGTAGGATTTCAAGTGTCCTGCTCTATCATTCTCTGCCTTGTTCCATTGAGACAATATCTCTCACTAAACCTGGAGATGAATTGGCTGTATTTAAGCCTCCCCTTATCACCACTGAGCTTACAGATGTGGATGAGCATGCCTAGATTTTTATTTGGGTTCTAGGGATTTGCACTCAGGTCCTCCTGCTTGTGCAGCAGGCTTCTATACATGCTAAGTCATCTCTCCATAAGCAGTGTATATTTCTGACAGGTTTACTAAGTGTTCGAGTACATGCCATGAAGCATTTGCAGCATGCAATCCACAGAGTGTCACATATGCTGGTCAGATAGAGGCAGATCATAGTACTTAGTTTAAACACAACACAACATTGGACATGCTTCTCTGAGATCAGGGAGTAGATAAAGTATGGTGGTGTATTAGCTATTTCTCTAATTTCTGTGACAAAATACCCATGAGAAGCACCTTAAAGAGAGGTCTATTTTGGCTCACACTTCAAGGGATAGTACATCATAGCAGACAAATCATGGAGGCAAGATCATGAGTGAGGCGGTGCTCAAATGGCCTTCACTGCCAGGAAGCAGAGAGGAATGGAAGTCAGTATTTAGGTCACTTTCTGCTTTCATTGCGTTTCGCTCCACACACTCACATCATTTTTACCTGTAGCTATGTTCCCAGGGCATCCAATCCCCTCTTCTTATATCCATGGGCACGGCACATACATGGTTCACAGACAAATATGCAGACAAAACACCCATACACATAAAATTAAAGAAAATAAATAAACAAACTAGAGGACTGACTGATTCTGCAGTTGGGTCCAGATGAGTGGAGGTAAAGGTCCAAGAAAGATGTAAAGATGAAGGATGATATGTCAGTGAGCAAAATGTTCCTTTACTTATTATGATTTTAAAAAATTAATTTATTGGGATTTCACACAATATGACTTTTAATTTACAATTGGATAAGCCAAAATTCAAGTTTCCAAAATAAATCTTTTGTCAAAGCAAGACAGAGAAGGAAGTTAGCAGGTTTATATGGTAGGTACAATTGCTATTCTGAATGGTGCCACCTATGGCTATCTTTTCTTTACTGATTGTCTCTCAATGTTTATGGAACAATTAAGCCAATGAAATGTAGATCTATTTGCTAAGGCAAGCAAACAGCAGTATTATTTTTTCTACTGATTACAGTATCTTATTGGTCTTTGAAGTTGCATTGGTTAAAGAAGCAGTGATCTGTTTGCTGCTGCCAATATTGTTACTTCAGAATTAGAAGGATGTATTTAGCATTAGAAATTGATCCTTGTTAAATAATTCTACACAGCAGGAGGATGCTCTAAGCAAGTGGCTATATTACAGGAACCACAAGCAGTGATTGTCACGTATGCAGCAGGGGGCTTGCATTTTCCTAAACATTTTTCAGACCAATAATGCTTATATGACACAAGGTCACACATAAATATTGAGGTCACAATGACAGAGATAATTTACTTCTCCTTTTGCTTCAAAATTTATAGAGCATAGGAGTCAAATAATGGTCTCGTGGATAGCAATGTTTAAAATGCTCCAATATCCTATTATTTTTTGACTGCTTGTTTTTGAGGCAGGGTCTCCTATAGCCCAAGCTGACATAAAACTCACTATGTAGATGTGCTGGCTAGTTTTTATGTCAACTTGACATAGACTAGAGTCATTTTGGATGAGGTATCTCAAATGATAAAATGCCCCCACTAGATTTACTTGTGGAACATTTTATTGATTGATGATAAATATGGGAGGGCACAGCTCACTGTAAGTGGTGTAACCTCTGAACTATTGGCCTTGGGTGTTATAAGAAAGCAGACTGTGAAAGTCATGAGGAGCAAGCAAGCAAAAAGTGTTCCTCCATGAACTCTGTTCAGTTTCTGACTCTATATTTCTATCTTGATCTCTTGCCCGGTGTGCCTGACCTCACTTCCCTCAGTGATGAACTTACAAGCTGTAAGTTGAACTAAACCCTTTATTCTAAAGTTGCTTTGGTTATGGTGTTTTATGACAGCAGTAGAAACCCTACCCAGGATAGTATTTGAGAATGAACTTGAAATTCTGATCCCTCTGCCTCCACTTTCTCAGTTCAGAGATTACAGATGTACACAACCAAGTCTAGTTTATGCAGTCCTGGGGGGTGAAAGTCAAGGCTTTGTGCATACTAAGCAACTGATCTGCTTGTCTTGAAGCCAAAAACATCTATTTTGATATGTAGTCTCTTTTGTTCCATAGGTATAGAAGACTCTGAAAAGAAACCAGTGTCTATATTGATCAACACCAATGTTGTTATCATAAACACTTACCAAGGGATTCTTCTTGCAGGAAATGTTTTCAAATCATTGCACAGATTTGCTCACTTACTCCTCCCCACCACCATATTTTTTGTATGAAATCATTGTATCAATTTTAAAAGGATTTATTTATTTCTACTTTATGAATTTGAGTGCTTGCCTGCATGTATGTGTACCATGTGCATGCAGTATCTGAGGAAGCCAATAGAGGTATCAGATACCCTGGAACTGGAATTATATTTGGTTGATAGCTGCCATGTGGGTTTTGAAAAACGAAACTAGGTCCTTTGAAAGAGCAGTCAGTGCACTGAATAACCAAGTCATCTCTCCAGCCCATTACATGCATTTTTTGAAGAGGAGATGAAAGCATTTAGGTGATAGTTCCCCTCTCCTAGAATATATCAAATATAGAATTGTTCATAACTAGCAAAGCCAGGCTTTTTACACAGGTAGCTTAGCTCCAGAGTCTAAATTGTGGAATCTCATTCAATCTTCACTTCTTGAGTCACTGTCGGTGTTTTCTAAATATACACAGTCAACAAAAGAAGACACCATAGCTAGAACATAACAGGAGGAAAATAATTTCATAGAGTATCTAGCATAGGTTGAGAGTATCAGAAGACCTTCATCTACTAAAGGGAAGCAGTTTGCCTCTTTCCTTTCTGATGACATATTTTATCAAAGAAATTGAAGTAGTTTATTTAAGTGTTGCTTCTGACGGAAGAAAAGCAGAATAAAAGTATTTCTGTGGCTATTTCAAAAGTCTAGGAATAATGCTATTGTTCACTTTTGGGCAGATGTGTTTAACAATAATACATCTCAGAGCCACAAGGAAGATTTTGTTGACTTCAAGTAATGAGACATCCAATTTTCTATGACTTTCTCTAGGCTGGAAACAAGCAATAAAACTCCCCAGTTTATCGAGAGACATGAAGCTTAATGGTTGTTTATGAAGGTGTGGAAATAAATGAAGTCAACCTAAGAGAATACAGAGAGGCGATTCAATCTGTCCTTTCTGTAAGTAAGGGAGTCAGCAAATATCACTTGTACTTGGCAGAAACTCAAAGACAGGCAGTGGAGTGGGATGCCTAATAGATAAGACAAGGGAAGATGTCTATTAGGCACTAGATGGAAGTGGTTGACATGATCATGGTGGAGGCAGGCTAACTGGATTTCATGTGGTTGATTTAGGGAGCGTATCCTTTTTTCTTGTTTAGCTCTGAGGTAGTAACAGACGCAAAAACTGATAACCTGGGACTGGAGAGATGGTTGGTACTTGTTGCTCAGTCATGAGGACCTAAGTTCAGATCCCAGAATTCATTTTGCTAGACTCACAAACCCCTAAAACTCTAGCTCTAAGATAGCTGATGACCTCTTCTTCTCTTCTTAGACAATTTCACACACATGTGTATTTCACACACACCAAGAGAGAAATAAAAATCTCTCCTTTTATAAGGCCCATTTATTTTTATTTATGCAAATGTATGTGCTTGTGTAAATATGGGCAGATACCCATGTAGATCAGAAGACACCAATGGATCCCTTGGAGCCTGAGTGAGAGAAGATTGTGAGCCACCCAGTGTGAGAGCTGAGACTCAAACTCAGGTCCACTGAAAGAGCAATGAGAATTCTTGCCCATTGAACCATTTCTCCAGCATCCAATATTAAGTTGGAGTTTATGATAACAAAGGATTCAGGCCAGAGATTTTTATTTTGTAGGGTCCAGCCATTGTACGTTTGTACATTAACTCTCACAGACAATTTTTAAACGTAAAATATGGCATGTGTTAGAACTATATGGGGAAGATACTCTGGAGTAAGAATAACAAGATTAGATGCATGATGAAGGAAAAATAGTTGTCTATGCTAGTGTATAATGCCTGAAATCCCTGGATCAGCATAACTCTTGTGAATATACAAAAACAAGCTTAGGTGTACAGGCCCAGAAGGAGCTCCTGGCTCAAAAAATGTCAACAAATTTCCCTTTGAGGAGCAATACTATTTGAAGCTCTTTGCCTGGACATTATCAATGGTATATTACTTCTACTGGGTAAGAGTGTATTCTACCCAGGGCCTAAAAGATAATAACAGTAGACAGATGCTTATAAAGACAAGCATGTACATAACTAGAGATAGCCAAGGCTAAAGGAGGGTTGACTGGTGTAAAAGAAAGGTGTCAAAGCAAATACAATTGTGGAAAAGTAGAACTTGATTTGGGAATTGATAATGGACTTCAGAGAATTAAAGCATCAGAGAACTGTACGCCAAAGGACGGGAAGAAATGTGGAGGAAATTTGTTAAGTGCCCTGTGGTGATTGCTCATCGTCAACTTGACACACCTACAATCTCCTAGAATTGTCTGGCAAGAGAATCTCAATGAGAGACTGTTTAGATCAGATTGGGATGTGGGAATGACTATGGTACATCGTCTTCATTACCTCATGGATGTGGGAAGGCTTAGGATGAAAGTGAGCCCCATCATTTCCTGAGCCAGACCCTGGACTTGGTAACAGCATGATGAGCAAGTGAGCATACCTGTGTTCATTTCTCTCTCTTCATGACTGTGATGTCATGTGACTAGCTGTTTCAAATTCTTGGTGCTGTGACTTCAGGAGAATATTGGATTATAACCTGGAATTGTAAATTAAATAAATCCCATCTCCTGATGTTTTTAATATGGTATTTTTTTCATAATAACTGAAATGAAACAAGGCTATGGCCCATGAGCTCTTTAGAATGCACACAGGACTTTGCATATAAGAAGACACACGAAGTGTCCCTTAGAATATGAGTTGTAGTACTTGTGGTGATACTGCATGCTGATCAAAGAAGCTGTTGCAATGGTTCATTTCAGAAAACAGTTATTAAATACTGTTACAAAGAGAAATGTTTATACGTTACCTCCTGTCCTCTAAGATGCTTAGGAGCTTAAAACTGATGGAAAATACAACTAATAATACAAGTGTTGAGCAATTGTGTTGTTCATTTTTCAAGGTCTGTCAGTGAATCAATCATGTCAAGTTCTGAAGGAAGCACTGAGTCAGGAAAAATTCTATATCCCCATTAGTTGTTATGAATATCATCTGTCTATCAGTCTATCTATCTATCTATCTATCTATCTATCTATCTATCTATCATCTGTCCATCCTCTTGACCAGGAGTTACAGGTGGTGGGGAGCCACCTATTGTGGGTTCTGGGAACTAAACTCATGTCGTCTAGAAGAACAGCTAGCACTCTCCAGCCTCTATTACTCAATATGCTCTAAGAATTATATTTATTTATTTGTTTATTTTTGTAGGTGTGTGTGTATGTGCGTGCACATGCTGTGGTGTGTGTGTGTGTGTGTGTGTGTGTGTGTGTGTGTGTGTGTGTGTGTGTGTGTGTGCATGTGTAGGTATACTTGTGCTACCATAAACATGTTGAGAGCAGCAGACAGTCTGTGGTAGTCACTTCTTTTCTTTTACCCTATATAACCGTAAGATTGAACTCAGACTGTCAGCCTTGACAGCAAGTCAGCAAGTGCTATTGCCCACCAAGCCCTCCCTCCACCCCTAAGAATTACATTATAGACCAAGTGAGGCAACAAAAACAAGATGTAGTCTCAATTACAGAATCATAAGGGTGGCAAAGAGAAAGATAATTGCAATTAAAGCAGAACTTCCTTGCCTTGATTAGCATTGTAAAAACATACCACAGTAAAAGAGGAGGAACATCTGAGAATCCCAACCCTGGACTAGGGCCCCTCAATTGGTACAATTCCATGTACATTAAAATCAGAGTTGCTTTCTGTTGGAATACAAGCCTCCCAGATGGTAACTGATTAAACTTGACCTGAGTGAACTCTCAAAAGAATTAATTCTGAATTAAGAGATAAATGAAGGGTTTGCTTTTTGAAATTTCTAATTTAGGAGCTCTTTAATTTCACACTAATTTAAGTCAAACTACTTTATATTGAGACATGTCTCCATAGGGCTGGTCTGTATTAATTGAATACTCACATTGAAATTCTGTAATTGCTGCCAAGACTTTTAAATTATGTATCTCAGTTATTGCACATACAGATGAAATTAAGAATGGACAAAAAGAGTTATTGCTGATCATACATAAATATCTCCTTTAATACTGCAAATAGTTAAATCATAATAGTACCATTATGTCTAACAAAAGAAGAAATTTTAGAGCCAGGGAGATGGCTCAATGTGTGAAGACAATTGCCACCAAAGTTGATGCCCAGAGTTTAATCTCTGAGACCCACACAGTGGAAGGAGAAAAACTACTTCTGTAAGTTGTACTCTGACTTCCACATGCATACTGTGGCACATGTGTACACACACACACACACACACACACACACACACACACACATACACACACACACACAAATATAATAAAAATTTTAAGAATAAATTTTCCTGAAATTGTTATAGCTAGTTCTCAAAACTTGACAATGCATTTGAAAACCAGTGTTGTTCCTTGAAAAGTAGCCACTAAGAATTATTATCTCAACTAAAAGAAATAAACAACAGTAGGGCTTTTGTTTATGGAATCTAGTCACACTGTCATGTTACAGCTTTCCATGTGTTAGTTCACATGTGTACATATATATGCTGAGGTTATTTAGTACAACTAACAAATACATTTTTTTTTCAAAACTATAGCCCAAAGTACTCAGTATTGATCTAGGAAAATATCATACTGCATTCAACTGTTTAGCATTTTTTAAGGATCTCTGACTATTTTCAGGGATAATATTGATAAAAATCAAATATGAATTTGAATTTAATATATGCAACTAGAGTTAGTAGAGTATATAAACACAATACACAATAGGATAGTTTTTCTCAAATTACTAAGTTGGATCATCATATTTTCTAGCAAAATTTCTCCCAAATTTTCATAGGACTTGACAAGATAGCTCACTTTTATAATTATAAACAAAACATATGGAACTTTATGGAGAAAATGTAGATAAAACATTAAATCCTGTGGAACATAATTATGATATAGAAATGACAAATGGAAAATTCAGTATTCTAAATAAACACAAATATTATAATCTATAAATTGCTATGCTTTTTAGTATGATCTGTGATAGAAAGTACTGATAGGGTAGAGTTCTTTCTTAGTGCATTGGAGACCCTGGGTCCCACTTCAGCATCATAAAAATTTGTGAGATGAAATACAAAGCATATATAGTAAAGGCTGAAAGCAAATATATAACAAGAATGTAAATCTTTGCCTTGTAATTGATCTAAATAATTTCTGTAAGTGCCATGAAGGGGAAGAGTTGTAAAAGAAAGAAATGATGGACCAAAATGTTCTTCCAGGAAAAACAGAAAAGAAAACATGTAAGACCAAGCATTAGAAGGAAAAGGTAAAATATCTTCAGTTGACTCAGTCATTATAATAAATAAGAATATCTTATATAATTGAATATAGACCAAAATTCTTTAGAGATTATTATTTATGTGTGTATGTGTGTGTGTATGTGTGTGTGTGTGTGTGTGTGTGTGTGTGTGTGTGTGTGTGTGTGTATGTGAGTATATGTGCATGCACTGGTGTCCACACATGTGTGGAGGTCAGAGGAGAGCTTGCAGGAGTTGCTTTTCTCCTTCTGCCATATGAATCTTGGAGATTAAATTCAGGTTTCCAGATTTACCAGAAAAAATGGCTCCTTTTCTCACTAGCCCTATATTAAAACAAACAAATAAACAAATAGCATGAGCTAGTTATTAAAGAAAGAAAGATAAAGAATCAATAGAAAATGAGTCAAGGACTTGGACATGCTGGCACACACTGTATTCTCAGAACTTGTGAGGCTGAGGCTGGAGAATTGCCTTGATGTCCAAGACAGTGTAGGCTAAAGAGTAGTTCTTGTCTGAAGGAAGGAAAGAAGAGAGGGAGGGAGAGGGAGAGAGGGATGAGCAAGGGAGGAAGCAGGGAAGATTAATGGAAATGAAACACTAGTTCACAAAAGAGATCATAGAAATACATAAAACAATGGGATTCTGAAACTCTCATTCTGAAAAGTTCAGGGACATCTAATTTGCTGGAAATAAGGTTATCAAATTGAAAAGATCATCAAAATTTGGGATAGATGAGACTACACTAGAATGCCTCTGTACTGCTTGGGACATGCAAGGCTTTATAATACCATTGGAAAACTGTGGGATGTTCTGTATGGCAAATGTGTTTCTGATTTACAAGCAGCATGTAAAGATGCCGGTAAGCCATAAGCCATGTGGCAAGGTATAGATTAATGGAAATGGATTAATTTAAGCTGTAAGAACAGTTAGCAAGAAGCCTGCCACGGCCATACAGCTTGTAACCAATATAAGTCTCTGTGTTTACTTGGTTGGGTCTGAGGGGCTGTGGGACTGGCAGGTGAGAGAGATTTGTCTTGACTGTGGGTGAGGCAGGAAAACTCTCGCTACAAATGGCGCCCAACGTGGGGCAAGAGTTTCCGCCTAAAAACTGAGAAAAAAGATTCTAAAACGGAGCTAAAAACAGTTCCTAATTGTCTCTCTCAAATGAGCAGCAGCTGCTGGTTTGAGCTATTGGCAGGTTCCTAGCGGGAATGAGGCCTCTGCAAGTGGCACACTAAGCTGCATGGTGGATTTAGCCTTTGCTAGCACAAAACAAAAAAAGAGGTTTTTTTGGATAAAAGCATAGACCCACTATAGCTCCCAGAGCTGTCGTAAATGTACCATGTTGGGAAGCTGAGGTGGGTGGAGCCAGCAGCCACAGCTGCTGCAGTTTAAAGCAATAGATTCACAATAAGACAGATTCAAATGTAATAGTTTACAATGTGTGTAAAATATATGTAGGTTTGAAAGAGACATAAAAGGTGATATATACAGTTGTATAAACAAATATATAGTTTTAAAAATTAAAGTCTTTAAAGAGACAGTAAAATTAATATAAAAAAATAAGCCATGTAAAGATGAATATTACACAGAGAATCTGGATTGTGTTGCCTTTGGGATTTTTAACTGCAGAAAAACATTTGATTGTAGAAGCTGTTGAGTTACGCCAAAATGTATATTTTAAAGATACCTTGACTTCAAAATTTGGATGTAAGGATATGTCGAATTGAAAAGGAGACTCTGCTTTTGTTCCCACAGAAAGCCAGAGGCTTTAGATTTGTTCCAGATTAAGATACATCAGGTTTGACCAGGCAGGACCCCCTGAAAGGTCTCCGATGACACCATGGCCCAGATGATCCAACATCCAGAATGGTTTGAAGACAACTGGCTTAGACAATACACCCTCATGGACTATTCCATAATCCTAAAATTTTCTTTGTGTCCCTATAAGATACAGCGCCCCCCTCCAACAGGAAGTAGTAAGAGAAGCTATGCCCAAATTCCCAAATTATATGTAATTTTACTTTGTTAAGGTTAAAACCTTCCTTTTTGAAAAAGAAAAAAAAAAGGGGGAAGTGCTGTGGGATGTTCTGTATGGCAAATGTGTTGCTGATTGGTCAATAAATAAAACACTGATTGGCCATTGGCTAGGCAGGAAGTATAGGCGGGACAAGGAGGAGAATAAAGCTGAGAAGTGGAAGGCTGAGTCAGAGAGACACTGCCAGCCGCCACGATGACAAGCAGCATGTAAAGATGCTGGTAAGCCATGAGCCATGTGGCAAGGTATAGATTAATAGAAATGGATTAATTTAAGCTGTAAGAACAATTAGCAAGAAGTCTGCCATGGCCATACAGTTTGTAAGCAATATAATTCTCTGTGTTTACTTGGTTGGGTCTGAGGGGCTGTGGGACTGGCAGGTGAGAGAGATTTACCCTGACTGTGGGCCAGGCAGGAAAACTCTAGCTACAGAAAACAGCCATTATTCAGTTAATTTGATGTCTGTCATATAAAATCCCAGCACTTCTCCTTCAAAGAAAAAGGTTAAAAGAAAGTATACCACACATCCATTGCAAAGTGTTCACTGGTCAGCAAGATGGCTCAGTGGTTAAGGGCGTTTGCTGCCAAGATTGTCGACGCGAGTTCAGTCTCTGTGTCAGTCTGAAGAACAGACTCCTGCAAGTTGTTCTCTGGCCTCGTCATGTGTGCTGCTGTTTGCATATGCATAAGTACACACACACACACACACACACACACACACACTAAAGAAGGAAAGAAAAGCATTTACATGTGTGACAACACAAAACCCTGTTTGAGTAGCTAAAGTTTGGGCATAATGAAAATACACAACATCCAGGAGAATGGGTGAACTTTGCTTTTTCCCCTCTTTCATGGTGGAACACCTGGGAACAGACCAAGTGAAAAACTACATGGACTTTCATGAACCTCAGAGATAAAATAAAGTATCGGCATTGACAAAAAGACTATAAAATCATATCATAAAGATAAAAACCCAACCTAGCTTTAAGAATAATGCCTTCATAGTGCAGGTATTCAAAGGGACTGAGGCTCAGAAAGAAAGCTCAGGAGATGATTAAGTTTCCCCTTATGGAGAAAGGAAGAATCCATGGTAAGGTCAATATGTAGAGAGAAGCCCTCAGTGGGATTTCAGCAACAACAGTTAAAACTCAGTATTTTCAGTAGTGTGGTAAGGTTTATATGCCCTATTGGTATTATTTTAAACTATTAAGTATTTGATAATAAATCAGAATCCTCTCTAATCACTTAAGAAAGCATCTTTGAAATGTATTATTAAGATATTAAAATAAAACAACTAAATGAGAATACATTTAAACCCTGATGTAGGAAGTGTTACCTTTATTTATTTATTTGCTTGTTTATTTATTTGTGTGTGTGTGTGTGTGTGTGTGTGTGTGTGTGTGTGTGTGTGTGTGTGTGCACTCACATTGTGGGTACAGGAGTATGAGGTCACCTTTACCTTTGTATGTGTCGGGGCAGAGACTGACCTCAGGTCAGGTCTTTTTCTGTCCCTCTCCAGTTTATTTACTGAGACAGGATCCCCTACAGAACACTAGGTCTCACCAATTTGGCTAGTCTGGTGGATAGCTTCCCCTAAGAATCCTCTGTCTATGCTTTCCAAGCACGGGTCGTAAAGACAGGCTGTCATGCCCACCTGGGTTTAATCAGATGCTACAGATCAGACATCAGTTCTCTATCATGAGCAGCAAGTCCCATTGACCAGTGAGCCATTCACTTCACTGGCCTGGAACGCCTGCCATTTTTATGGTGTACAAGAAGGTGTTAACCAGAAATATTTACTCATGTTTTAACTTCAGTGGTAGTGGTCAAAATACACTCTTTCATCCTTGAAGAGAAGTTGAGAGGCAAAGGCAAAGGATGGACTGAAACTTTCCACTGGGTATCTTTTGGTACCTAAGTTATAAAAATGATCATGCTATTTAATTACAAACAAACAAAATAAATGCATCAGCTTTGAGTAGAGCTGGAAGGTTGTGTTATTCACTACTAGAGGAAATCTTAGCAAGTAGGTAATTGGTGTTTATATTAGGAGATTTAGAGTTAAAGAGATTAAAAACAACCTTACCATCACAGAATAATGGTAGAGACAGGCCTTTAATTAAAAGTCATCAGTCAATTGTTCCATGAATAGATATGGGAATTTGGTTAAAAAAAAAGTTATGCCAACCTCATCAAATTCCATTCTAGGTTAGGGCTAGGGGTTGAGAATAAAGTAGAGTCATAGAGCTATCAATAAAAATTACAATGTTAGGATGTCACAAATATTGATGACTGTCCAGGCAGCCAGCTGTCTCTGTCTTTTCTTGCATTTTTTTGGAAGTTGCTTGCTTGCATTTCCTGTTTATTCAGGTAATAGTATTTCTCTTCTCAGGTCTTTGATGGGATTGAAGACTAGATAGTTAGAGTTATAATCATTTTGTATCTTAGCTAAGAGCATATTAGGTACTAGATTTATACTCTTCAGGATAAGTACAGATTTTGGAGTAATCTCCATAATTTGCCATTTACCTATGATCTGGACATTCAGTGCATTTTTTTTACTTGACATTCTTCTTGGTCATAGTTCCATTCTTGTTTATGTTATTACCCTTCCTTTCTCCTGGACAATACTTGATAAACCTTCTCATTGTATATGGTTTTGTATCAGGTTCAGAACCTTCTTACTTAGACAAAAAGGGGAAGTGTAGTGGAAATTTGCTCTGCCCATGACCTTGGACTATCTGGCCTGATAGAGGCGATGCTTCTTGCCTGCCTACATGACCTCTTAAAAGGGAAGAGGGAGGGGTTTGTGAGCTCTCTCGGATGTAGAAGGCTTCATGGCACACAGTTTGGTAACCTGGTCTGGAGCTTTTCCCATCTTTCCCTGGGAGATGAAGAGGCAACGGTGTCACTTCATTTTGTATCAGTGAGTCTGTTTTTCCCATAGAACCCCTATATAAATTGATATATATTTTATATATACCATTGAGGCTCTGTTTAGAGATGGCATGCTGACAAGGATAACAGGGCAATAGGTGGAGAGGCAAGGGTGGGCTGGGCAGTGCTGGGAAGTTGATCAGATTGAGAAAATACCCTAAGGAGGAGAGAGACTGAGTCCAGCATCCAGCAGACACTTAGGAGAAACTGGTCCAAGCAGTTGAAGCATGGCACCATGAAGAAACTTGGCCTCCAGACTCACAGAGTTCAATTTACTGATGCAAAAGTTGATGACTACCCTTGCTGTGCTACTTATGGGGAAGATGAGACACCTTGTTTGTAAGGCTTAAATGAACAAATTACATAATAAAGGAAATGAAAAAAATAAATATTCAAGTTTCCCTCATATTTTTAGTGGATTTAAACAACAGTAGGGTCTGGGGAGATAGCTGGTTGGTATTTTGCTTGCAAGGATTTAACCAGTGTTAAATCCTCAGCATACTTATACTACTCTTTCAATCTCTTTATTTGTTAGGGGTTTGTTTAAATCATTGATCTTTTCCTGGTTTAGCTTCACTGCTTCTAGAAACTTGTTAATTTCCTAATTAGCTACAAAAGTAACTTAATAGAGCATTAGTTTTTCAGTTTTTCTTTTTTTTTTTTTTTTGGAGACAGGGTTTCTCTGTGTAGCTTTGCTCCTTTCCTGAATCTCACTCTGTAGATCAGGCTGGCCTCAGACTCACAGAGATCCGCCTGCCTCTGCCTCCCGAGTGCTGGGATTTAAGGTGTGTGCCACCACCACCAGGCAAGCATTAGTTTTTAAAACAATCCTTTATAAACTTCTGACTTTCCCTTAGTGCCCGTTGTGTGTATTAGTTTTCATCTCTGACTCAGTAACTGGGGTCTCCTCTTTCTTCTGGTTAATAGACCTAAGGGTCTATTCATCTTCTTATCATTCTAAAGAACCAGCCCTTATTGGTTGACTCTTTGTGTCTTTTTCTTTGTGTAAATATCACTAATGCCTGCTCTGTTTTTTATTGTTATTTTGGTGTTGTTATTATTGAATTTGGATTTAGTTTGTTCTTATTTTTTCCAAATTGTTGTGTTGCAACATTAAGAGACATACTTGTGCATGTAAAAGTACCTGGGCATGGTGGCATGGATTTGTAATCCTGGTGCTGGGTAGGTGGAGACAGGCAGATCCCAGGCCTTGGCTAGATAGGTGATCTAGGCTACTTGGTGAGTTCCAGGCAAGTAAAAGACCTTATCTCAATAAACAAGATTGGTGCTGAAGAGAAGACTCAACAATGAAGAACAGAGACTATTCCTCCAGAGGACCCAAGTTCCACCTCAGGACTGAATCCATTGGCTCCCTACTGTGTGGAAACCCAGCTTCAAAGGATATGACTTTTTTTTATGGACACTGTGGCCATCTGCATCCATGTGTACATACCCATATGTACACATGCACATAATTAAAAAATAAATACTTTGGAAAATGCTGTGGACAGCACCCTAAGAATAACATAGGAGGTTTGTCTGTGGCTTTAAAGACATGTAGCCACATACATATGTACACAAATGAATACACACACACACACACACACACACACACACACACACACACACACACACACACACAGCGGTAGAAGACTTTCTCCAAGAGTTGCTCCAAGTTATGTTTTATTCTGATTTAAAAAAATATTGTCAGCCTATAAAAGGGAAACAAGACAGTGAATATTAAACATGCAAATTGATAAAGGTAGAAAAAATCAGGGCACAGTCTACCTGGGTGGATCTGTAAAGGAGAAAGAACAAAGTTTTCAGCTTTCACCTTTCACCCCTCAGAAAAGATGCTGTGGTAAGGGCTTAAGTATTTTGCATCTTCCCTCTGCACACTGCTGCTTTCCTTGACCTTGCAAAAGCCATTTGGTATCTGCTCATGATCTGTGAAAACAAGGGCAATGATGTCTTTCCTCTCTGGATCCTTTGTGGTAATTTAGTGACTTTAATATCTCCCACCAACTACTATGCCCTCGCCTTTGTTCTCCAAGCTCACACCACTGACCTAATAATGGACCCAGTGACAGTCGTGTCCACAGCCACTTGCAACAAAAGAGTCTCCCTAGCCTCATATTGCAGGGTAATGAAGAGAAATTACAAGTGGTTAGAGAGATACAGCTGCCCAGGGAGGATCTGGGGACAGAATGAAAGGAACAGTCTCGCTGATGTCCTTATAAATGTGCTCCTGGCCTAACGGGAGAGGAAGCATGCTTTCTAGTTCATTTTCCACATTAGTGTAATGAGAAGAAATAGACAAACTGCCAGAGGGTTCATCTGGCTAATGTTTCAGCAGGCAGACATGGCACAGCTCCTGCTAAAAGGGGTTAAAGGTGAGCAAAAATATATATCATTATAAGTTGCTTCTTCTGGCCTCACAAAACAGCAGAGTAGGGCCAGGTTGGAGAGTGGGTTCAGGAGGACACTAGCCACTTAGAGTTCATTTCTTCTACCAGATTCTGATTTTTAGAAAAGATTTTATTATATTGAAACTCTGCTATGTGTTATATGCCTGGTGTGACAAGCCTAGCATTATGCTTCCTCTTGCTATAGATAGCTCCCTGGATACTCAAATAAATACTCATTTTTTTGAGAATGCTCATTCTGTCTATTTTCAAAATTCAATAGTGAGGGTCATTTTTTAAAGCTAAATAGCTACTCTTCAATATAAGGAGCATGTTTCCTTAGACCTTTGACAAGTCACAAATGAATGTAATACAAACATGCAATAAAGATTTGCCCTAGCATGTAGACTAGAGAACTACTGATTCACAGCATGAATGCTTGGCAGTGCAGCCATGGAGTGACTGGGAAAGGACTGTACTTATTAGACTGAGTACTACAGACCCACTGGGAATAGAGTTTGGTTATAAAGTTTTTACATGGTATAATTTTCTAACATGTCTCACCATCATTAGCTACTCCTGAAAACAATGCTCTGGAACTGCAAAATTAATTTGTCTTCTAGATGCTATGGTAGAGAGTTAGGTACAGAAATTATCTGACCCCCAAAATAGTGAGATGATTTTTCATGGCAGGGTTTGTTCTGAGAGAGAAGATATATATCAGTTTATCCACAGTATTTCATTGTCCAAGCTCAGCAGTAGAGAGAAACATCAAACATTTGCTGTATGTTTTGTTCTTTTAAATCACTGAAATCTTGGCCTGTACAATGGCTAAGAATCTGAACATGGCTACTACCAAGCTGAGGACCCAAGTTTGATCCCTAGTGCCCATTAGGTGAAAGGAGAGAACTGACCCTTCAAGCTGTCCTCTGACCTCCAGACACAGACCATAATCACACACACATGTACGCACACGCACATGGGCACACATGCACACACATACAAACATATGTATACATACACACACATACATACATCCACACACACACATACACATGTGTGTGTATGACTCAAAGGCAGATGCATAACCAAAATGCCTACCCCAGCTTGGATGCTAACTCATGAAAACTACATCCCTGCATGACTTGCAGGCAGCTCACATGGTACAGACTCTCCTCTCCCCAGCCATCCTTATTGGTGATAGGACCTCAATGAGAGGGAGGGGTGTGTGAATACTGTAGGATCCAGGTGTAGATGAATTTCTAAATGGTCTTATTAAATAAAAAAAAACACAGAGCCAAATATAGGGGTGAAAGCCTTAGATCAGGGAAATAGGGAAAGCCACCAGTCAACCTTACCTCACCAGCTCTGCAGCTTCCAAATGCGAGTTACTTCCTGTCTACCCATGCCTTTATTGCCTTGCTGTTCTGCCCTCTCATTGGCTATCGTAGCCCAGCTATCTCACTTCCTCTCCCTACACAGCTCTGTCACTTTCTGTCTGTCTGTACAGACCTCCAGGCCTCTATGATTGGTACTGGGATTAAAGGCATTTGTCACCACACTTGGCTCTGTTCCCTAGTGTGGCCTTGAACATACAGAGACCCTGCCTACTAAGTGATAGCATTAAGGGTGTGTGCTACCACTGCCTGACCTCTTTGTTTTCTTAAAATGGCTTGCTATTTTATTTGATCTCCAGGCAAACTTTATTAAAGCACAAATAAAATATTACCAGGTTCAGGAGCTACTGAGCCTTGTTGGGTTTGTTCCCCTCCTAAGCCTTGTAAGTTTCCTACTTTCTGAGTAGGATGGTATATTTCAGTTTGGTGGACAATGCTATACAATTACTTACCTTAAACTTAAGTTTCACTGTTTTACCATATGACTATGTGTGATCAGACAAATCCCTGGCTTTGGCCATCACTGGCTTGCTGTGCCAAATTCCTATCTTAGGGCAAGAAGGAGATAAAGATACAAACATTTGACAAGCAATTGTAATTAAATACATGATTCACTGTGCACATAATTGAAATTCACCAATTTATGCTCCGTAGAGGAGAATCATCTTAGTGACAACTACACTTAAAACCAATTGTAAAAGGCCCATAATTGATATTACTTTACTTCTTTCATCAGAGCAATTGAATACATGAAATAAAACATAAATATCCTGAGAAAGATGCTAGAAGTTTCTGTTGCTTTGAGTAGGTCTTTAATGTGATATGTTTGGTATGCTGACATTGTTAGGTAGAAGATATACATGGAAGGAATCTGGAAAAGGATGTCCTCAAGACAACCTGAGCACTGCATTCCATTTGTGCAACACTTTAACCTATTATAAAACCCTGGCCCAGATATCATTGTGAAAGAATGAAATGACAAAATGTTTTATTTAATCTTAGCTCAGTTGAGACAGGATGTCTTCATCGATATGTAGTGAGATCCCTCCATGAAATCATGAGTGGTCATAAAAGGGACAAGACCACTTTTTGTTTAAATCAGTTATGTTTATGAATATTTATTAAAGGGAGGTAAAATTAAAAATCAGCTTAGGCTAAAATCAACATTCAAGGCAGAGAAGGAGTGACTCATCAGAATGCAGTACCAAAAAGCAATGATTGCACCCGACCCATGGATGACCTTGGCTGGTCATCTGATTCCTTGAGAGTATAGTTTTACTTCAATCAACTGGCATTAAAAAACCAAAATAACAAAAAACAAAAAAACAAAAAACTCTTCTCAATTAAGATGCAAGGAGCACACACACACACACACACACACACACACACACACACACACATCCCCAGAACACTACAAGTGGAAAAAAAACAATGTATAAATGAGTGATTGTGCTAAAGAAGAGGTTTCTAGATACAGTCTCATAAAAAGAAAGTGGGTATCATTATGATCAGGAGTGAGGATAGCTTATTAGGAAACATTTCTAGATCCTACAATTTCTATAAAGAAAGTCACATAGAGAGATAAGAAGAAAGGTAAGACAACTTTTTAATTTCATCTATTTATTTTTAACACAATATCTCACTATGTAGATCTGGTTGGCCTGGAAATCATTACATAGACAATTCTGGCCTATGCTCAAAGATCCACCTCCTCTACCTCCAGAGTACTGAGATTATAGTCATATGATGATTCTTTGTTTTCCTCTTTGAAAATCTTATGTTAATATTCTTGCCATGTCCACTGTAGGGGTCCGAGAAAATGCTGAAGGAAGACCCAAGACTCAAACAGTATCCAAGAACAAAGAGCATGTATTATTATACCAGCATGCATGGGTCAAACACCTGTACAAAATGGTAATGACCCTGAAAGGAGTGTGCAGGCCTCTTTTAAGCACAGTTAGGGGAATTTCAGGGACAGTTTGGTCATCTCAAACATAATTGGTTAAGCAAGCAGCAGCAGTTACACTGGTATACTTTTAATTGGCTGAGGTTTAGTTTTGTCATTTTTGGACATACTTGATTAAGTTTGGGCAAGTCTGGACATGACTCAGAAGGCAGTAGGGGCTGTAGGATTTGCCCTTGAAACACTGAGGGACTGACTCAGGTCCTGTATGTGCTTTGTTGGGCAAGGTACCTGTCTGCCCCTCTCAGAGAACTGAAACCTAAATTCAGTTGTAAAAGTGGGAAAGTTTAAGCCCTTCACCACATTATGAAAATATGTTATATTTGACTTTGAGTAAGACTGGATTTTGTCAATGGGAAGTTACTAAGTGTGAGACAGTCTCATCTCCCATTAAAGTTTGTTGTGTCTTTAAAATGTTTTATAATGCCTCAACTCCATCATTGAACATTGAGGCTACTAAAATATAAACTCATAATAGTGTGATGAGTTGTATTTTCAGCTTCAGTTATAGTGAACTCATTTGTTGAGTCAAATAGAGCTTTGCATTGTTACGCAGATTAACAATACAAGCCCCGATGCTGGAGAGATGTATCAGGTTTTAAGAACACTTGCAGAGGTTCCAGATTTGGTTCTGATCAAGAGCATCTGATGTCCTCTTCTGGCTTTGTCAGTAGGGCATGTGTGGGAACACATGCAGACAAAAGACAAAAAAACTTATAAATAAATAAATTTTAAAAAAATAGAATACCCACAATGGCCTGAAAACTTCAGGACCAAGCCACAACCAAATAAGTTGCAGTCACATCTCAATATTCAGAAAGACACTTCACTCAGTAACATTCTACATGTCCCTGCAAAGCATTGTTTCCTTTGAGGTTGGCCAAGATTCTCTTATAACCCAAGCTGCAACTGTGACAGCTAATTGTGTTTCTTCCTAGCTTAGTTTTGTGTGAACCAGGTAGGAAGTGGTTTTGGTTTTTTGTTTATTTATTTGTTTTGTTTTCACTGGAGCATACTATTAGAGTATCAAGTTGCATGATAATTGAATTTGTACAGAAAGGGACCTATGTGGAGTGATGTTGGTAGAGGGTGGCTTTATTTCTTAAAGCTCTGAAGCATTCTCAGCAGAGCTCCAATGTGGTTGGAAGCACCTATGATCTGAAGCCTTCTAATTTCTTCTAGTCCCTAAGTCGGAATTGTCATGTCCAGGTGATAGTAGCAGCAGGTGGGTCCTTTGAGAACTACTGCAGTCAAGATGGCAGAACCCTCTTACTGGTATTAGCATCTCTGTGAAAAAAGATGACTGAGATCTCCCTCACGCTTCCCACTACATTGTTTGAAAAGAGAAAATGTCTGTCTTGGACTTGCAATGGACAGAGAATCTGTTGACAGGTTGATCTTGGATCCACAGTTTCCAGAACCATGAGATATAACATTGGATAGTTTATGAGCTTTTAACCTCTGGTATTTTGTTTATATCAGCCTGGATAGACTCAGGAACAAATGTTCCTTTTTCCTTCTTCTTTTTGTTTAGATGGGGTCTCAAGTAGTCTCAGTTCATAATCTTATTGACTCCACTTCTAAATAACTCAACTGCAGTTGTGCATCACCACACCCACCTTATGCAGGTCTGGGAATCAAATTCAAGGCTTCTTGTGTGTGATGGAAGCATTCTACCCACTGAGCCTCAACCTCCGGCCCTAAATCCTTACATTTTGTTTTGTCAAAACTGTTCACATATTGGACACAGAGAAAAAAAGTAAAGAAGAAATTATGTGCCTATAAATTAATATTAAATAATTTTGTTTCATGAAAAGGTATAATGGAAATGATGTATCTTTAAAATAAACATACTAATTTATTTCATGAAATAATTGCCTTATGTTATATGACCCTTCAAAGAGTTATATAGTTGAAATTAGGTTTAAGCAAAAGAAGCATCCTTAAGTGTGGCCTCAAGTGAAAAAAATTATAAACAGAAGTAACTTTATGTTATAAAGTTTTTAAATAAAAATAAATCAGGTTACTTAAAGGAAATCAGGCTATATCTTGGCAAGTTTTATAGATATAAAGCAACATAAACCTGTAAGATTAAACTCATAATGAAGGTATACCTAAACCTACTAGGCCTCTTAGAAATAGGACTGATTGATTATAGTTTCTGAAATAATTGGATATAAAATTGTAATTCTCATATGTTCCTTTGTATTAACTCTGTGTGAATATGCAAGAATAATTCATTTATCACTGTTCAATTAAATTTAGTATGGCTATAACTTATGTGTGTTAAGTTTTTTTTCCCCATAACTCAGTTTTCCATGCTGTGCAAAATGGAATCACCCCAGTAGCAAGGAAAATGTAAAAAACTCACAATCTAATACCTAAAAAGTAAGTTACATATTTAAATCCCTTCCAATTCATATGCTAATGGAAATAACATTAATATCAGCTTATTGTATATCTCTATATGCTAAGTACTGTGGTTTACAGTTTTATATTGCTCTTTACTTAGCACACCCACATTGTGAGTAGGCCCTGTTAAAAGTCCTCATTTTAGGAACTGGAGAGATGGCTCAGCCACAGAATACTTGCTGCCCTTCAGAGGCTAGACTCAATTCCCTGTGTCCATACTGGGTGACTCATAACTTTCTATCACTCCACAGAAGGTTCTTCACCCTCTTCTGGGCTCCAAAAGTGTCAAGCACACACTTGGTACACAGATATTACCTACAGGCACTCAAGCATAAAATAAAAATTAATGTCTAAAAAAATCAAGCAGTTTACATAAAAGACTTCATGTTTGGTCATCATGGGATGGGGTAGGGATTGGTGTGAACCCCCCAGCTCCAGAGCCTATCCCTGGTACTAATGTCATTACCTCAACCTTTTCTGAATACATGTCAACCTCTCTATTACCTACAGACTCAGCCATGTTTTGTCTTGTTTGTTTAATGATTGATGGTGTTAAATGGAACAGCATCGGAAATCTTGTTAACAGCAAGATATATTTAATCTATTACTTTTCCTTGATCTCGGAAGTCAGTCTGACATATAAGGAAATTAGATTAATCTGACATGATTCATTCTTTATAGAGTCTTGTTTATTACTCCCCGGTATGAGCTAGCTGGTGCTCATCTAGCTGTGGCCAATTGATTTTTGATGATAAACTTGATCTTGTTTTTTCTCTCTTACATTAAAATTTCACAAATACATACTAATGTTTTTTGATCCCTCTTGTGGTTTGGAGGATGGATACAAATGTATGTAACTACAGTACACTACTTTACTGAGAATTCTTTTAATTTAGTTTCCTGATTCTCTTTAATTTTAAAAATTATACACATATTTGCTAAATTAATATCTTCTTCAAGAGACACTGATGGTAAATTGGGATCAACAGAGCAGACCATATAAAATTAAGATGTAGGTTCCCACCTATTTATTCATTAACATTCTGACTGAAATGCAACATTACTTTTCTTTTTAGAATATTGCTTTAATGATGCTTTATAATAAAAGCAGATATATAGAAATATATCACAAATTTCATTTTTCAAATGTTTGCCTGACATTTGGATCCAGCATTTTTTAATGCAAAGAGGCAAATGTTTGAGGCTCACTTTTGAGACCCTAGGCTAACTGTGTAAAGGCACCTGTAGTGAGCATGACAAGCTAAGTTTGGTCCCTAAGATACACATGGGGGAAGAAAGAACTGATCCCAGTAGGTTGCCCTGACTTCCATGAGCTTGTGTGTTATATGCATGCATGCACACATGCAGACACACACACACACACACACACACACACACACACACACACACACACACACAGCTGTAATATTTCTAAGATTCCCTTTCCCGTTTTTTGCCCTGTGATAAACATATAATGTAGCTAGAGTTTTCCTGCCTGGCCCACAGTCAGGACAAATCTTCGTCACCTGCCAGTCCCACAGCCCCTCAGACCCGACCAAGGAAACACAGAGACTTATATTGCTTACAAACTGTATGGCCATGGCAGGCTTCTTGCTAACTGTTCTTACAGCTTAAATTAATCCATTTCTATAAATCTATACCTTGCCACATGGCTCATGGCTTACTGGCATCTTCACATGCTGTTTCTCATTGTGGCAGCTGGCAGTGTCTCTCTCAGCCTTCCACTTCCCAGCTTTATTCTCCTCCTTGTTCCACCTATACTTCCTGCCTAGCCAATGGCCAATCAGTGATTTATTTATTGACCAATCAGAGCAACACATTTGCCATACAGAACATCCCATAGCACTTCCCCTTTTCTTTTTTTTTTTCAAAAAGGAAGGTTTTATCCT
The DNA here is from genome assembly GCF_007827085.1 of Peromyscus californicus insignis. Classification (NCBI taxonomy): domain Eukaryota; kingdom Metazoa; phylum Chordata; class Mammalia; order Rodentia; family Cricetidae; genus Peromyscus; species Peromyscus californicus. The sequence continues at coordinate 95,994,107 of NW_026294584.1, read as the reverse complement.
TAACAAAGTAAAATTACATATAATTTGGGAATTTGGGTGTAGCTTCTCTTACTACTTCCTGCTGGAGGAGGGCGTTGTATCTTATGGGGACACAAAGAAAATTTTAGGATTATGGAATAGTCCTTGAGGGTGTATCTTCTGAGCCAGTTGTCTTCAAACCATTCTGGATGTTGGATCATCTGGGCCATGGTGTCATCGGAGACCTTTCAGGGGGTCTTGGCTGGTCAAACCTGATGTATCTTCATCTGGAACAAATCCATAGCTTTTGGCTTTCTGTGGGAACAAAAGCAGAGTCTCCTTTCCAAAACAACACATCCTTACATCTAAATTTTGAAGTCAAGGTATCTTTAAAATATATATATTGGTTTAACTCAACATCTTTTACAAGCAAATGTTTTTCTGCAGTTAAAAATCCCAAAGACAACACAATCCAGATTCTCTGTGTAATATTCATCTTTATGTGACTTTTTTATATTAATTTTACTGTCTCTTTAAAGACTTTATTTTTTAAAACTATGTATTTGTTTCTATAACTGTATATATCACCTTTTTTGTCTCTTTCAAGTCTATGTATATTTTATACACATTGTAAACTATTACATCTGAATCTGTCTTATTGTGAACCTACTGCTTTAAACTGCAGCAGCTGTGGCTGCTGGCTCTGCCCACCTCAGCTTCCCAACGTGGCGGTGGCTTACCACCAGCTCTGGAAGCTATCTTGGGTCTATGCTTTTATCCAAGCAGCATGTAGCCCAAAAACCTCTTTTTTTGTTTTGTACTTGCAAAGGCTCAATCCACCATGCAGCTTAATGTGCCACTTGCAGAGGCCTCATTCCTGCCAAACTGCAGGTCGAGTGCGCACACCATCAACCTGCCAGTAGCTCAAACAGGCAGCTGCCGCTCATTTGAGAGAGACAATTAGGAAGCTGTTTTTAGCTCAGTTTTAGAATCTTTTTTTTCTCAGTTTTTAGGTGGAAACTCTTGCCACCACATTGGACACCATTTGTAGCTAGAGTTTTCCTGCCTGGCCCACAGTCAGGACAAATCTTTGTCTCCTGCCAGTCCCATAGCCGCTCAGACCCGACCAAGGAAACACAGAGACTTATATTGCTTACAAACTGTATGGCCGTGGCAGGCTTCTTGCTAACTGTTCTTATAGCTTAAATTAATCCATTTCCATTAGTCTATACCTTGCCACATGGCTCATGGCTTACCGGCATCTTCACATGCTGTTTCTCATCGTGGGGGCTGGCAGTGTCTCTCTGACTCAGTCTTCCACTTCCCAGCTTTATTCTCCTCCTTGTCCTGCCTATACTTCCTGCCTAGCCAATGGCCAATCAGTGATTTATTTATTGACCAATCAGCAACACATTTGCCATACAGAACATCCCACAGCAATATAAGGCATCTTCTTTGGCTGCAAGATCTTATAATATTATTACTCAAAGTTAAAATGATTATTTAAAGATATATTCATATATAATCAGACAGTATTAAGAAGGTGTAAATAGCTTGGTAGAAATTGTAGCCTTGGTGCTTAAAATTTTATTAAATTCCATATGATGGGTCATATTTCTGTTTTCTTACCTTACAGATGGGAGATGGGACTTAAACTTTGTTTCTAGGGCATGGGAGAGATAAGATGCTGAATTATTTCAACTATTTCAGATTTATATTATTTTTAGTAATCAATGATTGTGGGAAGAACAGGTGATCTCAGATGACAGTTAACAATATCCAATCACATAAAACCAAGTTTGCAAATCAGAAGGGGGCAATTCTGTTTTAGAAGCACACATCAGTAGTGTGGATGCAGAGCCAAAAGGATGGAGGGCTATCTGAAGTCCTTTCAATATCCACAGCCAAACGTTCAGAATATAATTTCCATTTTCTTTTAGGTAATTCCTTTCCACTCTACTATGTGTGCTTCAGTCTGCTAGTCAATACCCTTGAGAAACTCCCAAGTTGGCAGCAGGTAAAAATCCCTAAATCAGGGAAATAATGTAAGCTGGGAGAGTTTGACACAGTTTTATTTGGGCATTTCATATTCTTTATTGAGTTACTAAAAATTCTGTATTTATTTAATTTTCTTATTGTATCTTTATTACAATACTTATAGTCTTCCATTTTCAAAGAAACTGTCTTTTAATATGCTTTTCCACAGATTTATTTTTTATTTTATGTGTATGAGGGCTTGGCTGCATGCACATATGTGCACTGTGTGTGTGTGATGCACCCAGAGGCCAGAAGATGGAGTCAGGACCCCTGGAACAGGAGTTACAGGTGATTCTGAGCTATTATGTCAACCGTAGGAACTGAACTCAACTCCTCTGAAAGGGCATCAACTGCTCCTAACCACGGAGTAATCTTTCCAGCTTCCTCCTGCTACCTTGAAGTCTTTAGGATCATATAGTTCTTTCAACTATCTTCTCATAGCTTGTTGTAAATGCTGGGATACTTACTCCTCCAGTTATTAATGGTTCTTAGCAGCTGTTTGCACTCCTTTAATTCTTAACCCCTATAATAATCATTACACTTGGAAATTCACTTGCTAACTTAGCAGACTGCAACTTTCGAAGAGTCTGAAACATTCATTTAATTACATGAAGTTACAGCAGCAGGTCGAGAGATTCAGTAACAAAATGCTCAGCTCCAAATTTTCAGAAGCCTTTCAAGCACTCAGCTGACTAGTCAGAGATCTTTCTTCCCATTTGTTGCTGGAGGCAGAATGGTCTCATTATATCTAAGGAAAGGATCCAGGCACACTGAAAACACACTAACAGAGTGGTTTTATTATTACATTTAACTCCAAATATTATTAATCACCGAAGATAACATGATCATTTTCTTCTAGCAACAGAATCTTCATAAAGACCCAATATGAATACAACTATATATTGCTTGAATATTGTCTTGTTATTACTATAAAAGAAGCTTAGGATCATTAGGTATATTTATTTTTAAAGGATTTTTATTTATTTTTAATCTATTTTTTGGTGTGTGTGTGTGTGTGTGTGTGTGTGTGTGTGTGTGTGTGTGTGTGTGTGTTATATTGTGAAGGTACCATCAGAGATCAGAATCTGGCATCAGACCCCATGGTGCCAGAAAGGCTGACAGGTTGTGAGCTTCCAGATGTGTGTGCTGGGAACTGAACTTGGACCCTCTGAGAGAGCAGCCCTTACTCTTAACCTCTGAGTGATATCATCATCCCTATGCTTACTTTCTAATATCCAAAAGAAAATACTAGTGCTGTGTGTGTCTTTTGAAAAGGAAATGTAGACAATGGTATTAGATGATTTATTATGCTTCCCTTGCCTCTGGCAGCTATAATCTTTTTATTTAAGTTGTTTCCTGTATCTCAAGAAAATACTTTACCAATTATTTAATTTTGTATTTTCTCCTCAATGGAACAATTAAAATTGTAACAAACTTTATGCCTTTTCCCCACTTGGATTCCCTAGTGTTAAATACATTTCTTTAAGTTGTTAGGGGTATCAACCCATATGAGATCTAAGTAACTTTCCATTATAATTAATCATATTTTACCTTAATTATTTAGTAATTTCCAGGGTGGGGTTCAATAAAACTTGAATGTGGTAAACAATAAATATGTAAGTAAATAAGGTGATAGATATGCTGTTACTTGTGGCTTGGATCATAAACATTCTCAAATTTCCATTGTTAAAGGCTGGTTCACCAGTGTTCTTGGGATGTGATGAAACCTTTAGCAGGCAGAGCTTTGAGGAGGAAAGTCAGGACATTGGGGTCATGCTGTTTCAAGGGACACTTGGATTTCTGCCTTTTCTTCTCTCTTTGCTTCTTGGCTGGTATGAAACAAACATCCTTCTCCACTTGTTTTTCTACTGCAATGTGCTGTGATGCCATCCTCTCAGGGCATGCATATAGAACCTTAGATTGAAATCCTGAGAAGGTGAGAGAAACATGCCTTTCTCCAGTGAAGCTGCCTTGTCTTAACATGTTCTTTGCTTTGATGCAAAGCTTGGTGGTGAATGGGTGATAGAAATATGAGTCAATAATGTGAAGGGGAAGGACTGAAGAGATAAGTTCAGTCAAGCAAGAGGTACTGCGTTTGATCCTCATAACCCAAGTAGAAAAGTGTGACATGGTAAAAGCTCATGCTTATAATTCCCGGGCTGGTGAGGCAGAGTCAGGAGTCCCCATGGCTCTGGCCAGTCAGTCAGCCATGCCTACTTGACAAGTTACATATCTCCAAAATTTTAAAAGGCATCTGCACCGGATGTTGTCCTCTGGCCTTCTAGTGCATGCACATCCCACAAACATGTACCCATGCATTCACAAACACTCACATGTTTGTACACGCCTTACACCATTAAAAGTAAAGGAGAAACACAAACCATATCTAGAATTTATTAATATTTATTTAACAGTGTTCCCAATATTTCTCTTACTGGACTAATACAAAGAAAATATTAATAGACAGATGAACAGATAGGCAAAACATACTTTATTATTTTCTTATATTTTAGTTAAATCTATTAATGTTTACATACACTTATTAGAGGAATGTGAACTTGATGTAAAACACAGACATATTGCTGAACTTCAGAGTGTCAGTTTTTTGGAGTGAATATTTATTTGAAAATTGCTCTAAAGTAAGGGATCCCAGGATGCTCCTAAGACTTGAGTCATGTTGTCTAGACTTTATACCAAAGTTTCCCATGCTTCCAATTAACCTCAAAAAAGTCGATGATTCCAATATAGACTCTAACACAAAAAAACAGAAAATTGGCATTTCTATATTTTCTCTTCCTTCCATTTCAACTCTTTGATTTTGAATTTTCTATTTTTTACATGTTCTGGAATGATATTTTCCATATTATCTGGGCTTCCTATTGTCATTGAAATGGCACCTCTTTCTGCAGACATCTTTCCTCCGTTATGTACTTCCTAGGATCGATCTGTGTGAATTTGTTTATCACACAATAAATGCTCAACAATTATTTTGCCTTTTCTCTTTCCCACCCAGAGTACAAAGCGTTTTTCTGCACTGTTCCTCAGATTTCTATTCTTTTGAGCTAACCTTTACTCTTCCAATGATTTCTTTGTGTATTGATACTATAGTTTAGAAAGACCATGGTTAGCATTTGTGTCTGTGGATATTCCTGATGAATCATTAGATTTCTTTCTTCCCTGTGTCACAGATAAGATTTGCATGCACAGCAAAAGCACAAATCATTACTATTTATTTGTTGCTGATATAAAATGCATTCCAAAGGGAGGGGAGAGAAAAATAAATGGAAATGATTTAAAAGCAAGTTCACTTGCAGCCAAGATACCAGGATGATGATTTTTTCTGTAGTATAAAAGTGACTGATGGTTTTACTGGAAGACACAATCTAAATTGTCCCCATCTGTGAAAGGTCCGTATTAATATTATTAGTAAACATTTGGAATTTATTTATTTGATGCTTGATAAGCTAAAGCATCATAAAAATAAAACACAGGCTGATCTTCATTTTAGAAATGAATAAAAGTAATAAAAAGAATGAAATATGGAAGATTCTAGGTGACATATTTTTGCATAGTTTAGAATAATTTCATCTCAGAGCAATGCTTTTGGAAGAAAAATTTCATCTATACAGAAATGGCACCTCTTTCAATAATTATTATGCCTCTCAATTCCAATTTTAGTAACACTGATAATAAAAACTAAAGTGCAACATATTTTTATTGCTTTTAACTCATTGGAGTACACAGACTTTTAATGATTATGATTTTAACAAGTGTGGTGCTGTTGGCTTTTGCAAGACTCAGAGAAGGCAAATGAGGGTTAGGAGTCAGAATTTTAATGATAAGAGATGTAAGAAAGAAGTTAAAGGCCAAATAGGAAGTCTCAGACTAATTTATGATGATCTAAGTTTTTTAAAAATTTCTACAAAGTGATGTATAAACCTAGGAAAAGACAATAGCAAATTCACACTAAGAGAGATGATATAATTCTCATGTCTATGTGCACACACAGTTAAGGATAATCTCATATTTCACCTTAAAGTAGAAATTAAATCATGTAATGACTGCTGAGAGAAAAAGAAATAATCTCTCTTGGATGAGCCTCATCACTGACTGTTGAATGCAGTGGCCAGCTTGAAACCCTAGAAACACAAACAGTAAAAGTGGACTCAGCAAGTTGTATTTATGTATTTGTGCACCTATACATATATGCAACAATAATAAGCAAAAAAAGGAGGCTATCAATATGAGAGTAGGTGGCATGGGAAGGGTTGGAGGCATAAAGGCATGTTTAACATATTTCAATTAAAATATGTTAAAACAAAATATCTATGCCATTATTTATTCTTCTCATGCTAACTACATCCATAGGGTACCAATGACAAATTAACTAAATCACAATGATTATTGTCTTAGTTAGGGTTACCACTGTATGATGAAACACCATAACCCAAAACAACATGAGGAGGAAAAGATTTAATTTATGCTTCTACATTAATGGTCATCATTGAAGAAAGTCAGGATGGCACTCAAGCAGGGCAGGAACTGATGCCAGGAGCTTATGCAGAGATCATGAAGGGTTGCTGCTTTTTGGCTTGCCCTTCATTGCTTGCTCAGCCTGCTTTCTTACAGCACCCAGGACCTCCTGCCCAGAGATGGCCTAATCCACAATGTTCTGGGCCATCCCCACATCAATCACTAATTTCAAAAATTCCCTATGGGCTTACCTACAGCCTGATCTTATGGAGGCGTTTTCTCAACTGGGGCCCCCTCCTGTCGGATGACTCTATCTTGTATGAAGTTGACATAAAACTAGTCAGCACAATTATTTTATGATTACATGTTAAAGAATGCAAGATACTCTGTTACTCTTATTCATCTTCTTAATGACTGCTATTGAGACATTTTAATACTTCTGGTTCCTTTAGCATGTTTGGAGATGTGCATTTCTACTTCTAGTCAATTTGAGTGCCCCTTGCTGAAACTCTTTGATGAAAATTATGTTATTATTGCTAGTCACAAAATGTCACTATTGTTTGATATTATATTTTGGACTTAACATTTATTGTCCATACATGGGGTTAAAAATTCACATACATTTTAGAAATAGTTTATTGCTAAATATAAATTTCGAACAAAATATTTAAGTATTATATTTAAAATTCTGAGTGTGAGTTTCTTGACTTTATTTTGAATGTCTGTTATTTTCACAACAAATAATGACTTTTCTGTCTCTTTAGAAGAAACCAGTATAATGATATCAAATGTTAAAATTATGAAATATATGCCATAGTGTAAGGTGATTTTGTGCTATATTTATTTACTTGTTTTTTAAATGTATGTCTATATTAATGCATACATTTTTGTCATGTGTGTACAGGTGTGTACAAATGAGGGCTTTGGATCTTTTGAATCTGGAGTTTCAGGCTGTTGTGAACCTCCACACATGGGGCCTTGGTCCCAAACTCAGGTTCTCTGGAAGAACAGCAAGTCTTTTAACCACCGAACAATCTCTCCAGACTATGGTTAACATAATTTAAATACACATGCACACACCCACCCATACATAAATATACATAAATGAAAATAAATCCTTATATAATAAGAATAATTATCTTCATTTTGCCACCATTTATCACAGAATGGGCTCCTCCTCCTCAGAAACACCAAAGCACAGTGGCCTTTATTCATTATATTCTGGCTGTTTTCTCAGCTGTCTGGCTTTGTGTCACTGGCCTTGATTTCAGGCTGCTAGAAAGAGGTCCTTTCTGTTTCCCTCGCTCCCATTGCTAGGTGAACACCCGAAGCTAGCTGAATATATAGCTAATCCTGCTCTCAACGCTTAAATGAAGAGTAGATCAATTAATCAGGCCAGCTAGAAGCTGAAATGTCTAACTCATACTTAAATAAGGCACTCTTTACCCATCCTTGACAAGCAAAAAACACATTTAATTAATTAATGAAGTACAGAGAAAGGAACTAATTTATGTAGCCCTAGTGATCTCTCTTCAGTAATAGTTATAAAAATCATTTTCCATGTCATTTTACTGAGACTTCATCAAATATAAATCTCCAAAATGGAAGAACAAGCATAGAGATGCAATTCACAGAAGAACATTTTTAGCACAGAGAACGAGTAAATAAGCCTGCTCATAATTAATGCATCTTGTTTCTATTTATTTCCACTATCTTTCAAAATGCATACCATGAATTTTTGTTTTGGCTGTGTGTATGTGTCCCTGTATGTGTGTACTCAGGTGCGTGTGTGTGTGTGTGTGTCCTTGTATGTGTGTACACAGGTGCATGTGTGTATGTGTGTGTGTGTATGTGTGTATATGTGCAGGCCCATATGGAGGACAACCTTGGTTGTCATTTCTTAGATGCTCCCCACTTGTTCTTTGAGAAAGGGTGTCAATTTGACTTGGAACTCAATAAGTAGCCTAGGCTACCTTACCAGAGAATCCCAGGGATCTGACTGCCTCTGCTTCCTTAGTGTTGGCATTTCAAGTGTGTATAAGACATGACAAAGCATGGAGACCAGGAGGTGGTTTTGTTTCTGACATCTGCCTGCAGGCCTCTTTACATAGGATCAGACTTTCCAATTTAACTTGAGGGGGATTAAAGATGCATTATTTCCTATGAGGAATGAAGTTCCCCTGACAATCATTCCCAATCAGAAGAGGGAAAAGAGTGTAAGGAACAAAAGTCAAGAATTTACTTGTGCTTCCATGGAAATCTTTGCTCCCTAAGGGCAAAGACATATTTCTGAGAGAACATCAAGAAGACTGAAGTGGTATGAAACTAGCAGACACATGCTCATCTTCAGTATTCGTTTGCACACTGTTTGTAAACATAATGAGAAGTATGGAATTTGTTGCTTCTACAGGTGCACAATTTTCTGACTTCTGACAATTTTTGTATAGTTACATTCCTGTGGAGGTAGACTTGACAGTTTTCAAGTGGTCATTGTTTTGATTACCCTGGAAAACTAAATAAAGGACCCATTTCTTTTTATGAGCCCAGGATGCTCAGGTGGAGAGCTGGAACAGGAAAGGGATAAAATTGGAAAAAAAAAACCTCATTCAATTAGAGGGGCCTGAAATCAAGGCCTCTGATTAGCAAGGTCAGGGAGAGTATGCCTGGGCTAAGAATACAGCTTAGCCTATGAACAATACAGACTGTGAGAGTTTAGTCCTTGATTGTAGGTCTCTCTAGAATATAGCACTGCCTAGAGTCTAGGCCCTAGTTTGTGCACCAAGGCCAGTATGGGGAAAGGAGGAAGTGTTGCCTATGAGGTCTGCCAGGCAAAGGCTTGTAATTGCTATGATCAGGTCTAGAAACCCATATTGGATCTTGGCCTGGAGTCAGACTACTCTGTTCCCTTTGTAAATGTAAAATTGGAAAACAACTCATCCTAATTAGAGAGAAAATTATATATTAGAGAAAGGTCCATGCAAATCTAAATTACAGAGTAGAGATACATGACCTCAGGAACAAATGGCCTTCTCTAGTACTGTGGCAACAGCCAAATCAGCAGTGGTGAGTCTGCATGATGATACACTTAATAGAAGCTGCAAATACTGTTTTCAAGAAAGAGTTCACACTGTGAGAAAATAATGGCAAACTATGCAGAAGCAAAGCACATACAGTACCTTAACCTGGTGTGGTAGCACTCACCTGCAATTCCAGCACTTGGGAGTTAGGGTCAAGAGCTCATGGCCAACTTCAGCTACCTACATATCCTGCCTGAAACAAACAAACAAACAAACAAACAAACAAACAAAAGAGTACCATGTTTTACATAGGGTAAGAGACCAAGTCTTAGGTAAACCAGTATGTGAGTGTACAGGTACATGTGTGTATGTAATCTTAAAACAAATAATATATTATAAAATATCTTTGTTTTTAGTTTATGTGTATGAGTGCTTGTCTTCATGTATATAAGCATACCATGTGCATGCCTGATGCCCATGGAAGCCAGAAGCAGGTGTTGGATCCCATGAAACTAGAATTGCAGACTACTATGAACTACCAGGTGGGTTCTGGGGACTGAACTGGGGTCCACTGCAGGGGCATCAAGCACTCTAAGCCACTAAGCCTTATTTAAGTCTAAGAGTAGCTCCTGTGGACAAGTGGATTATAAAAATGTTCCATAACATGGTAAGATTTGACAACACCCCATAATTAAATATCTTGAAATTATTAAAGACACTGTTAAACAAAGAACAAGTTAATCAGATAACAGTCTGGAGGGCAGGCACAGGAGGTTCCACCTTTTGCTTCTATACAATGAAATTTACAGAGACACATGGAGAGTTACTGGAAAGAAGATTGTGTATTCATGGAAAGTTATCTGGGAACTTGGAAGTTCCAAAGTGACATTGTGTGGTGGTTTACATAGTACCCACCTCTACCAGTTCCTATGATTGGTGCTTTCCTGAGCGTTACCCTTTGGTCTTCTGAGGGTCAAGTAGATGCAGCCCTTCCCTTCTGTCTCTGTCTTCTCCTTTAGTGTGTTGATTTTTCTATTTTATCCCTCATTTTTCTTTTATTCTCCCACCTCGCTGCAGCTCTTGGGGGCTCTATGAAGCTCACTGGACCCTGCTATCCTATGAAATTTAAATTTGTTTCTTTGTAAGTCATCAGGTTTGATTTTAGATTGAAAAACATGTGTTTAGGTTATAATTTAATTAGGTGAGTATCAATTATTTGATAGAATATATCAGTGATATGTGTAAGAAATGAGGGGAGAAAAACATTATTGAGGTGTGAAGTACTGTTATGCCTATGAGTCCTATCCCCCAATTCCTCTGCTTCCTGCACTACTATGTTCTATAGTCATGTGTCCTAGTCAGTAAAGCTACTATAATGTGCCATAAGTTCTATGTCTGCAGACAATAAATTGCTTTTTCAACGTTCAATGGTTACCTTGTGGTGAAGTTCCTCTTTGTAGCTCATGGATGGTGTCATTCTGTCCATGCTCAGGGAGTGAAAAGGAAGACCTCAAGCTCCTCATCCCCATTCAAGTGCACTTATCTCCACCCTTGCATCCTAATCATCTCCCCAAGACCTTGTGTGTGAATATCCTCACACTGAGTATTATGATTTCAGCATATGTTTTGTGGTACCAGATGTTGGGACTCTACATGGTGCAGTCCCAGATGTGCAGCCACATGTTTTGCTATATGCATTGAGAAGGGTATTTCACAGTGCAAATGTCACATGTACCATTTCAGCCATGATCAAAGACTGACAATCACGGAAGTGGAGACCATCTTTGTACTTTTTTTTATTTATATCATCTTGACAACTTCAGCACTTTCCCAACAGCACAATCATTTCAGAATTTTCATTTTTTTCTAAACATAGAGATTTGTTGTAGAGGATTAAGCATCTCTTCACCTTGGTTTCAATTCTTCTTTATTTTTTTCTTTTGCTTTATGTATGTGGGTACTTTGCATTTGTCTAAGTGCTATGTGAATGCAGAGCCTGAGAAAGCCAGAAAAGGTGTCAGATTCCCCCAGAACTGGAGTTACAGACAGATATGAGCAGCCATGTGGGTGCAAAGTCCTCTGAAAGAGCAGCCAGTGCTCTTAAAAACAGAGCCATATCTCAGATCCCTCCATTCTTCTTAACCAGTGGACCTGATCTAGATACTCAAACTTGTTTTTTCCTCCAGAAATTCAAAAAGTGAATTATTGCCATTTAGTAAAATAAGAAAAGCTGGTCTTTGAATGACAGAATATGCATATTTTTCCTTAAAAAATAAACAACCCAAATCTTTTGGTGCCAATACCATTGCTTCTATCTCTTTCCTGAATGTTGCTTTCTCTACCTGTTATTTAGAGTAATATTTAAAAAAAACATATAAATTTCAGAATTACTGCAAAGCTCAGCCTATAATTATTATTCAAATTCATCAAGAGAATGTATTTATAAATGAATACATTAAAAATCCATGTACATAAACACAGAAAAGCATGGACAAAGGGAACAAAGTTGGACATTTCAACTTTTTTTTTTTAAAGAAGCACCCAACTGCTTTTAACCTTACTTCTCAATTGTTTCATCACTCAGGTAGGTACATAATAATGGTGTTTTAATATTTTAATAGCTCTGTTTCCACATCTCATTTCCCTCAGGCATAGGAACAAATTGGCACTCACCTTCAAGGAATGTTGAAGGAAGCCTTTAAAGACATAAAGGATAAAAACAGATTGCAAAGCTACAGAGACAAATGAATGGGGGCTATAATGATTTTTGCAGAAGGAATAAAAGTTTCATATACAAGTAAAACTTAAGCAGCCCGTTTGCTTTGACGTCTCTTTTATGTATCTTGAACCCAGTTGTCGTCTGTAGGTTGCCATTGGACATAGTTGGGATAACCCTCTAACATGGTAGATACAGCCCCTGCTCTGAGAGTCATACCTGACCTTGGCTGAAGATCAATATAGCTAGAATCTTCCTATCTGTCTCCATTCCAACCCAAGCTAAGAGCAGAGTCGCACCCAAGCTCCATGACTGAAAATATGGGAAGATAGGACACTTAGCAGTTGCTAGGTAGCTCTTGCCCTCTAAATTTGACCTGGTCTTTTCTGCAAGTAAATTGCCAGGATTAGGTACCATGCTCTATTGTTCTCTGGCATTTGCTCTAGCTGAGCTCATGGGAAGGACGGACAGGATTGTGGAAGAGCATTAGGGAATAAAAAGCAGATGTTTCGTCTCTAGTATCTTATTTCAGCAGTGTCTCTTCGGTGATCCCTCCCAGGTTCTGGTTTGTGTTCATGGTTTCAGCACCCGTGAGGCACCTCCCCTAACACACACACACACACACACACACACACACACACACACACACACACTTGCTAGATCAAGATTAGATTCAACATTAGCTTAAATAAAGCCATGATGTTCATTCCTATCATATTTCAAAATTCAGAAACTGTGCCCATGGTATAGATAATATTTGGTAATTTGCCATAATTATACCCTAGAAATGAAGGCATTGGATAATACAGACTAGAGATATATAATTAAGGCAACTTATTTGCCTTTGATCCACATTTTTATCTAAACTTCAATGAGTCTCTGTGTGATTCAGTATTTTTGTTTTCTCCCTTTTGAACATTCAGCACATTTTGTAATTTGAAAACTATTCAGGTGAATCTCCTGAGTTGTATTGAGTTGCTGTAGGTAATTTATTGACAATAGTTCAGCGATTGTATATGGTAGCAAAGCAGGATGTGCAATGATAGTCTGACATGCTAAAAATAACTAACATTTGTTTAGTATTTTGCCAAGAATTATCTTACATGACTGATAATGGAACTGTTAAACATGCTTTATTATAACTCTCATTTTACGGATGAGGAGACCCGAGCTCAAGAAGCCTCTGATTTTTTTCAAAATCATTCAACTAAAAATAAGTCAGATAGATGCAAGAGAGAAATTCACAGAGCCTGGGACACCTTATATGTAGGAATAAGCAGCTTAAAACACCAACTGTGGTCAGATACATCCAAGCCAGTAGAATGGGGCCAATACAAGGAATGGAGGGTGAAAAAAGGTTTGCAAAGGAGTACTTTTAAAGAATCTTGGTGGTCGTGTTGCCAGGACTTAGTTTATCCATGCTACTGTGTAATTTAAGAAAAAGAACCAGAAAAATCATGACACAAGATACGTACTTAAGATTTCTTCACGGTAGACATGGGATACATGCTTGGCTTTACATTATCTTCACAGTAGACAAGTGTGAAAGGATGAAGATGGAACTCAAATTGCTTTCTGGTACCTTTACAGAGCAGAAAAGTGATTTTGGTTACTATGCACATTCCCAAAATAGCCAAAGTGGGCGAGGAGTTTACTCAATGGTAAAGAGCTTGCTGCACAAATGTCAATTTGGAACCCAACTACTGAACAGGAAGAAAACAGTCTGGTTTCAATTGGGCCAGATAATCTGAGTAGCTATTTTCAGACATGGCCCAAAATGATCTATGTATAAATATATATGTATATATATATATATATATATATATATATATATATATATGTGTGTGTGTGTGTGTGTGTGTGTGTGTGTGTGTGTGTGTGTGTGTGTGTGTTTGAAAAATACTTTACTCTAAATCAGGGAAATGCAACCTCAATGAAGCATCACCTCATATTTGTTGTACAACTATTATTAACAAAAAATGAAGATTGATGAGAATGGGAAGAAAACAGAATTCTTGGTAATTATAAAAATAATCTAGTAATTGCTCATAAAATTGCAAATGGAACTAAAATAGGATTCAGCAATACTGTGACTAAATATTTATACACTAGAAATAAAGTCAATATTCCAAAGAGATATGCAAACCCTCATGTCTCTTGTAGCACTATTAACACTAATAAAATGTGGATATAATTAAGTCTATATACAGAAGAATAAATAAAATGTACATATATTTTTAAACATTATTGAGCCTTAAAATGAGAGTGGGATTCTATTACATGTGACAGCTTAAATGAATCAGGAATATACTATGCTAAATGAAATATTAAGTACAAAAACAGAATACTACTCATCTTAGATACATTCAGGGAAGGGAGAGAGAAGGGAGGGAGGGAGGGAGAGAGAGAGAGAGAGAGAGAGAGAGAGAGAGAGAGAGAGAGAGAGAGAGAGAAACAGAGACAGAGACAGAGACAGAGACAGAGAGAGAATTCATAGAGGCAATAGGTAAAACTGTGATAACCAATGGGCTCGGTAGGGAGAAAGTGAAGGCAGTGTTGATCAAATGACATATTTCAGTTAGACAGGAGGTTCATGAGCTATGTGTAACTAAACTTTCTTTAGACCACCAGCTACAGAATAATAACATGGAGACTTCTTATTAATTACAAAAGCTTAGCCTTAGTTTAGGCTTGTTCCCAACTAGCTCTTAAATTGTAAATTAACCTGTTGGTATTAATCTACATTCTACCACATGCCTAGTTACTTCTGCTCAGTACCATGCATCCCACTTCCTCTGTGTCTGTGCCTGGCTGGTGAATCTCCCTCTCTCTAATTCCTTCCCAAATTTTCTTTCTCTGTCTGGAAGTCCCGCTTATCCTCTCCTGCCTAGCTATTGACTGTTCAGCTCTTTATTAAACCACTCAAAAGGTGCCTTGGTAAAGACACATCTTCACAGTGTACAAAACCACTATCCCACAACAGATGTGTTGTGAATACTATATTCTTGACAATTGTTAAGAGAATAGATTGTATTACAATTACAAAAACTAGTTATGTTTTAATTAGATTGAGTAATTAATTTTATTATGTAAACATGTTTTATAATATGTACACAATAAATATATACGAATTTTATTTGTCAATTATTTGGTTAAAATGAACAAAGGGCTGAGGAGTTGACTCCATTGGAAGAGTGCTAGCTGTACAAGCAGAAGGAACTTATTTAAATATGAAGAGTCAGCATAAAAAAGCTGGGTGTAATGAAACGCACTTGTAATATATGATAGTGTTTATTGGCTACTTGTCACAAACTTAGACATAACCTAATTAGAAGGGACCTCAGAGGAATAGCCTTCATCAGATTGGCTGGTGAGCATGTCTGTAGACCATTTTGTTGCTTGCTATTTGATATGGAAGCACCCATCCCACAGTGAGAGATGCCATTCCTAGGCAGGTGGAGCTAGGCTACATAAGAAAGGTAGCTGAACACAAACCAGGGAGCCAGTTAGTAAGTAGTGTTCCACTGTTGGCTTCTACTTCAAGCTCTTACCTTGAGTTCCTGTCTTGAGTTTCTTAAATGATGGACTGTAGTCTACAAAATTTTTTAAAAAGCAAAAAACAAAACCCTTTCCTCCTCAAGTTGTTTTTGGCCTGTGTTTTATCATAGCAATAGAAAGAAAATTGTAAATAGAATAGCAAATAAATAGAAATCCATAACTCCATCTCTAAGGAGGTAGAGACAGATGCATCCTTAGGGTTCACTAGCCAAGCCAAGTCTATGCTGCTATCTCCAGGCCAATGAAAGACCCTATCTTAAAAAAGGGAGCAGGTATTTTCATGATAAACACCACCTGAAGCTGACTTCTGGCAAGGGACAAACACATACATATCACATATGAATGAAAGAAAGAGAGAAATGTAAGTATCTATTAGGATACTCACATTTCATCTGAGAAGAGGAGTTGTCTGAGTCCATCTGAATATAATGAGATAAACAGATCAAGGAAATACAGTTATTGGCTTTACCATCATTTTCCAGCTCTGTAAGTTAAGCATGAGTGTGATTTTATTGAACAGGTAACTGTGTTTGACATATAGTACAAGGAGAATTCTTATGTCTGTGTGTTCCTTTTAGATACAGATGTTACTTGTAGTAACTGGACTCTTAACTAAGGAAATTCAAGTGTCCTAGCAATGGTGGTACATTAATTTAAGCACTCAGAAGGAGGGACAGGCAGATCACTGAGTTTGAGGCCAGCCTGGTCTACAGGACAACCAGGGCTACATAGATAAACCCTGGGGGAGAAAAAAGGGAAAAAAAAGGAAACAAGTGTTCCCTTACTAATAGGACTTTTGGTCTTAGAGAAAAAAATATATCAGTAGTTTCTCTTTATTTAAAAGATCATAGTCCAGTACTGAACAAGATTCTCTCCCTGGTAACAAGCTTATGTTGCCATGTAACCAGAAGCAGTAGGAAACATTGAAGCTTTTCTTATAGAATGGTAGATTACTTTGATTCAATAATTCTTGCCTCACTCTGTTGTTGTAGCTTACATTAATGTGCAGAAATGCAGACATATTTGAAGTCCATGCATGATCTTCTTCTCTTGTCTCTCTGCAAATGTAGCATTTTTCTTGCTGTTATATTTTTTTTTATCTCAGTGAGAATCTGGAAGAGGTAGGCAGCAGGAAAGATGCCTAAGTGAACCCTACTCTTGAAAGCAATGCCCTCCTCAGAGCTTCGCTCTTAGAATCTCCAGACACAGCAGAGAGGACCATGCATCTGCGTAACAAGTACAGAGACCTTTGGAAATAAGACCTGGAAATTTGTGAATGTATTTAGGTACATGTTGATTTGCTCATTTGTACTAGAAATCAAGTTAGTTCTAACATTTGGACCTGGATATATTCTAATTAGTTGAATCAATAATACATTGAGAGAATACCAGCCATGGAGGCTTATGATAACCCATCTATTTTTCTTTTTAAGATTTATTTTTCAAAATGCTGTTAATAACTTTTAACATTATTATTATTATTATTATTATTATTATTATTATCATTAGATTTCAATATATAATGAGACCTTGAGAAATATTGAATATTTGCATCTGAATGGCTTAGGTCATGATTTGTAAGTCAACATTTCTCACTGTACCCTGGGCTCTGATCTCAAACACATGACAATTCTTCCTTAGCTCCCAAGTTCTGGGACTATAGTCATGAGACCTTCAGATGCTATAAAGAGGGTCTATTTTATAGTAAGATATAGAAGTTGCAAAGTAATTCTGTGCTGTATGCTTATGTGTAGTATGAAAAGTGGACGTACCCCCAGGGTGTGGTAGCATGCTGATCTGAAGATTTGAGATCCTACCTATCACACAGCTGAACCCACAATGAGCTTCTGGGAAGAGGGGTAGGAAGTTCTTAGGGATGTGCTATCAGCATGCTGTGTATCAGCAGGAGGGAGAAGATTTTCCTATTAGGAAGATCTTAGGAAGTAATCATAGTAATCACAGTGATGAATATCAGAATGAATAGCTAGTCAGAATATCTAAAATCTTGCATTAGAATGTAAAGGGCAGTCAGGACAATGTGCCTATCACTAAAGGAAGTACAGGATCTTTAATTTTGTAGAGCTAGAAGAACTGGCCTGTCTTACACTTAAGTAAGTGATGTGGAAGAAAAACATAATTATACATAAAAATATTTTAACTATTTTGTGAACATAATTAAACAGAGCTACTTTAATATTCCAACACATCAAAATATATTTTTAAATAATTTCCTAAAAGTTTAAATGACAGACATGAGTCTGAGTTGTAGTTTCCCGGGAAGACTTGCTGACATTAAGCAGTTCCACTCTGTCATTTCAGTGCCTGACAGTGTTCTGATCCATTGTTTCTTGATGATGCTCTGTATTCCCCATGATTAAGATTTATCTTTAAGGCCAACTGACTCTCATTATGTGAATATTAATGGCTATGTTGCTTTGTTAACTTATTTTTACCAAGCTACCTTTGGCTTTTAATAACCACACACAGTGAAGACATATATGCTGCAGATATACAAAGGTTCTGTGACCTTCACCCAGGGAATAAGAATGAGATGAACTGAAGACAACTGGTGGTTCATGGTGAGAAGCACTTCCTATGTACAGAAAAAGAAGGGCATGTTTTCTGCATCAGTTGAGGAACAATTTTTCCAACTAAAGTATGTTTAATACTGGAGCAGATTCAAACATAGCCTGGAGGAGCAGAAAAGTAGGAGTGCAAAGGTAATTATCCTAAGATTTAACAGTGTTGGTAGAGAATCTACTTTTGTTAGCCTCTGTGATCCTCGCAGGAAGAGATATTAGAGATGCTGCCAATGATGTGTCTATGAGCCCAGTGATGTGCTTCTGTGGTAAAGAGAATTCTTTGACTAGAATTCATGTAATGGGGAATGTTCTGTGAGTTTGTTGATAAGGCATTGGGCACAGTGAAGTCAAATCTGTTTCAAGCATGAATGGATATTTCAGGAGGGAGAATAGTCTGATAGAATCAACCTCCAATCAGAAAACTGGCTGACTCTTGGGTTGTTGTGCCAGTTAAGCAAGAGCTGAATTTTACTGCCAGTAGTGGGAACCCTCAGTAGTCCTGGGATTCAGGCCAGCCTTGGTGAGGGGACATCATGTTGAACTCAATGTGTGGCTTCCAACCTTGTCAAAATGTGACTTCATTTTTCATGGGTGCATTTAAGCCAGCACTTGAGTAACTGGTGATAGAAACTAATTAATATGTACAGAGGTACAGTGTCATCATGTCCATTTGTAAAGTTTCTCACACAGTGACTTTGGTAGATATTCAGTGGGATGAAAACATCCTGCTTCTCTCACTCTGAGATACCTCTGCATAGATCAGTCTTCCTCTGCACAAAGACATATTTAAATCTATGTGTGTTATCATTTGTTTAAATCCACTTTGGAATAACCTCTGGAAAGTGGCTATTTATTTAATTTTTTTAGTTAACATCCTAATTTTATTTTCGTTGCTATGATAAAATATACCAACAAAAAGCTGCTTATGGTAGAAAGGAGTTTATTGAAAATTGAAATTCCAGGTTGAAGTCCATCACTAGAGAGAAGCCAAGGAAGAAACTTGGTACAACTAGTCAAACCACATCCACTAGTCAAGAGCAGAGAGAAATGGATGCACACATTCTTGTTTGTCTGTGTATATGTTGATTCCTACATCATTAACAAATAATAATCTCTCACAGGTGTGCCCACAGGTCAACTAGTTCTAGACAGTCTTTCATTGAGAGTCTCTTTTCTAGGTTGTGTCCACTTGACAAAGTTAATCATCAAAGTCACCTTTTTACTGGTGTTTATCTTTTAATCATTTTTATATCTTACCTACCATTTATCATTCTAGTAGAAAGGTCTTGTGAAAAACACTTGAATACAGATTTATGAGTACTTTCCTCAAAGGATCCTTACCTTCAAGGTAGGTCTATAAATTGATTTAAGACAAACAACTATCTGATTCTCCACTGTGATTATTCAAGTCAGATTTTCTGTTACCAGACCTGAAGGTTTGGCTGTTCTATTGATAAAGCAATATATGTGGGGGTTTATTAGTTACTTTCCCTGTTACTGCGATAAAATGCCCCACCAAAGCAACTTAAGGAATGAAAGGTTTAGTATGGCTCACAGTGGCAGGTGATAGTCTACCATGACGGGTAAGGCATGGCAAAAGAAGCTTGAGGGAACAGCAAGCCACACTGAATCCATATCAGAAAGCAGAGAATGACGAATGCTCATACTCAGCTCACTGACTCCTTCTTCTGTCTGAGTCCTGAGCCCATGGAATGGTGTCAACCACATTCAGAATGGTTCTTCCCACCTCATTCATCTAACCCAAAGAATCTCTCACAGACATGCCCTAAAACTTGTTTCCCTGTGGTAGTAGATAATAAATCCCATCAAATTCCCAAAGGGATTAACCATCACAGGGTCCTACCCAAATCTTTTGTATCTAAAAAGTCCATGACCAGTTAGCTGCCACTAAGACATTTGGATTACTGTTATGTCCTTGATCTGCTTTCATATATGTGAGCTCAGTACATGAAAGGTAAAAACGTACAAATGACAAGCTTGTCTCTTGTGCTTAGGTTATATTATGCTACAGTGTCTGATACAAAGAGATGGTATTATGAAAGTCATCCCAGCTGTATCTTGTGACCATACTTGTATAGCTAAAGTTTTCCTGTCTGGCCCACAGTCAGGACAAATCTCTCTCATCTGCCAGTCCCATAGCCTCTCAGACCCGACCAAGTAAACACAGAGACATATTGATTACAAACTGTATGGCCGTGACAGGCTTCTTGCTAACTGTTCTTACAGCTTAAATTAATCCATTTCTGCTGTGGGATGGTCTGTATGTCAAATGTGTTGCTGATTGGTCAATGAATAAATCACTGATTGGCAGTGGCCAGGCAGGAAGTATAGGCGGGACTAACAGAGAGGAAAATTGAGAAAACAGGAAGCTGGAAAGGGAGACACTGCCAGCCGCCATCAGGACAAGAAAGATGTAAAGTACCAGTAAGCCACAAGCCACGTGGCAAGGTATAGATTAATAGA